>NC_071978.1:9351988-9704280 GCF_026283585.1 Hylaeus volcanicus | reverse complement strand
CCCCCCCCCCCCCCCCCCCCCCCCCCCCCCCCCCCCCCGCCCGCCCAGCGAAGGAAAAGATGTAGAGTAGATCTATATGTACTTAGAGGCGCAGAAAGTGTATGCAAATATAGGTGCATGAATGTATAAATGGATCGATGTGTGGGCGTATGAATATGTAGACGTATAAATGTGTATGAAGAGGGACGAAGCATGGAGATTTCGGAAGGAGGGATGAGAAGTGGGCCAGGGCGATAATCGGGGATGGCGAGAGAGGTGAGCTGACGTGAACGGGTCTCGCTGCTATTTGGGGTTGATATTCTTTTAGGCTATCAATGAACTTGGTAACGAAATTGAAAGATCGAGGGATGGGGAAAGAGCAAAGTGAATGGAAAATGTAAAGGAGCTTTGCAGGATGCCCCTAAAGTCTAAATGCACAGGAACGGTCAGTAATTATAATTATTTTTCCTCCATACGTTACTTTAAGCAAAATTATACACGCTGTCACAATTTATAAATTAAATAAAAATGTGTGCGGACCAATAATAATACCCGTTTATATATTATCATTTATATCCGTTCTAGTCACAAATTAACATCAATTGCTTTCAGGAATCTCTATATAAAAATTAGACTGTGGATGTTTATGAGCGTATTTTCAGTGATACAGCAAAAGAATTGAAACTACAATGAATTATCGTCTTACCTTCTAAACGGTATAACACGTAGATTATTGTTGATATTTTATATAATTTTGCATTAGTACACATTCTTATAGATTTAAATGCATATAAATCCACAATCTAGTAATATATAATACTTTCTCATAATATAGCGACGATCGCGCTACTTGATTTAGACTATTGCCCTACTCAAGCACGCATGTTACCCAGCAGTGTTGTACAGCATCAGGGTAGAAAACCCGTCGCCAGTTATAGCTAGGCGCTTTTGCAACCACCCTGCGTCCTCAACTGTAAATTAGAGTCGTACTTCAACGGATAAACGAGCACTTAAGCTTTAATGTTAAATTTCTCGAGAAGATTGACTTTGTCCCTCCAAAACCATATAACATTACCTCCTCGTTTCAAGCACTCCTACTGCACAGAAGCTGGTCGAAAGGTTAGAGTTTCAATTAGGAATTCTCTTTGTCAGACGAACGCCTACAATGTCTTGCTTGCGCTTTCGTTCCTAGAAATCCGTGTTCCGTTACTTGGCATTCTGTGCTTACTGTCAATTATCGCCAGCCTTTGAAGTGCGTCGTAATTCCGTGTGCTTACAAGAATTTTCAGATATCCTTTTACTTCTGTTTTGTGTACCGTAGACTGTTAACCCATTAACACGTCGTTGCGAAGAAAGTAAACAGACCTCGTTGCTACGGGTTTACTGTTGGGTTTCATTGACTGCGTACTTGAGATATGTTTACTTCCTAAGACGTTGTTAGTCTCCTTGGCGACCAAAGTACGTTAAATACAAATTTGTTAAATATTCGAAGAAGACGTAGGTAGTTTATATCTCTCAACGAATGGGGCTAAGAGGAATCGATAAGAAGAAGAAATCAACCTCTTCATTTTCCAAGATATACATGTTTCAAGAATATGCACATTTTATGAAGAAATTTTTAATATTGACGGAGTTAGTAAATGAAAAATATTATGCATTAAATTGACACGAATAAGGTAATTTTAGTCTAAAGTTTTTAATTATAGGACCCCTGTTATTGGTAATAAATCGAATCAAGTTTTCCCTGATATTAAATTTCCAAACACAACACAGGTGACATAGAATATTTATACAAATTTTGTAACTAAACAAAAATTCCCCCTTAGAAAAACCCTTTATTTTCTTCTTCTTTCCTTTTCAAATCAACCCTAAGATTTAAATCTCTTTTCTTTTCTTTTCTTTCCTCATTAATTCAGATAAACCAACCACTGTCGACCCTAAAGCGCCGATTTCGCCACAAAGCACGCTCCCATAAAGAATATCTATCTCCTGAATTCAAAATTCCTGAAAAAATTCCTGACAAAAACTCTTGAACCTCAGCATTTCGGACCATTACCGAGTCTTCCCTCCATAACAAACGAAACGTACAAAGGGCGGCGTCATAACGGCAAAGACGCCGACGCGAGGAAGAATGAGAAGCTCGGAACCAACAGCATCCATATGCCGTGCAAGAAATCAGAAGCAACGAGGGGCTTCAGGGGAGGTAGCAGAGGAAGAAATAGGAGAGTAATTGACAGAGAGAAACGAGGAGGAGGGAATATCGGAAAAGGGACGGACATGGAGGTATTGTTTTGCGACGTGATGCGTACAATCGAATGAACACACACAAACATAGACGTCCACCAGCACAGACGCGACCCTTTACTCTACGGTTGGCTCACGGTTCGCGGGTCTGCGTTCTAACGATTGTCAAATGTCGCGGATCCAGACAAGAGCAACGGAGTTACGTGACGCCGGGACGCGAGCGTGGGGGTTCGTTTTCTCTTCAGCCGGAGCATTGTCGCCATCACAGTTTTCGTTTTAGGCAGGACTTATCCCCCATCTGTCACGTTTCACCGCGAGCACGCGGAAAATTTTAATATCTCCGAGACGAGGAACGGGGTCAGTGAGGTTTACGCGTTTTCCACTCGTTATCGTTTACTTTTTCACGCGGTAGGTGAACCAAGGCTGATGTTTGCACGCAATCGCTGAGCAAACGCGGCGCACGGTGGCTTTAAATTACGAGGACTCGCTATGCAATCATTTCTTTATTTGCTTGGTGTGTTCTATTCTGTTAAATAACAGCCTAAATATTTGTTAGATTAATTATTAAATATTTTACAGCAGATGTTCTCACTCTGAGATACAACAAGAAAAGTCCAATATGAGTCTTCGTATTAAATGAAGTATTAACTTTAAATACTAACAATTACATAATATATTAATTAAAGACTAACTATATTGTACGACCTAACTCAAAACAATTCATTCTTCAATTTAAGCATAGATCTTATTAATAGTAAATGAGAATTCATGTGGAATTAAAGCAATTTGCGAGGTATTCGAAGCTCCATTCTGACACTTCATGGTCGACATAGAATGTAGAATATTGCATCCTTCAAATATCCGAGGTGCAGCGTATAAATCCATAAAATGGTAAACTGCGATAGATCAAGATTTGGAACGCGTGGTTTAATACCGCCCTAATACTTGTGTTTTCGTATTCCATGAGAATTCCCATGCCTTAAAATTCCTGAAACGTTTCCACCAAATGGATGGCATGTCGGCAGTTGGTTAAACCGATATCGACATTTCCGTTCCTTTCGAAATAGGAAACTCATGATGTGCATTTGGAAGTAGCGATTCCCACGAATCGTTATATGAATATCGTACGGTGCAAATTATAAAACGTTCTTCGAAAATTTCGAAATTGACATTCCCGTCGTTTATATTGGATCCCTAGACTGAACTGAATTTTATTTCATACGATGTGTCATTTCATTTTAGTGGTATTTAGAAACTTGAAAGTATTAGTCATAGTATTTCGAATTTCGAAAGAAACTCGGGAATTTACTACGATCGAAACTTTAAGCGCTACCAGTTTAAATAAATGCGATACTGCAAATATTGAAGCGACTCTGTCAAAGGGTGAGAGTAATTGGCAATATCTCTGGGGTTAAATATGTCGAGTTAATGATGTTGGTCGTGGTCACGGCAGATCATTTACTGTTAAACGCGAGTGACCAACAGTTTGTGGTCTTTAACATCAACAGAAAACACCTATTAAAAATTAAAAACACGAAAGCAATTCATAAATTTGATAATAGAATGGAATATGAATCTATGAAAAAACTATTGAACATTAGCAGTTCAAAAGACGACCATCAATAGATTGAAAAGCTTTAATAATGAGTGACTCATCACGAGTAAAATCAACGTTATCGATTTTACAATAGTAAATTTTACTCTTCATAAGGTTAAATATAACAGGCTACAGACCAATTTGATATCGAAGAATACTATCCAAAAAAATCAACGTTATCGATTTTACTATAGCAAGCTTCACTTTCATAATTTTAAATATGACTCGCTCCAGACCAATTTGATATCGAAGAATACGTTCAATGAACGTTTCCTCGTGAAATATCACGTCTCAAAAACATTTCAAGCCCCTACGACTTATGGGACCACGACAAAAAGTACGTGTTATAACTCGCATGGCCGGACAGGAACTCGTAAATTCATTACTTCAATATGAGGAGGTCACACATCGTGCGACGCCATACAGAACAAATTCCTTGTATAAGTTCGTCCTTTTTGCGGGAAGAAAGTTATTACACGACATTACATAAACTACATGTAGCTTGCCGCATCGCAAGCACGGTTGCTTCCGTCTAATTAATCCCGGAACTGATAAACTTGTACAACGTTAATAAGTAGATAAACCAACCACGATCTCCGCCTGGAAAAACGGTGAAAAATTCTGTTTACATAACGTCATTCATTGTACGTTGTAAGTCCTCCGCGTTCATATGATATTATAGTATATGGGAAGAGCAACAGTTGATTCTTACGTAATAAAATCTAATTATGGAAAATTTAATGACAACCTGAGATTTAATATACTTTGAAACCTGTATTTTATAATGAAGATAAAATGCTAGGTAATCTATCTATCCTGGCGAGTGCAGCCACTACAATGCTTCAGAAACCGATTTTCAATAAGCAACAAATATTGCACACTATTTCAGCACCAGATACATGACATTTATCTACCGCAATTCGGTTAGTGCAATTCCGATATCATTGTAACGGTGAAAACAATCGCGACATATTAACACTTTATCTACCGGGCAAGTGAGAAGCAGACTTTAATTCAAAAAAGAATTTTCTACAGTAGCATATGTCAATCTAGGCTGACAATAATTCCTCCATACTGTTACTAGGTACATTGAAGGCCAAGTCTGTTACCAAACGCTGAACACTGTTCGTAGACAACCATCAACACAGTAAATAAATTCGAATAACTAAATACTGGAATTAAAAAGCCTATAAATAGGCTCCCGGTAAATAAAGTGTTAATCGGGAATTAGGCCGGCGGTATTAATAACCAGTCGGTCGCATTAATCTAAATTTAAATCAAACAAAAGGCAGCCACTCCCAAGGAAACGCAAATTGAAGTCAAATCTGGCCACTTGAACTCGAAAAGCATAAATTATGCGAAGCGTGACATCAACTCGAGCTTTAATCACTTCTCAACCCTCCTCAGTTCGCTTCTTCATCTAACGAGCCAAGTTCACGAACTAACCGAGTTTTCTCGGTCTAAGGAATACCTTTTACGTGCAGATTTCCACTGTTCTTCGGTGCCAATTAATTCCTCGTCTTTGACACGGCTGTTCGCACGCACCCTACGTATTTTTACCGCCGACTGTTTTTCTCGAAAACATTTGCGACGCGAGGAGTGGTACAATTAGTAGACGTGTTAATTACTACGCGTCGCCCGTTACGCGCAGCTTTTTATATGAATTTAGTAATCTTGCATATTAAGCGTTAAACACAGCGCGATAATTGCTATTTGGTGTGTGCACATGCACTCGGCTAAATTTATAAGTATGGGAGTTCGAGAAGTGCGAAGATCAGGCTAGAAACCTAATGATAATATTATTAGAACTAAAAGTTGAATACGATGCACTGTATGTACTGCTACTTCAATTTATATATGTGTACATATTAATGTTTATATACATATATATATAATTTTTATAAATGTATGAATGTATAGACCAGTATAAAGTGCTTTTAATCGTCATCTAATCCAATTCTGCTCTACCTTTGTTAGGAATATTAAATAGACCAATTTGTTTAAACATTGGATTTTTTGGAGTCGTCCTTGAGAATATGTCCCCTGAATTTTACACTGACACATGAAAAGTTGCGGAAACTACAATACTTTGAAAGGAGGTACGTGTCCTACCTTCGAAGTTCTCTTAAAACTTGAACCGCGTTCTCTTTTTATCTGTTTATCGCTCCTACCGAACTCAAGTCGCGTATCATTGCATCTTTTACTTTGCTGGCTCCCTCGAGGTTAAAGCAGATTGGTACGATATCAAAATCCTTCTTCAAAATGCCATTATGTCTTTAAATTATATATTCTATTTTATTTGTATTTTATTGAGGACAATAATAATTGTATACGTCATAAATTAATACATAATATATTTATATATGTACTCTAATGATTTGTTTAGGTTGGTCCGTTTTCTATCCATGAAACGACGTTAATTATTTAAACAGAAAGAACACTTTTGTAAGTACACCGAGCTTGAAATGTCCTAAATATTTATTGCACTTGAAAAGTTATTAAATATGTCTACTAAATTCACGCTGGTATTCCTAATACGCTTCCTTTAAGAAAATTCTAATTATTTAATAATAATTTCTAATAATTCGATATCGAGACCCACCTATTAATTTATAGTCTATATAAATATTTATCGTAATTCTTGAAAAATTAATTTTCGTTATATCTTCACGAAAATTATGCGCTAATTATCTACATCTGTCCGCAAACAAAAAAAGGAATTCACCTGTGTGATTAATTAAAACGCTTCCAAGAGGAACCAGCCGCAGTGGGCTGTGTGAAATCGCTTGAATTCATCAGGGAAAAACGAATTTCGTCGTGGCGAGTAGTTGAAAAAAGTCGTGAATATTCAATTCGGGTTTAATTAAGGTCGTAGAGTTCTTCAAAGTGAGTAGTGTGCATATGTATATAAACAATGTAACGTTCCCAATTTATTTTTCGTTTGCACACGGTGTATCTGTGAAAAAGTATACCTTCAAGTAATATGTTCATTCATCGAATATGTTTTATGACGTTCGAATCGGGATAATGAGAATATCGTAAAAGAATATTCGAGGGACGATAAACTGTTAAAATTGGTATCGTAATTAAAATGAATAATTAAAATATTTCATACTTGAATGCTAATCGGGTGCTGCGAAGAGAGATTGGAAAATATGATTTTTCATTTGGTGGTAATTCGACGAAATACAGATAATATCGATTCGCTGGCAATATGGCGTTATAATTTATTATCCACATAATTACCAACATTGAAATTCAAAAGCAGTGAATATGATTAGAGAAATACAAAAAAAACTATAAAAGTAATCATTTGGAATGCGTATATATTTTACTAGCAATCATCCATGTTGAAGAGACAAAGACAGTCCTGTTATATAAATAACCATTGAGTAATAAAAGGTGAGTCTACTTTATAATTTTTTGATAATAATCAAATAAAACTATTAAATTTCCCTCGGAGATAAGGTTATATTAAAAACCGAACTGAAACAAAAAATCGAAGTACTCAATATCGACGATGTTCAAATACGTAACACGCAGACATGAAATGTTCAGATGTCGCATTAATTATGGATTCCGTGTTAATCGCAGTGAACGATTGTTAGCGTGTACACGATCTAACCTTCATCATATCCTCTTGACTCTTCAAACCCCGTCCTTTCTCTATCCTTCGACATATCATGCGATTACTCTCGACGACGCAGGGGTCATACCCCTGGTTTCTGCTCTTATAAAAGATGCATGAGCCGTGCTTTTACACCGTTCACGCTATCCGTCACAGAACATCCTCACTTCGCTATTTTCCCCTCATCCTCATCCCCGACTATCCCCACGCCGTAGTCCTCACTACCTTATTTCTTTTCGCTTTCCTTACTTGTGCCTTTTATTTATCCACCGGTGGAAGTTTTCCTTGGCAAAGTAACGAGATTTCCAACGGCAGCTTATTAAAGCTCGAACATCCTGAGTGAATTTTCGTCCCTTCCTCGCGAAGATTGAAAATGTTCTTTCCAGACTTCTTTCGCTCGATTCCCATTGATTTTTGGGACAAATGTTTTCACGTGTCGTACTGTTTCAAAACTACCGCGAGAAAAGTTGCGTGATTTACTAGGGTCATTTCGCGAGTCTTTGTACTACTAGTTTCGACAAAAACTGTGTCATAGTTTTTTGACATTGGGAACATTGTTTTATCTTGATGTTATAACAGCATTGACGCTCTAAATTATAAAGGAACATTTCAAGCTTTTATAACAAATCTATAATAGTAAAGATTGGTGCAATACAAAAGGGAATTAATTACAGATTAATTCCAAGTGAGTCAAATAAACAACAATGTCAGTTTTTGGTGACAATCTTTATATACATTAACTAATTATTATTATCGTAGAAAATTTTGTAATCACAATAATGTAAGTGTAATTTAAAAGTTGAAAAATTAAAGTTGTAAAAAAAAAACCAATATAATACTTAAATTATGTGAACTTTAATATATAATTTACTGCACCTGATGCAATAGAGGTCTGAATCGATTGTTCATTAACTACAATTGTTAATTCAGGTATTTCAAATTTGACAATTTTAAATTCTTTTCAAAGAGTTTCATATCTATTGCTGTTATTTAATTTAAATTACGAGTACGACCAGTATCTTGTAAACGATAAGTTTTGTATAAACAGAGAAATCGTAACCTAGTTTCAGTAGAATACTCGGAGATGGAGTAACAACGGGTTTCGAAGCTATAATTACGGAAGAGCTTAGCCTAATTGTATACGCCAGAAAAAAGTTTGAAAGAAGAGTGTAAAAAACTTCCGTAATTGTAAATGTGCAAACGCAAACTTGATTATTTAGGGATAATTAGATTTTAAGGAACCTATTTTCAAGGGTTCCTGCATTACCTTAAAGAGGTTTTTTCATTGGGCGTTGTAATTACATTTATGTAGAGATTCTGAAAATAGTTTTGAACAAAACTCGAATTAGATTCCACGTGCAGAAAGTTAAATAAAGTTTGATTACATCTTTCTAATTGAATTAAATCGATATTGTTTTATCTTCAATTATTCTATATTAAATATTTAGCTATAATAAATACTTTCTATTATTAAATAATATGTACATATATACCCAGTGAACATGACGAATCAAAAAATTTGGTGACTAAACCATTTTTCTTATCATAATTTGTCAAATTCGTTAAAATATTCTGAATAAATCTTACATAGAATTAAATATTACAAATGAAAGTAGAATAAACTTTGTCTCAATCTTCTCCAATAATGAAGATAATTCAATAAAATGCTCATCTTATTAAAATGATATTCCAATAAAAACTAAAATGCTTCAATCTTCAGTTTTTATATTTATGAATCTCTTCATCGTGAAATCATTTATCTTATAAATATGTTTCCTATTCCATTTCAATGAATTTATATGCACCATACACTCTCTTTTCTTGCACTACCCTTATTTTTCACTCCTCCCACTCGACGCGATACATCAGAAAGTATTCTAACACGGCCATCTCCGTTCGTTTTTCTCAAGACTAGTAAACACGAATGACGAAGCAAATCTGACCCAATTTCCCCGCGATTGAGAAAGCAGGCAGAATTTCCGTCGCGTAACTGCTCGGGTGCAACCCATCAATCCGTTCAAATGAGAAAATTCGGCTGGGTTCGGCTAGGTGGTTGCTAGATGACCATCGTTTACCCCTGAACACTAAGCAACGAGCGATTCCATTGCCGTGAAACGAAAGTTACGAACGGGTGAAAATGAATTATTCGATCAATTTGCTTTCACTGTGTTTCGAGGTTCGAGGCCTATCTCGTTCATGTCGCTCGACCAAACACCGACATAGTTCGATGAGGGAGGGAACCGATGGAACAAAGGCACAGTTTCCAAACTTTGGTTCGCCTCCGTGTAACTGGCTCGCCAACTAATCTCGCTTTCATAAAGTTGAGCTTTGAAAAAGCTGCAGCCTTAACGAGAGTTTACTTCGTCTTTCTTCCGTACATTTCTGGGTACCAACGAGGATTCGTTTCGAATGCTAAAAATGACACGAATTAAGGGCCGAAGCGTATATCAACAATAACAGTACTTCATTTAAATATATTTGTTGAAATAGTTGTTTTAAGAATGACAGGCAATGCGAAGTCGTTGATTATGTTATTAGAGCCACTATGGAAAATAAGTTTTAATTAGTATTTCATTAGTGTCCTATTAGTATCCGTATCCTCTGTATCTGTTAAAGATACTTGTCTACTTCAAATGATAGATGTTTCCAAATAAATTTTTCATTATAAATATAGTCATACGTAAAATATTAGAAGTACTAAGAAAGTGTGATTAAAATTTCATAAGCATAAACAGTATTTCATATTCACTAACCTAATATCATTATGTTTCATCAATGTCGATATACAATTTATACAAATAAAGAACATAATTGAATCATCGGATCGCAGTTACGATAAAAGAAACTTGTCAAAGACAATCGTCAATGTGGACAGTAACGATTCATGATCACGTGAACAGCATTTTCATAGGAAAACAATGGAGTGTTTGTAAATAGCATTTCAGAACAATTTAAATTTCCACTCGATGTACATTTTGCACGTACTTGGCAGTTTGCGTGTAACAGGTGATCCGTGGCGAAACATAGTAGAATGTTCACGGCCATAACTACATTTACACTGATTCTTGATAAAATCGTCGATTAATGTTCCAGAACTAACGCCTATCAGGCTGCATGCTACGGTCGTTACATGCGAGTAATTTACATGCGTCATAAACGCCACATGCTTCTGCAAACGCGGTAGCTAAATATCGATCATGAACTGTCGACTCATGTCTTGTAAAAAGCTTGCGTATTTGGTACATGGGCCAACACTGGCAATTCCACGCTTACAATTTCGATTTTGCAAACAAAACCAAGCGACAGCTATCTCATATCTACAATTCTAAAAAAAAAAAAAAAAAAACGATGTGCCTTCATATGTGACCGTGAATATTTTTATCAGATAAAAATGGAAGGTATTAACATTTTATCGTTACATACCCTCCCATAGTTTGATCTAAGCCTGCTAAATACTCTCTTTCATCGAGTTACCACTTCTCAAATTCGCGGATTAGAAATAATCTCTTAATTAAAATTCTCCGCGGCTCGTCCTCATTTCGTATGTATGAGCGTTTCAGCAACGTCCTGGTAAGCAGGAAAACAGGATGACGGTTTTGCATCATGCTCTGGTTTGCGATACTGCTATGTAAACAAAGATACACCGCGCAGGGTTAACGTAATCCGTTTATCCGTGATTGGATTCCAAGTGATTCCGTAGATATGCCATGGAAGACGATTCGTCGCGACTGTAACGACCTGTACCGAGTGAAATCAATGCCTCCGGCGATTCGATGAAATCATGTTCGAACGATATATTCATTATCGCGTGACAGCTAATCCAAGAGGGGGTGATTATGAAAATCACGCGGCGCTTACGCTG
Organism: Hylaeus volcanicus; assembly: GCF_026283585.1. Classification (NCBI taxonomy): domain Eukaryota; kingdom Metazoa; phylum Arthropoda; class Insecta; order Hymenoptera; family Colletidae; genus Hylaeus; species Hylaeus volcanicus. The sequence continues at coordinate 9,692,970 of NC_071978.1, read as the reverse complement.
CCTTAGCATCTGGAATTCATTGATCGACGGTGCAATGTACTTTCGCTTCCTGCTTTACGTTTCGCAACATTTTGTTCAGTTGTAAATCAATTTATTACGAGGTTTTTAATTGCGTGACTCATGTAATCAATTAATTCCAAAGTTATATTCCATCGTCATTAATTTAGAGAAATACAAAAATAATAAAACACTATTTGAATTGATTTTCTTGGAATACAATTAATTCAAGCAAAAATATGCAGACTTATGGAATAATCTAATATAGATTTTATTATTCCTTTATAACCTAACACTATCGATCGATATTATTCATTTGTTTCGTCGTACCCGGATCGCTCGCATTACTCGCAATCGTTCAAGTAATTTTGAGAGACTGTATTTTTACCCTCGAATACTGCAAGAATATTCTGAACTGTTTTTGCAACGAGTTTACACAGCGCAAAACAAAGCTTCCAGGAGGAATTGCAACGAGCCATAGTAAACTAAATTCCTGATAACAATGCAACGAAACGAATTCAAATACCACCCTGGTCCACCATCCCCAAAGCAAAACCTCGACAGAAACCGAGCATTGAAAACCACTCGAACACGGTTTTATTGCAATGCGAACTCATTGTCTGGCGCGTAAACTCATTTTCTCGATGTACCTCCAGATTTCGCTATGAGACTTTTCAGTGTTTCAATACTGTGCATTTGTGCGGGTATAGAGTGCTACCAAACGTGTCTAAGACTTCGGTATTCATCGAGAGAAGTGTAAAGTAATAAGAGCATTAACGGGAGATGCTCTTAATAATAATCTTCTTAATGAGAGAAGTGAGTTACCAAATAATTAGTCAAGCGTAATAGATTGTAAGTTGAGTATGCTAGAAGTGTATTTTGAATAATATTCAAATTATGATATGAAATACATAATATAGAAATATATTTTGAATATATAAATTTGAAGCATCAAACAATCAATTTTTTCCATTTAAATAAAGTAAGTGTTCTTTTATATTTAGTTTATTTGAGGAGGAAGAAAGAATCAAATATTTTTAGAAATAGGTTTACCATTAATAAGAATGATAAACTGAATCCTTTTTGGGTATATTTTGAACACATTTATCAACATTGTCTGGCATATAATAATTACGTAATAATGTGGTACATATTTTCATTTTAAATAATTTAATATGAAAACCCTATTCGAAGCTGAAAATGATGCTTACACCGAATAAATTGATTCCGAATATACATGTACATTTATTAGATTCCATAATATATTTGACACACCTATCACGTTATATGCTTGAATTTTTAAATAAGATTTTCGACTACCTCAGCTAACAATTTGGCTGACCACTATAATCGAGTCTCTCTGCAACATATAAAATATAAACAAAAGAATACTTTTCCATTTCGCGACATTTTCTGCAGCTTTATGCGACTGCTATAAATAAAGTTTGTCGATGGAACTGTACGAGCGTGAAAGCACGTGTCGATCGCTGCGAGCAGATTAGTTGGGTGTTATGCTTAACGTGTGTACGTACATCATTCTTGCGTGACATTAAATTACAAAGTATGACGTGTTATATTGTTGCATGCTGTCTTATCGTATTTCGTTGTGTTATGTTGCGATATGTTACCTTGAATATTCCCTTTCTACAAAAGAGGACGACAAAATTGCACGCTAAGTAAACAAGTAAAATCTGTAGAGGTGCACAAAGTGTTGATTCAATTAAGTCGACGAGTTGTTAACGAAATAATGAAGCTTTGGTAGATTCCCGTTGGTTCAAGCGTGAGACACATAACGCAATAAAGATAGAGTGACTCGCGCAATTCATCACAGGGTATTCAGAGCAAAAATAGACTCTTACTCGAACTCGCGTTACTAAATGATGATAGGAAAAAGCGAGGAGGCTTTAGAACCTGTAGTTAATAATTTTTCTTTTACGATATCGTATATCCGCTCGAACCGTTCCTGGCAGGGACTAATAAGCTGGCTTTAATAGAAGATTCGCTTGGTTTAGACTTGGCCACGATAGCAAAGCTCGGTAGTTTCTTCTTAAGAAGAGAGGACACGAAATGGCGGAGAAAGGTGGGCTTTTCTCCGGTCGCGGATTTTCCCCAAAAGACTCGAGGGTTAAATCACGAGGGCGACGGAAGAATCTGTAGCCCCGGGATAATTTTTCCGAATAACGATTCATCAAATCCTCGCCTTCGTTGGTAATGCCTGCGCCGACGGCGGGAGTAATTGCGAAATAAATTCATAGGCGAAAAGAAATCTTCGCTTTGGCATAATTAATTTCACAGCAACTCGCTGGAGAACTCTTACTGCATCAATAGCGACTGAGATTCTTTTGTACGAGAAGGGAACTTGAGCCTTTTAATTGGTAAATTAATATTATCGAAGGAGGCAACTTAATACTGAATTCGATTAAATTTCTCCTCGGTAATTAAGCTTTTAAAGCAAATGAATGGTTGCAGTCGTGTCTCGCGATTAGTGATGATTTTTTTGCTGGGGAGAAATAACCAATACGTAATGAGACTCGAACTAATCTCGACTAAAGCAACTCTATGACTAAAAGCACAATCTATTATATATATATCATATTACATTTGCAATAGTAAACAAAACTTTCACCTGTCAATCAATTATTATAGATTGTTTTAACAAGGAAGAACAAATAATGAAATAACGACGAAATAACGTCTTATTCCTACGGCAATTTTCTAGTTACAAAGTTGATTTATACGGAGTTAAATTGCGCCATAAAGTATGCTTTGAAAAATTCAGAGAATAATGAGGGCTATCGTGGTATAATTTAAATTTACAACCGACTGTCACCTGCAGCCTGTCAGCGCATATATTAACCGACCAAAGGGTACAGTGCGGTTAACGCGTGGTTCTAATTAAATAGCTTCTTCCAATATCTATTCTCCGATAATAACGGAAAACACAAAATTTCCAGAAAAATTTCACAATTTAAATTAAAGAATTCTAAAAGAATGGCAATAAAAGAAACGAATACCGCAATAAAGTACGTGTGACATTTCGTTGTAACAATCGTAATATACAAAAATAACAAATAGAAGTAATATCCAATTGTACTATACGAGAACTAGTGAAATTACTTGGAACAGAGATTTCTCGATATGCTACGAAAAGATTAAATTGATTATATTATTTCTTATATATTAATACTTTATTTATATTGTAGTGACTATTGAATATATAAAGTTAGCACGATGCAAATAAAATACTTATTTAAACTAAATTGGTAATCTCCGTTTATTTATAGACAATGCAAGCTTCTTTTGCTGAAATAAGTCTTTCCTAAAAACTGTACCACACGATCAATAATCCATATCGAGACGCTAATAACCCATTTCAGTAATTTATGGGATGATAAAAGAAGACGTTCTGGCTGCTTGAAATTGAAGTTTCAACGGCAAAAATTACTTTCCCTAGTGAAAATGGTTATTAAATGGGGCTATATATAGTCGGAGAATTGAACGGAAATTATCACCAATTCGAATGGAAACCGTATTCTCACCCTGGGGATTATATTCTATCACGAACGAATGGGAAAATGGAAAGAGACTCGCGTCGATCCGCTTCTCGTTCCCCCTTAAACGCGAATTTTCCAAAGATCCCGCGTATACATTTTAATTTGAAATTCTTAAAGAGTCACGCCAATCAAAAGACACCCCGAAGGCGTCGTTTCGTGGAAACGCGGCCGCCGTTTTAGACTTATTCCTCGAGCACCCTTCTTTCATCTCATTTGTTTCTTTTTTTTCTCCTCTCGTTTTTCATTCAATCCGCGTTTCTCGTGGAAGTGATGGATTACACATTCCATCGATGAATTCGCGACGGAACGCTTGCCGAATGTCTGATACAGATGAGATTTTTGGAGCCAAAATGTTTGATAACGAGGGCGACGTACCCTTTCGAGTACATCTAGATTTAGTTATAACAAGCACGGAAATAACGACATCGCGGTTGTAATGAGCAAAATTCCAAACTGATTTTCATTTACGCGTTTTCTGTAAAAATTGTTAACTTTTAACCATTAGTGCATCACCCAGATATACTGTACACTTGAGGAAATTTAAGACAGAAAAGTAGTATGCCTTAAATTAGGAATCAATTTTGATATTCATAATTGAATGGACTAATTAAAATCTTGCTTATTATTAAGTAGATTTGTTTTTAATTACGAATAATGAATTCAATAATGGAATTGTACATTACATGGTTTTATCAAACAAGTACTATAAAATTAATTGAATTTTTGATTACCTACATTCTCTATAAGGAATTTAACTTTTGAAAATTATAAAATAATAGGTAACGTCCTCTCTACAAGATTAACTACATTTTCCTAATTTTTGTAATGTTCTTTCATTCATTTTAGCTGCTTTCACAGTATCCAATTTGAAAATAAATTTTTAATATTTACGCAAACAGAGGCTGGTGAAAGCAATAAGTTATATGATCTCGTTATTATGACCGGCAATGGGCATTTCTTTTTGGAGTCGTTCTTCAGAATAATGATAACTCTTATTTCAATAACCGATCTCCTTGTGCTAATAAACTCGATAAAAACAACGCTGCAGAGAGTACTCATTCTTCTATTGTACTTTACAACAATTGTTATGACGTGTAACAATCCACTTTTCCCGTGGCCTATATCGAGGACTCAGTGAGAATTTATCGAGGAAATGTTTTCACCTATTCGACGGTTTGAAAGCCGTTTATTCGTTTCAACTCGCTTTGTCACTATTGCATTAATGTTTCTGGAACCTTGTTTTTAAACAAAATTGTTGCATTCTATTGTATTTCAGGTACATCGAAACTAATTGAACTGTTTCGTAAATTAATGTGTTAAGATCATTTCAATAGGGCATTTCAATAACTTGATAAATATGAAACTAATTAAATTTCCTTGCAAAATGTATTATGATCATATCATCTCCCCCTGTCTCTTTACGAATAACAAAGTTCTTATACAATTCATTGTGTATAAGCTCATTAATTAGTTATCAACCATTATGAGAAATAACAACGTTCTTCCTTTGTTTAAGGATGAAAGAGTCGCGGAGAACGAGGCAAACAAATATTCAATCGCGCGCATATTTTAAATGGCATATTTGTATTTGCACGATGCATACAAAGCACGAGCATGTTTGTTTTAAATTATTCCTTGAATTAATGCGGCGAGAAATTCGCGATTAACTCTGTTTTTCAATGAGCTATTTCCCCGCCATTTTAAAATTCACTTGAGCAGGTGTTTCGAATGTATCGTTTAAATACTGTACAGTGATAATAGAGACATAAAGACAATAAACTCTTCCAGAGTAGTAATGAGAAATAATTGTGCAATGTATAATTGAAATTACTCCACATCAGTATATTTGCGTACGACTTCCTTTAAAAATGAAAAATTGGCTTTTTTCGAATGTACTAATGGACAGTGAGATTCTTCGATTTATAAAATTTGAATTTTAAATCTTCAGAGGATTACATCATTTTACGTTATACAAACTTCAACACGAGCTGCAGTAATTGAATTCGCAGGTTAGCGAAAAAGGGAAACCGAGTTAGTACTTCATTGAATACACGTTACTTCAATACTTTTAAGCTTTTTAAAAACGGTTTACCATGGAAATACAATTTTTAAACGTTTTAAGTGTCATTTTTTAATCAAAATTAACCAGATAATTTCTAAAACTTGTTTGCTTTTAAACATTAGATAACAATATCTTTCGGTTTGAAGTTTTCAATAATAAAAGTTCGCTGGTGTTATGCTTAAGTTTATTTTTAACTTTATTGTGTGACCCTACAATAAAACTGAATCGACCTTTCTGTATTTCATTCATATGGCATTCGAAGGGAAATCCATATTTTCATAAACCTATGTAGTACTCGACCATAAATAATGGATTACAGTATGAGTCCAGAAATAGTATTACGCACACCTGTGGTATTCCAGGATACATATAAATATAGCTGAGGTACTGTAAAGTCTGATGTATATTTAAAATGTTTACAAAACGTTGATTAATTGTGACTTGAATATATAAGATTTTCCACTCGATATTCGTCCTTTTAGCGTAACTAAATGCAATTCGGCGTTACATTTTTCACACGATTGTCTCTATTTTCACCTACTCAATTCCAATTCAGTTATAATCGTTTCACGTAATACTTTCATGCACCGTGGAAAAACCTACAAACTTCAATGTAAAAAATGAAAAAAAAAAAAAAAATGAAAAACGTATCTACACAGTTTATCTCAATTTTCGCCAATTCTGCAGGGATCGCCCCTGATTCGAGATACCAGTTACATCTCCCAACCGTGAAAAGACGAAACGATGAAAGCGAGGTATGATACTATCGTTAAACGTACCTGACGATCAGGAGCCATGCCACAGTCGTACATGTTTCTGTCTCGTCGATAGAATGCGGCAGGCATATAGATAATCAAGTGTTAATCAACTCAAACAATGATCTTCGTCTCTTCGTTCTCTCTCCTACTATTCAGCCGTTTAATATCTACGTATATTATCTCTCTATATTACTTTTTAAACTTCGTTTATTATTGTGCCTGTCGTAATTTGTCGGTTTGCTCTTCGGGTTAATATCCGCTTTCTTATCTCTCTCTCTCTCTCTCTCTCTCGCTCGCTCGCTCGCTCGCTTCTCACACTCTCTCCCTCTCTTGCTCTCAGTATGATCAAAATATACTATAAATCGTCAACATCGTTTAGATATGTGTGCTCTTATACGTATAGAAATATTTAATTCTTCTCTCTCGGTGCTCGTGATCTCGTTCGTTAACAAGTGTGCTCTCTGTTATTTATTTATTTATTCTTTCTCTTTTTCTTTTCTTCTTTTTTTCCTTTGTTTACTATAATTACAATCGTTTAACTCTACCGCGCTAACGTCGCCGGGCCCTGCAGCGAGGGGGCCCCCGTCGCGAACGGAAAGGTGAACAAAAATAGACGCGCGTATATGTATATATTCTGCAGGAAGATCACTGTTTTAGGCTGCTGCCACAGGCTGAGAACTTGTCCCCGATCAGGAGTGGTGCAACGAACCCCGACTTTAAAGTTCGTCGTCGCCCTTCAAAACAAGGGTGCACGACCCGTCCGAGACGGGATCCAACTTTCTCGACGCTAATTTTCCTCGCGTGCGAACTCCGCTGCCCCTTAGGCTCGTGGGATGTGAAGCCAGGCTAGCGTGAACCGGTTAGCAGGAATATCTCGGACAACAGAGCGACGGGGCTTAAGCTGATGGAATGGAGCTGCTGTCAACGATATCGCGAGCTATCGAGACCCGGACCTCTCGATCGAAGATTCCTCCGATCACAGATCCAAACGAAACGGTTTCCTTTCCTCGTTTTCCCACTTCGTTCGATTCTCTCGTTTCTATCACGTACTCTAGATGGAATAGAGCCGTTGTCAACGATATCGCGAGTTTTTCTCTCAGGATTCAGCCTCCAATGGGATCATTTCTTTCTCTGGCTTAAATCAGTCCTCTCGTCCCTATCGCGCTCTCTAGATGGAATAGAGCTGTTGTCGACGATATCGTGAGTTTTTCTCTTAGAATTCAGCTTTCTAGATCGTCACGTTTGTCTGGATCGAAGGTTCCACCGATAACAAAGCCAAGGGAGCCTATTTTCTCTCCGTCTTCCAAAATCGCGTACGACCGAGCATCCACTTGGTTTAAATCAGTTCTCTCGTCAGCTGTTGTCAACGATATCGCGAGTTGGGATTCAGCCTCCTCTCCACGTTTGCCTGGATCCACCGATCACAGATCCCAGATGACGATTGACACCGTTTGGATATCGGTTTCTTTCTCTATTCTTCAAAGTCACGCGGGATCGACCCCAGGCGGAACAGAACTGTCGTCGACGATATCGCGAGTGTTGCTCTCGGGATGCAACCTTCTATCGATCCACCGATCACAGATCCGAGACAACGATACCGTTTGAGATTGGTTTCCTGTCTTTCCAAAGTCACGGCAGCGAGTTCCACCCACCTAGTTTCAATCAGTATGACATCCAAAGGGATCTCGCAGCTCGTTATCATCGAATCTTTAACCGTCCAATAGCTCTGCTTTTCGATCAGGATGACATCCCTCAAGTGTTTTTGTGACTTTCTATCATCGGATCCCTAACCGTCCGATAGCCAAGCTCCGCTTTCGATCAGGATGACATTCCAAGCTGTTTTCGTGACTCTCTTATCATCGAATCTTTCTGTAACCAGTGTTCGAGTTCGTAGTGTGCTCGGGAGACTGTCGCTCTCCCCGGATCCGGTTCGCACGAGGGGAACCAGGCACGAGGCTTAATTCCCTTTCACGGGGGATAATCCCTCCTCGCCACGCAATTCCCGGAAAGCTGACTTGACAAATGCCGGCCCGATCGTTTTTACGGTGCAAGGTCCGGCCTCGTTCGTTTTCTTCTGTGGCTGTGACGCGTGGTGCTAGCCGATGATGCGTGGACCAAGGTGGCGAACGACGACGACGAAGAGGACGACGAAGACGATGACCACTCGTTGCGTGTGTGCGGCTCGCTCTCTCGCGTACGCGTGTACACAGTGTGAGTAGACATGTGGGTGCCTGTGCGTGAGTGTGTTATCTTGTACGTGTGCGGCCCGCGTACGTGCTCTCTGTATATAACCTATATATATGTATATGTATATATGATCTACCTCCGCACCGAGCACGTATTCACGTGTCGTACATACAGACACGCGGTGGTGTCTGTGCCGGAGTCATACGTGTTACGCGTCGTTTATATGTGAATGTGTTTGTGGTTGACAGTGGTTGTGTAAGTGTGTGTGCTGCGAGGACGACAGAGCGCGTGTCGCTTCGAGAAACAGGTACCGGCCTGTCGAGTGCCTAGGGGAAGACTGGACTCGAAACCGACTCGGTGGCAGGACCACGGGAACGAGGGTGTTTCTCCCTCTTTCTGTTCCCTCTCTGTGGCCCTCTCTCCCTCTCCTGATCTTTCTCCGCCCTCCGTGCGCCCTCGCTGCTCCTCTCTCCGTTACTAGCGCGCCTTCCTCTCCCGTTCTGTCTCCCTTTCTCTCGGCTCTCTGCGTGGAAACCTCGGAGCACAGGCGCGCTGGCTCTCTCTCCACCAACCGACAATCAATACGCCGGCAGGCCCGTACTTTCGCCCGCGAAATCGCAATTTTCACAATTCCTTTCTTCCACCAGCCCTCCTTCCTCTGTTCCTCTTTACCGCGCTCCTCTTACGCTTTTTCCTTTCGTCCAGGTTTTCGTCTCTAGCCTCGTTCTAACGTCGATTCCAACCGTTCAACGTTTCCACCGATGGAGGTTCCCTCGACCTAGGGACTTCTCGGTTCTTTCTTTCTGCTGAGTCGAGCGAAAAAGCGCGGGAGTTTCTTGGATGCTGGCTGTGGGAACGCCGATGTGGATGGAAAACGCCGCTCCGATGGCTTCGCTCGCCTTTGTCAACGGGGCAACAATGGGAGACTCCGGTTGTGGTTAATTTCTAGCCACGTTGAGCGACTCGTTTGTTTATTTACTGGAGGTTTAAGCGAGCCACCCCCCCCACCCACCCCCACCCCTCACCAACCAAGCCGCTATTAGGGTTGTTTCTGATTTTCAGGCTGGAACTCGAAAGTGTGGTTGAATGTGTAGATCAATATTTTCTTCTTGAGATACGTTGTGAAATGACAAGACTGTATTGTATTAATTTTATAGCATTCAATTTTTGCAATACCAGAGGAGGAAGCCCTGCTAAAATAACTCCCAATAGATTCCTGAGATAATCGAAACTTGTATAACAATATCCCTTTATTTGAAAATAAAAATATTGGTTTAATACGAATTTAAAAAATTTGAAAGCGAACACAGTATAAAATACTGTAAAGAGACAATAGATTGTAATAAACTGGTGAATAAAACAATTACTTACAGTACCTACGTGGCGGACAATTAAGTATTGTTACATGGTATAAAGAATTGTTACGATTGTCAAAGCGAAGGTGACTTGCTTGAAGTCCCATTCTAAAAACATTTGTACGTTGTTAACAACAACGTTCACAAACATTTACACAAAATCTGGTCACGATAGAATAGTTTCAGAAACAAAAAAAGTCATTTTACCACAAAATGTAATTAACGTTGAAAGATTATAAGACACAGTTAGTCTAATAATAGATTTTACAGTTTTTACCGAATTTCTCCACAATTATCACGGAGCCACGATGCACATTGTATGCAGTGGGTCATGTTTCCTATACGTGTCACATAACATACGCGATAAGGGAGATGTATAGTTGCGCACACCTATGCATAAGCATCATGTTCACAAAACGTACTGCTAACATTTGGAATTGTGAAAACTTTCATAAAAATATCAATTGCATTTTTTTTACGAAATAGATGATAAATATTCTACAGTGGACCTTCTTTTATGTAAATATAATATAGAAAATAAAACCGCGTTGTTAAATTTTTATAAGTTTCATTAAAATGGAATAAAATTATATGAGTGACGTCTGACTTTTAAAAATATTCATAGCACGCATAAAATGAAATTTTATCTATACTTTTAATTATTCGGTTATTTCGCATGATTATTGCTCAAAATCTTCTGAAACGCAATCGAAGCAACACAAAAAATGGTAAACGGCACAGTACAAACCGTATTCCATCAAGATCATGCAATTTGATGCTTCAACAACTTTGACATTGATATAGAGCACTTATTAAAGAGCTTCTAAAGAAATGGATGAATTCTTCCAGAAGTTCTCTTACAAATGAAACTTAAAAGCCCTCGTAGATATCTTCAGAAATATTATATTTTGAGAGGAGTATTAGTTTCAACGATGAGACAATTTCTAGACCATTTAAAGTTCAAAGAAGCAAGAACAAAGCATATTATAAATCACACGAAGCCTTCGTCCGTATTTACCCAACGTGCTCGTAAATCTGCGGCCGAACGCCTACACATTTGATAAAAAGATCGGCGACGGAAATTTGTTTATCGCGTCATTAAGTACTTTTTATACGATCGCTCGGGGCCAAGCCACCTAAAAACAGTTGGCTCGCGTCGACATGCAGCTTTTTTTCGCCAACACAGAAACGTTTAAATGTATGGCCAGTAATTTGATAGAAATACCCGTGGCGCCAACGTGCGTGTTCAATGTGATTTCCTACTTTCGACGAAAGGAATCTGGTACTAATCAAACACTTATACGGATTTCCGGAATTCTTTGGTTTCCCGCTGAATTGGATAAGTTCGAAGACAGGTTAACTAAAACGATGATGTAAAATGAAAGTTCCGAAAAGTCCTGGGACCAATTTGAAGCTTCGACAACTTTGACATTGATATAGGGCAGTTATTAAACAGCTTCTGGAGAAATGGATGAATCCTTTTAGAAGTTTCGTCTTTCACAAATAAAACTTAAAAGCCATAGAAAATCAGGAATAATTACATTAAAAATATAAGATCTTTAGAAATCTATGAAATGATTCTGCGAGGTATGGTTTCAAACAGATGAATTTTTGTGATGCACGAGACGTGACGAGATAGGGCGAATTATTTTCAAAGATGATGCAATTTCTGGACAATTTAAAGTTCAAAGAAGCAAGAGCAATATGTACGTATTACACCCATTTTCTGAACTATTTGCTTCAAAGGTTTACCTTTAATACTACTTCTTGTAAGGAGAATGAAATGCAAATGTTGACTACAGGGAACAACATTTCGCTTTAGAAATAGGTAAGAAGATTAGGGGAGAGAATAACGTGGAACGCTTAGGGAGAACAAAGGAAATTGAAAAAATTCGTATAAAATAAAAGCCATATGATGCTCTGAACAATATCGTATTTTTAAGGTTAACATTTCCATTGAAACATACGAAACGATTTTAACGAAATTGCTGAACTTACCTAGCAAAGGGTACGAAGAAAGAAATCGTTATAATGAAAGAATGTTATGCAAATTTTTTACTATACAGAAATCACGATAAAACTACGGGAAATTATATTATTATAATCGCGAAATGGTGCTCGTATCTCCTCGCCAGTAAAACTGAAATCACAGAAGCGTGGACAAGATTTTGTCAAGACGAAATATGAAAGAAAAATAGCACCAAATGCTAATGAAGCGTTCGTGAATGAATAATTATATAATTAGTGGAATTCAAGAGGTATGAGTTCGGGTTAATAACAATTTAATTATTTAAAGAAATAATACGCGAGACAGCAGTGAGTTGAACAGACTTTCTTCGTATATTTTTTAAAGTCAGATTCCCTTCTGTTGGTTCGCATTTTTATTTCAATTATGACAGTAATATGATAGAATAAATAATTAGGAACCTTCTATTAGGTATTCTATTTAATCTCTGAGTATGGATAAAATAAACTTCATCTTCTTTTAAAATTTATTTAGTGAATCTATATTCAGTCGATTCAAACAACTTCACGTTTTCTCCAATGGATAGGGTTTATTAACTTTATCATAATTACGTTCTATTTCAATTCAACGGACGTATAAATAATATAATAGTTCACATTTACCATATAATCTATCATTTTTGCTCCCGAGAAATTTATTGAAATGAACGTCTTCGACTTATACGAAGTTATCTTTAGAATATTAATTTCTCCTATTAAATGTATTTAATAATACATTATTTGCCGTAATTATTTTTAATAATACAATATTTGATAATAATTATACTTTTCATTCTAAACAAATTGAAACTCAACGCGAATTATTAAATATGTTGACATTATTGGCCTGTGTATTATGTCAAATATTATATTAGATTAAATAATATATTATTACTATTCTAAGAATTATTAACATCTGCCTAGTTTGTAGTAAATTGATACAACACATACTAAATGTATTTGATGCTAGAAAGTAACAGTCTGAACCTACATCGTTCATTTGAATAAAATTTGAATAAATATATTCACAAGAGATTATTTATGTTTTGAAGGATATTCTACTATCGAATGTATATTTTATGACGTTAATATGAATTCTGATTCGAGAAACAAGAAGAGTGCCCGACCGAATAAAATCCTAGTCTTGTTTAGTAGAAAGAGATCGTTAGTGATCAGACTTGAGCGCATCAGTAGAATCGCTAACGCGAGTAGAAATGGATCGTACGTAGTCAGCCCTGAGCGTACCCGTACCAGTATAAAGGGATTCCGTCCAGTTGAACAATTTCTGGCGTTCTAATTCGCAACTCCCCTCCCCCGTCCAGATTATTCTTTCGGTAGCATTTAATGAAAGAAATGAAATGTCGCGTTGCGCAGTTATTGTCGTTGGAGTATTCCGCGAACAATAATCCACGCCAAAGTGAAGAAACTGTAGAAAGAAGAAAAATTTCCAACGCGATATTGAGTCAAGCGAAGAAGAATGATTCGTAAGAGAAAGACAGAGACCAAAGAACGTTATACACGTTTGCGGTGGCTTTATGGTTTGGGAGACATTTTCTTTCGCGAAATATGCAAAGGTAAGGAAAACTTTTTGCTGGAATCTGGAGCAGGAGACCTTCGCCATCATTTGGAAAATTTTGCTTTGGGAATTCGAAAATAAGTGTAACCCATTTGTCTGTCTCGTTTTGATGGTAATAAAGTAGATGTGTTAGTAAACGAGCCTGAGAGTGTAAAATAATTACAAGGGTCACTGTCTTAATTTTAACATAAATGTACAACAACATAACACTGATTTCTTGGAATAGAAAAGATTTCATATTTATAAGATTATTTAATAATGATTGAATATACAATATATCTTGAAATCCTTAAAATATTTATGTATACAAAATTTATAATATCTTAATATGGTTTTCATTTAGGAAAAATATTTATTTGAATTTAACCTTCTGAATTAAAATTTTGTATTTCCTATATAATAATTTCAGATCTGAAAATAAATAACTTGAAACTATGCAAGAAATAACGTTTGCATTGGGACTGACATACTCGTAGCAATATCTACGATGCATGAAAAGGCCTTGGGAGAGATATTTGCAATAAGTTGAATATGTATTTCAGCAGAAGGTGTTTTCACCGATCGCATTTCGCAGAAAACCAGGAAATCGGTTTTTTCTCGGCAACGGGAGTGTGATCTATCTATATCAAGTAGATACGTATGTACTGTAGTATGTACAATAGGATGAAAGAAGTAAATATCTTAAATCCATCCACCGAAAACGTCTTTCAGGGAATCTACGTACATGCAATACGTTCCTATATGCTTAATGCGATATACGAGAGAAACAGAGAAATTCTGATTTACTGCCTCTTGCCGATTGAGGGAGAAACAGTACTCTACAAATATCCTTTCAAATCTAGGAAGAAATCAATTTTAATTCAAATTTTTAAACAGTCTTCATATCATTCCTCCATATAATTTCATACTTATTGGTTCAATTGATTTCAATAATTATTTACCCTCTTCAGAATGGATAAAAGCACCTTTGGAGAACTATGCTTTACAAGATGAGATTGATTTTACTATCAAGAAAAGGTTCACCGATAAAGAAATACTTTCGCTAGCAAGATATTCCCTAATAAATTAAAGATGATTCCAGAAATATATTCTGAAAATTTATGTTCCTACGTCTCGATAAATTGGAATAGATACGAGTTTCGATTCCATTATAAATAATTCCAGAGCTTAAGAGAATCGTGTAATCGACACAGTTTTGTTTAAAGTAATCTCATTGAGAGTTTTAACAACGTTATGCAAGAAGAACTCGGCAACTTCAAGTTGAGTCTACTGCATCTTCAATGGGCAAATAAATTGCTGTATTAGAATATTACGATTCGACAAATTCATTTTATAGGATCCGTTCTTTTTAATGAAATACTATTTTTAAAGAAATAAACATTAACACGATTTTACTATTAGTTATAAAATAGAAGTGACTCCTGCACGATTTCACGCACAACCGAATTAGTTATCGCTGAATAATATTTTTGTGGATAGTATACCACACCAAATTTATACCAAATGTTGAACAAATCTTGTATTGGACACTAATTACACTGCAATTTCCTACAACATTACATCGAATTGGTTTAACAGAAACGATTGAATGGAAAAGGAAGGAATGTCCTATATTGGGTGGAATAAAGTCGTTAAATCGTGGCAAATTTCACGTTTCGAGACCGATGAACGTTGATTTAAATAACTGTGCCTGGCTCGTCGAGCCAGCTCAATTTTTATGGGGCTTTTTCACCTTGTATCAGATTCGATAGGATTTTACATGATGTACACAAACGACCCTAGGTACGAACGGATCAGACACTCTTTAATCACAGAAAGTGGTCAGAAATCCCTCAATAGTCGTTGAAATAATGAAATCTTTCCACAAGAAAATCGATTTATTCGTGGAAAATATAAAGAAACTCACGAAGAGGTTTAATCACTTTTCATCTAAATGGATTAGAAATTATATGACAGAAACGAACATATTTATATACAGAAGATCCAAGATTATATACAGAATATCCAAGTACTGATGAATAATACCTTCCACGTCCTGTCCAAATCTCTTTGGATGATTTGGATTTTGAAGAAAATATTTATACTAAATAATTCCTTTTGTCCTCAGTTCAAGAATATTTTAGTGCACTTCATAGAAAGTCAACTTTGTTTATCGTCGTCACTATATGCAAACTATCTGACAATTAACCAGTCACTCCGTAGTAGCACACTTCGAGGCTAAAAATAAAAACCAAATGTAACATGAACAATCACGCTTCAAATGATAATCAAATCATTTTAACATCTCTCGAAGCACACTCACATCGCATATCTGCTTTACTTCTAACGATAGCCCATACCATCATCCAAAAATAATGATCGAACACGACGTACCATCGCTATCTTCCTCATCAGAATTTTCATTCGATACGATTTCCAGGCACGCTTTATAGCCAATAAAATCGGATCAAGCTCGAAACCAATAAAACGTAACGAAGTCGAGTTCACATTCGAGCAAAATTTCTGCTTCCGCTCGTGTCTTTTTTTTTGTTGCGTGCACAGTTAACGCGAACTCCGGGAAGGAGGGGGTGGGCTTCTTTTTTTTTATGGAGCCGTTATACGAGCCCCGAGCCTGCGTCCGATACACTCGGTGTTTTATGCTCCATTAGAAAAATAATTTGGAACGAGTTACGATTTGACGCGCGACTTTGGATCGCTCCTTAATGGAATACTCAATTACGGCAGAATGTTCAACTTAATCCTTTCCCCAGGCATTTGTGTTGCTTTGCTGTTTGCCCGCGAGGCTCTTTTTTACCTCGCGTTGCACTGCATTAGCTAATTTGCGCAGGACAAGGGAAGCACGCTGCGAAAATGTCTTGCCTCTCTTACACGGGAATTCATTTTTGTAATGAAATTTCTTGCGAGCCGGAAAACCGGGGGCCGCACGTTTTCTGATAATTCAGGGCAACGGCGTTCGGAAATGACGCGACCTTAATGGAACTTTAAACTCTTCTTTGAATTGATCTTAAGACGCGAATGAACAGGGGTGACAATCAAGAGGAGATTGGGGAGGGGTTAGATTGTTACGAGAATTGCTTCGTAGGTGCGACAAGAATCTTCTAACGTTCGTTTTCATTTGTATAACTCAAAACTGTGCGATAAAAGATGTGATAAAAGTACTGATGAAGGAAACTGTGAACGTGTGCTGATTTTACGTAGATTATCGGTGTTCGTTAAATTTCATCGATTAATTAAAAGCAATACTGAAAAACAAATATAATATATAATAATTGTATCATTTTTTTACATGTAGTCTTGTAAATTATGTGAATGCAGCTGATCAGAAATTTAGAATACATATATTTAAATAAAGACTTTTTTTAATTCAATGTATTTCGAATTTATCTTATAGTTTAATTTTAATTGTTGCGAAACTTTGAAATTTATTAATCAATGCGTAATTCAAGTTGAAATTTTAATCCTAGTGAAATTTTGTATTATACATAAGTGTACATTTGTCGTAGACAAGTACAATTAAACGTTTTCAAGCCCCTCTGATTTGAGTTCTTCATGAAATAACAAACTGGTATTAATGCCTGAAAAGCTAGGTTGTATATCATACTGAAAATATATTAAAAGTGTTACTATTACAACTAATATCTACAAATATCAATTGTACCTAACAATAAATACATACGTATGAAAGTATAACTATTAGTATGTGCAATACATCTTTTTAAATGTCAGTTTGAATTCGATGTTCTGGAGAGAACTAAGCTAGAGGGTTTAGAACGTTAAATTTTACTAGTAAAGACTAATAAACGCTAATGTATACTAAAAGTTCCATTTGTTCCACATGCCGAGTTAAAATGGAAATTGATTATCAAATTTCAAATTTTCAAAATAATTATAATTTCAACTATATAAAACGAGAGACTCATTCAAAGAAACATCATATATAATGTATATTTTTAATTCCACACCGTGAATTACAATAATGGGAATTTATTAACTGCATATCGTTTGGAAAACAAATAGTAAGATGTGTCACTCGTACTTGGATGCTCTAAAAATTCAAGGAGCTTCAGTAAAAATAATTCTTCCTGGAACGTATACTTAATTCCAGCATTTCCATAGCATTTTGCATTACTTAATGCCACGTGACAATAAGAAAGTAAACGAACAATGTTCGAAACTTCTATCCTTCACTGCAAAGAAGCACCGAGAACATTTGTTCGTGGAAAAAGTACCTCGAAATTCTTTCCACGGACGATCCTGCGACGGAAAACTCCCAACTTCTCTAACTCTAATGTAAGACAACGGCATCAGCACAGTAAATCGAAATGCAAACTAAAATCATGCTTTGCCCCGAATAATAAGCTACTGAGAAACGAAAGGAAATTTAAAAAAAAAAAGAGGGAAAAAAATGTCCGACAGCACGGAAACCAAATAAACATTTTAATTAGGCGGTAACAATCTTCCCCCCTTTCTAATCACATACAACAATCGGTCGACAACATCTCTACTGATCTGTGTCGGCACAACAAACGCTTCAACTGTGTAACTTACCCACCGTGTTTCGTCTAATTACATGGATCTATATAACGCAACAACTTCTGAAAAAGCTCGGAATGATGTATACTCTGCAACAGAACCACACCATCGCTTGATAATCGTCTAAAAAAACATGAATTTCGACGTTACTTAATTTTCTCAAAAATAGAGGTACAGCTCTGAAGCTTGACGTCTCAGCTTTTAAATTCCATCGAAGGATTATCCCTGGCGATGATTTTCCAAAGAGCAGTGTGGATTTTAGACAAATTAAAAGTTTTTTTTTTTTTTCTAATTTGTTTCCAAGTACCATTAAATTTCGGAGTTTGATCTTTAATTCGGTCTTTGTTGAATGAGGCTACGATATTTCTTCGCAGAATTTATGGCGATTTAAATGAAACCCAGCATTTTGACTCTTGAGGTATGAAATTGATGCCATCGTTATTACTCAAGATATACCGCGAATTGGTTGCAAGGTCGAACGTGAATCTCGTGAGGAATGTGCGTTGGATATGGACGGAATGTGTGCGAGATACACTTCTACGTTTGGAATGAATAAGGAAAGTCTGGATGAAACGTGAATATATAATCGCGTGGAAAGCACGTGAAATGTGTGACAAAAGTATGAGTGTTGAATATATATTAGAATAAAAAATATTTTGGAATGAGTGCTGAATAAATGTTGGAAATGTTTGTTGGATACGTGAGAAATATGTCTAGAAATGGTTGCAAGAAGAGTAAAAATGGAATGTGTGGGGTATGTCTAATAAAATTGTTGAATGTATGTTGGGAATGTGTTAGATGTCTGTGGAATGTGTACAGAAAGAAAGGGAAACGTCTAAAGCAGACACGGAATGTGTTCGAAACACGGGGATCAAATTTCGAATATATTTTGAATGTAGGGCTGGAATGTGTGTTGGATACGTGCAGAATGTGGGTGGGATAACTATGGAAAGTGTAAATAGCCATGAAATGCGCCTATAATACGCCTGGAATTAGCGCGAAGAATGATTGAATATACAAAAATACTCGATATCGAATGTTGCCATTAAGAATTCAATTTTTAATATTTGTGGAATTTCCTACACAGTCCACAGATTTTCCATGAAGTGTTTAAGCGCGATAGCGCCGTCTCATATAGCTAACCTCGTAGATCAAACTCTACAAACTTCACTCAATTTAACATGGTCAGCCTAGGAAGCGGTGGCACTGCTTGGAAAAACATTCGCTTGGTAATTGTTCGACGAAGTTTGAAAGTTGCGACATCGAGCATCCAAGTATTTTTTTTTTGCTAGCTGTACAGCCATTTTTCACAAACTTTCCGAACTTCGAAGTTTGTTGTTTGTCAGTCGATTATAGAGCGACCTGTTCAGGGGGCAATTCACATTAGAAGGCCATATATTAAATGTTTTTCGGGATACTGTTTTTAAAGAAACAAATTTATTTAATGTTTTCTTAACTTTGAGAATATTTTAGGTACGTGTTAAAGTACATTTGGTAATTTTTCAAGTTATTCAATTGATCCTTTATCTTCAAACGCTTCTAAAAAATTCAATTCTCTAGTTTTTCGATCACGGTTTAGTTCATATTCTTAGAAAACATGTTAAAAAAAAAGTTTCGTTGATTTCAGAAAACTTGTCACAGGGAACAGCTGGTATCTAAAACACTTCTGTGTGACATTGATCGAAAAAAATTATCGAATGTACTTTGAAACATATCTAAATATTCTGAAAGTTGAAAAGAAATTAAATTATTTCTTCTCCGTAAAAAAATCCAAAAAGTACTTAATACTTAGCCTCCTGATGCCGTTTCCCCACTATGTCGCAGAGTATATCGAATTAGGCAGTCTATTTCCTTTCTCTCTCTCTCTCTCTATTCACATGTAACAACGCCACTCGAGTACCGCTACTGAACTATGGAACTCTAATAGTGTTACACCACATGTACGCAGCGATTACGTGTCCGTGAAACATTGTCCGCTAAAAACTTACCATGGAGGAACCCATTATACCTATGAACTCAATTGTTTCGGCTGTCGAAGATGTGCCTAGAACATATCGTACAATCCGTTCAGTGAAAAATCATGATCTTTGCACAGCCGTGCGGATTTCTTGTTCGTTCTACTTTCTAGTGTAAAGCGACGCTATTTGCCTCCCCAGATTGGGCATCCCTCATCCAACGAACAAGGAGTTTAAATTTTGCTTACTCGCAGACAAATTTCCAGCACACATAACAACGTTTCCTGAATTTATGTTCTCCGTATGCGTTGATTCGAAGAATTTATCTTAAGTCACGAGTGAACAGAAGCGACAATCAAGAGGAGATTGGGGAAGATTAGAGTGTTATGAAAATGGCTTCGTATAATATTCGTTTTCATCTGAATAACTTAAAAACAGTGTGATAAAAAGGTTGTTAAAAATAAACTACAAACGAGTGCATGTTATCATCGATTATAAGTAGACTGCGGATGTTTATACAATTATGGCAAGTAAAAACGTGAGAAACGTATGAAAATGTACATGAATTCAAAACTATATAAAATATCGAGAATAAAATAGACGTTACACTGATTAGAAGATAAGACATACTTTCGTTTAAATCTCGATTCTTTATCTGAATCTGTAAAAATATAGATTTGAATAAATATCCACAGTCTGATTATACATTCATTAATCCACGTCAACTATTTGCTTCCCCAGATTGGGCGTCCCTCGTCCAAGGAACAAGAAGTTTAAATTTTGCTGTCTCGCGGACAGATTTCCAACACCCATAACAACATTCCCTGAGATCATATTCCCCGTATGCGTTTCCCACGCTAACGAGGAATAATATTAACACTGCTATTACGTCGTAACTGGGTGCACCGATATATGTAACCTACGCTTGATTTAGTATGCGAAATATTCACCGGTTTCCAACTCAACTTACGTAGGAGGAAAAGGATGAAATCTGGAGAAAAATTTCGACGAGAAAGTTTTCGTGGCGAATATCGACTATGAAGTCTGGGGTAAATCTGGGGTACGTCTGCCGGAAGATTAAAATATGTTGTAAGAATTTTTGGAACTCGTATCGTTTTATTTATTGAGTTTCTGAACGGGTATATTTTAGGTACAGGGACATTTTAAATAGTCGAGGAAATGGAAAACTGGAAATAGTTGAAGAAATGGACTTGTATTTACAAAAATTAAACTAGCTTTTAAATTAAGAATACATCGATCATCATATTTAAATTTTGTATATTTGTATGTTCAACAATAAGCTCTGAAATATGGAGTATTTCTTGGATAAGACTTTGTTAAGATTTACATTACAATTTTTCTGCAACATTTTGTAATGAACGAACACATATAAAACAGACTGAATGTACACGCGTTCTCGTAAATTTATAAAAATGAAACTTCTAATATTTCGTACCCTTTGTGCCATTAACGTATACGCGTATGTGTTTCACATTTTGTGTCTGCTCGTTCACTCTAAAAAAAAATGTTATTAAAACGTTCTGCTGAAGTTCAAATTGAAGAACGGCGACGTTAAATTTTTATAAAAGGTGGTGAATGCTTTGAAGAGAAATGACCTTATTCAAACTTGACAGAGCCTTTCCATCCCTCTATGGATTTTCATCAACTTTTTCACACTTGTAAATTAACGCGAATGTCATTAATTCTTCTTGTCAATTTTCCTTAAAGATTATAGTGCCCTCGACGAAAATAGAAGTAACGAAATAACGTTAATCGACGTTAAAAGTTTCGAGTAACCGAAAATTATTTAATACTGCATTAATACGAAAAATTTAAGGAATACTATAGGGTGGAATAGATTTCGTCGATTTTCAGTTTACTTTTAGATTCTTCCTAAAAGTTAAGGCTACACAAGTTGTTGACATATACGATATTCAAAACTGTATTCGAGGAATATCCTAGAAAGCAATGATTGGTCAGTTCCTTCGGATGAATCAGGAATATGTAACGCTCTGACGTATATATGTAACTTCGTTTATGGCAGATAAAGCTGAGTCATTAGAAGAACACATATAACTCGGATCTCGTGGTTTCTTTTATCTACGACCCACTTGGAGAGACGACCAAGACTGACATTTTTCTTGTTTGACATTTGTCGTTGACCAATGGGAATGCTTCGCTCGTCGAGAGGCATGCCGCTATTATTTTGTAACAAAAGATTAATTGCAAGTTCTTCACAAGCTTATTCTCGAGTCTATCAACATTGCATTCTTTCTCGTTTCACTTTTGTTTCACTGCATAGTTGCTACCTTGCTATAATACTCATTCAAAAACAGAACATCGCTTCGTTGGTATACAAAAAAAAATTATTGTGTCTGAAGTATTTAATACTCAGATAAATGGTCAAATAAAATGCTCAAAATACCGGACAACAAAAGAATAGTTGCGATAAATAAAAATGTACTTTTATTTCCAGTAACATTTATTTAAGTTAAGTTAAGATTTATTTATTTATTTAAGAAATCACAAGGAATTAAGAATTCTGTTTTATTCTTCCTCCGTAAAGTTCGGACGTAGAAGTCTCTTCAAGAAAATTCGCCTCGCTTCTAACAACCGTTTTTTCACGAAACGAGGCCTGCAAATACTTATAATATCCTGACCTGGATACTCGAGGAAACGGTATTTCATGAGGGTTCTACGTGCCATGAAATTTATGCGATTCCCAATGTCGAATTAATTCCCCGCCCACGTTAGAACAACTTCGTTAGCACGATAACAGCCGACTAGGCGATTCCGAGTTCTTACTGACTTTGAAATTTAAACGATGTCCGATTGAAAACGCCAAAATCAACGACAGTATTTACTCTTGCCTAGTAAAAAATAAATCGCAGCCATTCCCACAGTTGCAATTGCACAAAATTTCTCTGGAGATACAATTTAACGTTCATCCCCTTTTTCTCCTCATCCCTGAAATTCTTTTCCGTTGGAATTTCACTGCTCAAAGCATATTAAATTCGGTGATGCTCCTGGTGGTAGATTTGAAATTGTAGAAAGGATTATCATTTGGAATAAGAATCTCAAGCGTGCTGTGCAATTGTTAATAGAGATTTTTAAAAATATATTTAGTTGATTTAATGATTTAGTAACACGTTTTTGGTATTCTTCTTGGGAATATTATAAAATGGAGAGGCAGTAGTGGTACAATTGTGCTACGAATGCAAGGCAAACGTTAAAAGTTAACACGGGTCTTGAATAACAATTGGTACAGAGTAAGATAATATCTAATGTCAACTAATGCGAGTATATCGTTTAATAGGTCATTTTTACAATTTATCTACCACATATTTCTATATGTAGAGAATTAAAATAATTATACATAATTAATTTTTAAAGTTATTGCTCTTTCTTACCAAAGATGCTATTGCGATTCGCTGATTTACACGCAGGCAACACGTAAACGTTATAGGATCCCTGCAGACCGGAAGTTCAAATAAGCCAGTAACCAGCCGCGGTATTTCCCAGTTGAGCGCACGTCGTAACGATTTTGATTACATTTCCTATATTCGGATTCCCTTCTGTATTAGCTGTTCTACTTCCCCTTTTCTCTTAAATCCCGTGTTCTTTTCTCGTTTTATTTTTCGCCATTTTATTATTTCAATTTCATTGCTACTAGATATCGATCTCCCTCCCCCCGTCCTCCGCCTACGGCTGACATCTCATTTCAAAGAATATTACAACGGACGAAGGTGAAAACCTTATTTGGCTGTGATCTGAGATGATACGCATGGGAGAACGATGAGCTTCTTTGAGTCTCATCCTGAAAGACAGTTTTCTAGAACAGCTTCTGCGAACCTTTTCTCCTTAACTTCTTTGTCGTACCATTTTCTTTGTCAAAGTATTAAAGGGGATAATAAGTAATCAAAACAGTTGTAATCAAAACAGTCTATTAAAAATGGCCTAAACTTGGCCTAACAATAGACCAAGACGTACTGACTATAAATTCAAGTGAGCTATCGTTATGATCGAAATAAATCAATTCAAAAATCAAAGCAAGTCCACGTATAATTTAATTTATTTGTTATTGAATGTTTGGGATCCTGTATTATATTGTGCTAGTTTAAGTCGAACAATTAAGTGAAAGAAACCTTACACGATGGAAAGCATGACATTAAGGAACATTAAAATTTAAGCTAGATATTTGCATTTTATAGTAACGTAGGTTATCATGTAATCATAAATAGAAAAATATAACGTCTCAATGAATAGGAGGAGAATGGGTTAAACGTGTGCCTAAATAAAATAGTAGCACTTGTTTGGCGCACGATGAATACCGAGTATGTAGAATGAGTTAAGCAATCAGTCGGCATGAATGATAATCGTACTAGTGGAGGCAATCGTATTAAATCTACATCTACTTTAACACCAAGAAAGTGGCTAATGAATTAGGTAAATATAGATATCCCTAAAAATGCTTTTCAATTCTATTAAACGATATATTAGATATAAAAGAAATAGAAGGCAATGTTTCCATTTATCATCAGTGTTAAAATAACACATAATATATTTTTACTTCTGGAAGAATGCAATGATAGTGCTGGTGCTTGTTTGAACACAAATGCTACAGTTTATTTGGTAATTTTTTTTCCAGGATAAACGAACGCGTATTCGTTCTTCCATGTGCTAAACTTCTCTACATTTCTGTCTACTTTTTTAATCAGCTCTTCACGCCACGATTTCAGACCGTGTAAAATTTAAAACGACACAGTTGTTACGTGTCAGTTGCCTAAGATAGGGCTAAACGTGACTAATTTTTTTCCCGCCGCTATGGTCAACGATACGAGCGGTTTATCGAGCCGGATTTAACGCGAGAAACGATAAAAACGAAATGGGCGTTTTGTGGGGAGCGCATTTAAGATTGAAATTTTCAACGTTTGCTGTTAATGGATTAACGCGCTCGATGAAGCACATCACGTGGCTCTCAATTTAATTGCTGCGTTGCTATGGAACGTTTAAAATCTTTCATACCGATGGATAGTGTTGTCATAGGAGAGTGAATTTCGTTTCACTATGTCGCTTTGCCGTCATGCGGTTGAAATACTTCATGCGAGAAATAATGCAGTAGGTCAGTACACAGACATTTTTTAAAATGCGACATAACTAGAAGGGACGTTTTGATGCATTTGTGCGTGAATTTAGGTACGAAGTTGATATATTTCGTTTTATAGAAACGAATTTAGAGAGGAATTTTTTAAAATCTGTTAAAAGAGATGGTTTTTTTTTAGCAGGATCTCTGAAACAATAGAGAAGCTTGTAAAAGATATGAAGTAAAATTTTGTTTAACTATTCCTCAATGAGAATATTAAACTCTGCTGAATTCTCGATAAATTGATGTGAAAATATAGAATTTCAAAGTTTGACCTAAAGAGTTTCTTTGCGTAAGAAAATATTTTTGATATTAAAGTTTACATTGTATTATAGCAGAGTACTTCCATGATTTCAAAACGTAATAAATAAAACGAATACTAACAAATTAGTAATTCTCATCGTAGAGGCGACTCACACTTCTGATGGAAATGCGAGGATAAATCAGGCTTGTACGTATCCGATACACCGAAACTAAACTTTCCTTGAACTTCGGTAACTCGATAAATTTAGGTCAAGTCACCAGAAGCTACGACAAATTTCAGCAGAAATGCAATTTCACAAAAGGATAGGATAGACGACAAATCGAGTACACCAAGAAACACGATTACTGTGGCTAGGAATATACTTGGGGTACGGTAAACAAGGCAGTACGAACCATAATTGTGAGTATTGTATGCTGATGATTGTCTCAGATACGATCAAAAGTCCAACAATTAGAGTAGGGAAAATTAGGCCCTATCACAGAGCTTTAAAATTAAACAAAAAAATCCTGAAGAAATGTTTATTTTTTGTCCTGGATCTATTAGTTGAAGATCTATTTAAAGTAATAACTGGGATTTTCTTGTGCTTCGTTTATAGACTATCAAATCAAAGCCATTCAATTATCTACACTAATTTGTTATTTCACTCCAAATTCTATTATATACTTTAAAAAAAGTATCATCACCATCAAAATAATGCATGTAAGCATAATTTCAACTTCATACATATTTATTCCCTATTGTATAATAAAATATGAATGTTATAATAAAAGACCAACGAGCAAAGTTCACATTTCACTGTAACTTGCAACGTTTTATAGAAAATAATAAACTACCTCTTTCCTCTTAGGGAGAGTAAAATATTTAATCTTCCGTAAGTGGAGCTACGATTTTATGCATGAAAAATATGAAAAATTCTACCCAAAGTGCAGCGATAATGTTGAACGGGAACCCTTCTTAACTCGACATGCCAGAAATGTTGATCGAACGAGGTTTCACTATCGTTGGGTAGACACCGACGGTCAATATTAGTTTGTTCGATGGCTTCTGACATATTTACTCTGCACGCAAACGAAAAATATTTCCGCCCGCATATATTGCATTTGAATTATTTGCTGACGTTGTTTGCACGGAACTCCAAAGGTGAGACATATTAAATTCTAGATTCTAACCGAACCCGGAAAGTATTCTGATTCGTGGAAGTGATAGAGAACTCAATCTTCATCGTTCTCCGTCTCTTTCCAAGTCGAAAAAGTCAAGTGATATAATTCAGGATTAACAAAAATATGTGTTTCCTTCATATATTACTTAACTCGATTAATTTAGGTTAATGATAATAATTTATTAATTCATTTATGTGAAGAAGAGGATCAGTAACCATGTGGTAGAAAATGTTATCTGAAGAAAGTTAGAAATTCTTATACAATGATGAATTTTCTTATTTATTCCTGTCATTTGCCTATGATTTGAAAAAAGATCAAAATAATAACTTCAGTACGTAAAAATATGATCAACAAGCTATCTCAGAGAGATTTAATTTTATAAAAAGAAGAGTACAAACAAATAAAATTATTATCGTATAAAATTAAAAATTAATTAGCAAGTTAATAGGTAATATTAGATAATAATAGATAATTTACTTAGACAATCTAAACATCGTTCCCTGAAAATACAGGGACGTGTTACCAAAATTAATTGAAGTTATGCGAGTTATGTGGATCGCTTACAAGTACATAAACTACTCAGGGTGGATCGTAATGAAATTACGTGTAATTCAATAGGGACCAACTGCCTACCCTATAAATTTCGCTCTTTATGCAATTTGTGAAAAGTGATATTCCGTCATGGGCACTATAAATTGTTCACAAACTATAATTGCACTTGAAACCTACCTGAACTATCTTTAAAGTGGGAACTGCGTCGGTTGCTTCGGCATTCGCTAGGCGTATGAGCCTAATGGCAATAGATGCGTGAAAATAGCTCCATTACGATGAAAATCGTGAAAGAATTTAATAATCAATCAGACTTCCGGAGTTCATGAAGCGAAGTTGTATAAGTCGATATAAATATTTGAAGCATACTTCAATTTTATTACACACCCGACGCTTCCAAGGAAAAATTGTACTACTACTTTAAGAATGCCAGGAAATTCTACAAAAATGTGAAATGGAAAATTTAACGATATAGGAAACAATGCTTGAGGTAGAAATAAAATTCAATTTCACGAATACTGGATATCATTAATTTTACACTATTTGGAGTAAAAATAGTACAGGTTCTAAACTTGCTTATCTATATATTTGATTGATTGTAATTAAGAATCACAGACTTGTGTTATTAAAATTAATTTGTCTAATTCGTGTTTTACTAAATTGCCAAAAACTTTTCAAGTAACTGTATTCAATGTTTAAAGTTTCATATGCACAAAACCAAAAATAAGAGGAACTTTCATTTAAATTTCAATTCTCTATCTATATCTATAGACATTTAAATTTGCATAAGCATCCGCAGTCTAGATACAATATGTGAATCGAAGACATTTTTTTTTGAAACTTTGAAGACACTAACATTCAAATCTCTATATTTTCCGACAATTTTACGAATATCTCCTTAAAATCTTAGGCTATAAAAACCTATAATAATGCCATTTATTCGTTGGACCCTGTAGAGCAGGATATCCCTTTAAGAGATAAAATACAATACTGTGCCCGTAATGAGAGTATTGATTGTTCACAGCAGGCGAAGGATCACACTTAAATTGAAGAGATACCCTGTTGATTACAAGCCTAAATTGTATCTATTTTGGACCGAGAACACATCGTCGTTCAAGGGTCTTTCGATTTCCTCTTCATCGGTGAGAACGTATTGAGCAAATTACATGCGATGATAATGCTTGTCTTTTATTGCACATCAAAAAGTGATATTGTGCTCTAACTATAAAATTCTCTGTGCTTGATATCAATGATTCGCAAAAATTGACTGAAACATTCAAATCACGTTTCCCTTTACATTTATATCACGCGGGCTTTACATTTTCTCAACCTAGTTCATCCTATATTTTCCACTTCGTGACGAGAGTAAAAAAGGAGTCCACTCAAAGATCGTAATTCACGAATAAAAAGGAACTTATCGAATAAATATTAAAATTTATTTCTATCCGCAATAAAGGATCAATCATTAAGTCACGAATAGTAGTTTAATGGAACGTTTAATTTCCAATTTCAACAGTTTCATTAAAATTCTTTAATAACGGCCACCCATCGACTTAAAGTTCCTAGCGTGTCTGAGCTTTAGTGACTTTGCAGGGAACCTTAAGGCCGAGTGCTTTTCGGGGTCGTAAATTACAGTTCACCGCACACACTTGTCAGGAAAAGTTCAGCATTTCAGAGGCTTACGCCGCAGCAACACCTGAACGATCGAAAATACGAGAAGTAATTTTGTGTTAGAAGAAAATCTACTCTAAACTGCACCGCCTGAGACCTCTGCAAGATATGGAACTTTGCATATACATATATGTACTGGGAAACAACTTCATGTTAGGTCTACTAATCGCAAACACGCTCACTGGTTTAAACAGTCCAACGCATTACTTCCGGTCCTAGTTATGTCGAGAACAGTTTTGACAAGAAATGAGAATTAAAATCGTGTTTAGCACACAAATTTGTATGTGTTTACATGATCTAGTAAACATATTCGTCTCTTTTTGATAAATATAAGTTTTCATATATTAGAAATTCAGTTCTTTATAGTGACTTCATGCTGCAAAAACATTGTATTATCGAGTGTGTATGATTGAATGAATATTTTTTTTCATTGTATCTACTTGGATTAAGTATCCTTTCTGTAGAAACCTTGTATATTCATATCAAAGAAAACAATATTCGTAAATGATTCTGAAGTAAGAAGTAAAAAGGTAAAATAAACAATCCAGAAGAGAAGAAGAATGACCAACACGATTGAAATTAGAAATACCTATATGTTCCCAAAAACCAGCGATTAGATCAATTAACCGATACAAATTAGTCGTTGGACACTCGAAGTTAATTTAACGCTTCGCGTCCTCATTTATCTGTCACAGTTTCCCATTTATAACCAAGGACAAACATTGTGGAAGTCTGTGGCCATAGTCAGCGATCGTAACATGCCAGTAATGGATCAGTGTGGGGTTAGGTCGAAGATCGAGGTTAATTGAAATGTTCAAGTGTGCAACTCGAGGAATTCTCAGTAGATATTGCTGGTTTACGATCGTGTCGTCGACATTACTGTCGTCATCATCTGAATCCTTTCTGGTAAAGATTTTCTATCTCTTCTGCTGAAGTAGGTAACGAAAAATGTACCACACTTGACATCATCTATATTGCAAAACTTATCTTTGTAAAGCAAAAAGAATAACATTTAGAATAAGATTAAGATTTCTTTTTATCCAAATATGAATAATAAACGAGAATTTCTATTTTGACGGTTGTATTTTATTATTGAAGAAACAGAATCGTAGAGCTCTTTTTAAGAAATACATTTTTATAATCCAGAAATTCATTTTTATAATCTTTCCTAGTTCTTTAAATTTAATTTGGGGAAAATTTACGTTTACATGGATGATAAATCCATGAGATGTAATTATTCCTAAAGATACAAGTATTCCAGATAATGTGGATAGCCCTCGAGGATACTTCAGTCAATTTCGGTAATTGAACTTCAATGCTCCATGAGATTGTTTTCGGAAAGTAGAAGTAGACAATGAGTTACTCGCAGTCTGGAGATGGATTAAATTCTGTTGTATATACAAAGCTCAAATAACGAATAGAACAAATAATTCTTTGTCAGATATGTGTTCTGACAAAATCTGAATTATGAAATTAATTTTTAAAGGGTTTTCCAAGAGGTCCTTCAGGATATTGTTGTTTAATCATCTCTCGCGTTTAATTATAATCATTTGTACTTTCGTTTAAAATAAAAAAATCGAATACATACCTGACTATCCGTTTTGTATTTTTAAAAAAACCTGTCATATGCAAACATCGATGTAACGCGTGATCAAATATTTCTGATATTTCAAACATGTCGATCCAAAATACTCATTAACTGTTCGATAATTGGAATCTAATTTGAATTTACGACTGGCAGCAGCTAATGGATGGCCTACGGTCATTAATATTAAGATATCGATCATTTCGGAGCATGAATTCGAGGATGAACTGAAGTGTTCGAGGAAACTGCTTGAATTTGCCTTTCCTGTCATTAAAAATGCATCAAAGCAGGGTACGTAGACGCGATGGATTATTTATTCCTTCCACCATTAATGGATCAGAATCTCACTGAAAAGTATGCTCGCGTTTTAAACAGAAAGGTAGAACTGTAACATAAAGAATTATAACTTTGGCAATTTAAAATTGTTTAAATATACTTCGATAGAAATATTTTGAAAACCTTCAGCTATAAGAATATTATCAAAAGAATCTATTTTCTAACCTAGAGGAAAGGAGTCACCCCTTAAGAATTAATCCCTCCTATGCCATTCTGAACGTTTCAAATACAATTACATATCATCTTGTATAAGAGTGACACATTACCACTAATTCCTAGAACCGCATTATGAATATCTGAATAAATCAAAAGTAACATAATTACTATTGTTTAAAGTGTACCCTGTAATATCCAGTAAGTTCGAAAATAACCTTTGAACTCTCCTTGAAAATGTAGGTACTTCTGTAAGTTGTACCACTTTCAAAAGCCTAGTGTACGCAATACGCTTTATCAGAGATCCATAGGTGAACCGAAACACCAGCAACGAATATACCTGGCTAGCAAATAGAAGGGTAGTGGTCTACCAACAAATCGACTGGACCATGGTCAATAAAACATCGGCCGCAGCCCAGCCACTTTAGACCAGGAGTGCAAGGAAAAGTCTGCGCGAAAGGTGTAAGTCGAAGGTCTCTGTCAGAGGGAGAAGGGTCGAAAGAAGGTAGCAAAAGACGAAAGGCGTGGAAGAAGGTGAAGGCAGGGGGTGGCTAGACGGGGCTCTAACAAGTGGCTGTAGTCCGTAACGATCGCCTTCTGTGCCATGCACCCGACATTCGTGCGCTTTCTCTATCTAAGAGGTTTAACCAATACACGACAAATTCGCGTTCTTACGCGTAGGTACGCGTGCACCGAGTTCGCGACATAGCGCTTTGCGCGACAGAAAGATTTATTCCGACCGACACTTCGTTCCCTTTGACTTGGAATCATTTTTACCACGATAGGTCTGCAATTGTGGTCGATCGATCAGGTTTGAATCTCCCACCAGAGGTTCGACTAAATTTTGATTTTATCGTTGAAGGGCTCTTTTTGATCAATTTCGAGGCATTTTCTCAATCTTCTGCAGCCGAAGTTATTTACTTAAAATTTGGACATTTGGTACGCTTGCGCACACATGTGTGTACGAGATTCTGTTAAATTTACAATTCTCTTGCTCAATTTGTTTCAAAGTTATGTACGATATTCCCTGTCGCGTCGATTTCTTCACACAATATATAATTTATTAAAGTATAGTATTCTAGTAAAGCTAAAATAGTTTCTATTTATTTACCAATGTAAATTACTTTCTTATCCATTTTGAGTGCATTTCTTCTATATCTTTGCAATAGGAATTGTAGATTTAGACATCAGAAAATGACGAAAGAGATGTCCCTCCCAGATGACCCCCAAAGTAACCATTATTCTCTTTGGATGAAGCGTTTTAAAATTGGATCTTGCTTGTTTCTTCAAAGTAACGAGCTGACTATTTCTACCCGACGAAGCATCTGTGCGTCACTCAACTCATGCGGAACCCATTTGTCCAGTTTCTTTACTTTTCCTATTTTAGTCAAACAACGAATGATTGCTTGCTCGTAATTGAGACGAAATTTCTCTCGTCGTTTGTTGTGAACTTTTTTCAATAACATCCCTTGAAATTGACATTTTTTGTATTCCTTTCATTGAACAATGAATTATTCGTCAACACGCAAATGTCATAAACAAACGTTCGAAAATACGACGATGGAAAGCAAAACGAACGAAGTACGAAATTAAATAGGCCCTGGAATAAAGAGAATCTACTTGAACCTGTTCGTTTGCTTTCCTGCCTTTTGTAACGACGTCTTTTGTGAATCGAGCTTACTGTTTGAAGACTATTTCGTACGCAAAGTGACGAAGATTCGGGATGACAAAGATACAAAGCGATCGACGATTCGCGTTCCTTTTAAAGACACGCCTTCTTTGAAAGCTTAAAAGAGGAAGCACGCTGCTGTTAATTCGATCAAGGGGCCAGTAACCCTCCGACGTAACTCTTTCTTCGATATTTATTCTAAGAAGGTCTTGGAGCAAATGCGATTTTTCTAATTAGTTGAATGATTTTATAAATGTGGAAAGCAAAGCTTCGGTTATTATATTTCTGCAATTCAAATTTATACAACAAATTGGCAATTAATATAAATACAAATACGAACATAAAATGAAAAGCAGTCTGAAAACAGATTAATCAATTAATACACTTGTGACAGTGACAACATGTACAATAAACTACATTACACAAAGATATATATTACTCGTTGACATTAAAACACTATAATTTTTTGTGTTCTTGTTATTTCTAAATATATCTTTTTTTTTATTATGAACATTACTAGTTTCAAGCTGTGATCGAGTTGAAAAATACGGCTGAGACGTTAAAATACTATTTCAAAAGAAATTGTTGTTTCTCTGCTATGTATAGTTCTTTTATTTGACCAACTGAATAAAGTCTGTAATATTTAATTTATAGTGAGTTTATAGTTTGGAAACTAGGTGGAGTGTATACAGCTCATTTCAGAATATTCCTTAGTGCATGGTAAAAATAGACCCAATATCTACCATGCGTCTTGCGCGACTTCTTATGTAATAGATTCGATACGTATCATTTTACAGAGATTCAACACTTTATGCGAAGGCTGCCTTACAAAACTGAAGCATCTTTCATTGAACACGTATTTCACGAACGCTATTCCACTCTATTGATTTTGAGATGAAAATGAATTGTGTTTCTATAGAAGCCTGCATTACTGCAGATGCCATTTCTATTAATGCTTCAATTATTCTTCCTGCTATTCGCTGCTTTAATTATTAACAATATGTCTGACGGAATTATTCCAGTCGTTAGACATACCTGGGTTTATTTATAACATAGCTATATTTACTTTGTTATAAACTTCCAGCAAAATAGTGTTGTAAACAGAACCTCTTTTACGATACCGTTGCAGAAAAATGGATCTACGCAATTAAAGTTGAAGAAAAAATAAAGAGTTTACCAAAAAGAGGCTTTCAAATTTTGTTTTTTAATGAAAAAAATTTCAGTCTAACAGAGTCTAGAGAGCTTGTCCAATAGATATAGGAATTGCCTTCAAGTAAACGAGTTTGTTACAAATGTTTGAAAAATTGTTTAATACTCTTCAAAATAAGATCCTTCGTTAACCATAAACCGCTGGAAATCTGAAATTGAAACACTGTTCAAACACCTCGTTGAAGCTTCTTGAACTTCCTTTCGTTTCGAAACGATGTCCTTTCAGGCTCCTTTTAATTAGAGGGAACAGAAAAGTGGAGATGGAAGCACTGCTATGTTCTTCTTTTTCACTAATTGTTCTCTCACAATAAATAACATGTGACTGGGCCCATTGTCGTGGCGAAGCATCCAAGTATCGGTGATCTTCCTTCGGAGGCGGTGGACTCTAGCGGCCAAACGTTCGAGCACTTTTGAATAAAATTTGTCGTTTACTGTTTCACCGACAGACACAAACTCTTTGAGTTACACCTTTAGAATCGAAAAAGACAACGAGCATTGATTTTACGTTTGATTTGATTGATTTTTCATTGACCCAAGAGAGGCACTTGTTTGCCACTCAGAGCTTTGTCTCTTCGTCTCGGGATTGTACACGTACATCCAAGTTTCATCACTAGTTATTACTCAGTCCAAAAGATACCAACTTCGCGCATACCTCACTCATTTGCAAATCTTCTGTCACTATTAAACCTACAGCGGATGTTACTAAATTTTACGATTGCGCTATCAATGGAACACTTAAACGGCGATCACAGTTTAACTGTTCCTTCACTTGGCCCAAAATTTGGTCACTTCGGGTCGATGTTGGACGTCCACTGCCGTTGGTCGTTTTCGACGTCTTCCCTGCCGTCTTGAAACATTTTGTGTCACTAAAATACTCGAATTCTAGAAGTGGCATCATCCTTGTAAGCTTTCTGAAGAAGATTGATCGAGCTTCACGCAAAACTTAATGGCACAACGCTGCTATATGGTTCGCTGCATATTGACTCCCGACGCGTGCTTTTCGCAGACACACACTTTTGGCGATATTTATACTCTCTAACTGAAACATTTAACTGAAACGAATTTCCTTGATTACCTGACAATCCCCATAAACTATCAGGCCCATTGAGACCATCCCCCACCTCTCTCCCTTCCATACCATTTAGGTTTTATTAAAAAAGAAAATGCTAGAGCCTCTGTTGGAAAACATTTAACATAGAAATGAAACTAGCATTTAACGTAATGACGTTAGTCCGTAAACGCCCGTGTGCATCGATTCGACGAATTCGCGGGAGTTAAATGAAAATATTTTTTCAGGTTCGGTACGTTCAATGGCCTTTGACTTTCGCGGCATGCTTCTTTGAATTGCGTGTTGTTTCCACAGTCGTTTGCACACATGGTGGCGATTACAGAGCAAAAATTCGTCGAAACTTTATTAAAGCTCAAAATCGACGCCACGGCACGAAACACTGGTCACGTGACTGTGTGTCAGGGATTATATAGGGTGTTCCGTGAGGTATTAAACTCAATTTGCGTATTCAGAAGGCCATTCTGAGCAAAAAATGTTGTACACGCCGTAGATGTACTTAGGGTTGATAGTCAACTACTTCAAAAGCAAGATATTAAATATAGAGTGGAAAAATAATTCTGATGAATTTAATATATATTAAAAATGTGGGTTTTCCCAACCTTTATGCTCCCTTTCCATATATTAGGTTGTCCAAAAAGTTTCTTTCACTTTATTAATAAGTAATACATGCACAATAGTTTATGTTTTATGTTACATTAGTGAATTGTGCACGATTCATTTTGCTCCATTACTGTTACAACATGAATATCTATGAAATTAGATTGTCTATTTATATAAACACGACCACATAAAATAATTGAGTGCAACTCGCAAAAGAAACTTTCCGGACAACCTACTAGTTGACTAACAAAAATACGCTTATACTTTTCCTAACATTTTTTGCTTAGAATGACTTGCCGAGCACGTGGACGAAGATAGTCAAATACCTACCTCACTAGACACCCTGTATACATATAAATATACATATTCACGTATATATACAGTTACGTATAGTGAAGATAGAAGGAGAAAGAAAGCTGATGAACGGAAGGCGGGAGCGAGAGAGAAGGAAGAAATACCAAAATATCTGTTACACCGAGCGCGTGGCAGCTCGGTCGCTCGATGATGCAAAATATATATACACGCCCGGTGCGAGAACTGTCAAATAACCGAAATGATTCACTCCGAACGGCTGGCGAGGCCAGAAAAAGGCATATTCGTTAAGATCAAATCGATATCGAAGGTATGGTTGATACTACGCGCTCCTTGTCTGTTAAGTAACTCTTAATCCCTCGAGAACACGCTCTTTTTCATATGTCTGTCCCACTCTTAAAACCGACCGGCACATTCGTCCGTCCTCGTTCAACGTTTTCAGCCTTCTCGTTCCTCGAGTGCTTTCTCTCTCCCACTTTCTATCGAGTGTACGCGGTCCACTCGGTTTCCTATGAATATACACATGCACCGGATCGCGTACGTTGAAACTTATGCACGTGCAAACACACACGAAGAACACTATAATCGTGAACACTCGCACACAAACACGTTTGCTCTATAGGCGATACGTAGTGCCGTGCAACAGAACGTAACGTATCGAGAAAAGCCGGGGTAGGAAGACCTTAACCTATCACGGTTAAAGGCCAGGGACTGTAAGCGGCTCGAATAAAATACCGAGAGATTAGAGCACACGAACGTTCCTTTTCTCCACGTTTCCGATTAATTGTCTTACCTGTTTTACTAGTGGGAGTAGTGTCTGTTCTATGCTACGGGTCTTAATCTCTAGGGTGGCTGGGTCTACGGGGTCGGGTGTCGCCATGATTAGAACACAACTCCGCGCTCCGTAGACTCGAACCGAGCCTAGAGGGTTCGTTGCACCCCCTCTCACTTCTCGTTGCTGTCCACAACCCCCTTGCGTAGCCCGATCCTTTCCACTTATTTCCCTAGGAGCCCCACTTTCGAGACCGTTGACCAATCGTCGCGTTGACAGTCGCCGACTCCAGCGACACGCTAACGCGACGGTGGCAAGCGGGCAACTTCTACCCCCGCGACCTGCCTTAAGGTTTTACAGACGCCGCAGCAGCGACATCTAGAGGTTCGTCGAGCTACTACGACGTTTGGAACGTGCTGTTTGGAAAGTATCCCGTTTCGCGTGCTTTTTAAGTGTGATTCTGCGAGTGACTGGAAGAAAAAAGAAATCTTTCAGCTGAATGATTAAGTACTGGTTGATTACTTGTCTATGTCGAAGGAGAAAATGCCAGGTACGTAGCTTTAAACTTACTTTTTGTTGGCGTCCCGTGACCGTCACGTAAAAATGAAGGGAAATCGTTTACAAACATGATGATTCCGGAATGTGTTGGAAGAAATGTAAACTGGATAGTTTGTGTATTAAGGGGTTTGGAACATCAAAAATTGAACAAAAAACATCACTTTTTTTTATTTATTTATTTTTTTTTTTTTTTATTAAAATTTAAACGACTCTGAACAATTCTAAACAAAGAAAATTGAATTTGTAGCACTAGAAGTGGTAAAAAAAATTTTTTCTCACAAAAAAAGTTCGACGACGCGAACTTAGTAAAAAGAACGCGATAAAACTGTAAAAAATATAAGGAAATACAACTGACAACTTTCTCGAAGAGAAAACAACGACGGTCAAATTTGCGGAACACCGGAGACGCGGTTACCTTGGTCACAGGCATAGGGTATTGTTTTTTAGGGTAAAGAAGACAGTAAATTTCCGAAAAAGTAGTGTTTTAATCGATTTTGATAAAATTAAATACGATTTGGTAACATTTATATCGATAATCGAACGGGAAATAGAAATTTTTAGTTTTTTACATCTCCTGAAAACCTAGGTTTTTGATACAAAGGTACACTTTACTCAGGAACCGTTAGGCCGATATGAACGAAATTTTTTCCACGTGTTTTCTGATAGTTGGGCCTAATTTACGCCGAGGATTTTTTTGTAATTCCAAACGGTTAATTTTTTAAAAATGTGTAAAGTTAAAAAAAAAAATGTATAGGATTGGACGGCGAAACTTTTTTTTAAATCCAAATATTGAAAAAATCCTCGATGTAAATTAGGCCGAACTATCAAGAAACACGTATACAAAATTTGGATCATATCGGCCTAACCGTTTTTGAGAAAAGTGTACCTTTATACCAAAAACCTAGGTTTTCAGGAGATGTAAAAAACTAAAAATTTCTATTTCCCGTTCGATTATCGATATAAATGTTACCAAATCGTATTTAATTTTATCAAAATCGATTAAAACACTACTTTTTCGGAAATTTACTGTCTTCTTTACCCTAAAAAACAATACCCTATGCCTGTGATCAAGGTAACCGCGTCTCCGATCTTCCGCAAATTTGACTGTCGTTGTTTTCTCTTCGAGAAAGTTGTCAGTTGTATTTCCTTATATTTTTTACAGTTTTATCGCGTTCTTTTGACTAAATTTGTGTCGTCGAACTTTTTGTTACCACTTCTAGTGCTCCAAATTCAATTTTCTTTGCGTAGAATTGTTCAGAATCGCTTAAATTCTAATCAAAAAGAAAAGTGATTTTCTTTCAATTTTTGATGTTCCAAGCTCCTTAAATCGTGCGGGGATTAATTATGGTTGCTGGAACATAATACTGTGGTATTATATATTGTTGTCTATTCATCTGTATTGCGTATTTATTTATTTTCTAACGTGTAGGGAAGGACAGTATATATTAGGTCACTATGATCACGTTCTGATTGTTAAAAAAGGCGTCCCTTTGATGTATGTGTAACTCTTATTGCCATTTTGTCTAAATTCTAGAATGTATCTAAATGAAATTTTGCATTTACTTTTTACATTCCCGTCTCGTTGGTTTTCGAATGTAAATTGCAACTGTTAATTTGCAATTCTAATTTGTAATTGCAGTTGAAACAATTAAACGTTGTTTTCGATAGGACAATACCGAAAAGGCTACTTTGTAATTGTGTTGTGAATAAATAAACGAATTTCGTGGTCTAAGGCGCAACATATATATATTTAATATATTATTATTCTTTCTATAAGAATTTTATATACAAGCTGTACTTTTGACACATGTATTGGTTGCAAGTTTTAACAAATATTTCATAATAGCCACTAATCGAGATGTTATCGCAATTATTCAACGTTCTGGGACACTAGTAAACAATCTCGTCGATTAATCGCGTTATTCGTACATTACAAGTTAAATTCGGTTTAAATATAAATGTCATGATACGCGGTAAACACCGTCGCAACTTCGGGAACAAAATTGTTTTTAACGCTATCGAACACATCTAAGTCTTTTGTAAAGCTACACATGACTAGGTCTAAACATAAATTATCATTGAAACACGTTTTATCAGGTAACAGCACTCCCATGGCGAATTCGAAAAGAATCAATGATCTATTTTCGAATTTTTGCAAAATTTCAAATTAAACATTTATCTATAAATAAAAATAAAAAAACGATAAAAGTATGAAAATCGTAAAT
This sequence comes from Hylaeus volcanicus, assembly GCF_026283585.1. Classification (NCBI taxonomy): domain Eukaryota; kingdom Metazoa; phylum Arthropoda; class Insecta; order Hymenoptera; family Colletidae; genus Hylaeus; species Hylaeus volcanicus. The sequence goes on along the minus strand of NC_071978.1, from coordinate 9,653,713 downwards.
GAATTTGGAAGAACTGAGATATAGAGCAAATATTTGTTTTGCAATTAAAATAATCTTTGGAGTAATTTCGTTAAAAATTCTTCTCGCCATTTATTTAGGAACGAGGTGAATGCTGTTTCCACATACAAGATATCAAAGAAACTTCAGGATTCTAGGAATGTACGATATTCGTAGAATAAATCAAAAGTGTAACACAGATTATCAACAAATCAACCCTACCAGACCTTGTCGTTTTAATAATTCGAGTAATTCGCAAACTTTTAGTCGTCAAACATTATCAATAAATAAGAAATTGTCAGCGACTGTGAATTGCACCGATGTATAATCGCGTTACAAAGCCGCATGATAAAATCTAAAAAATAATGAGCAGAATGTCTATGCAATTCAATTTTCACAGATACAGGAAACAAATTGAAACTTAAATAATAGTATGTTTTATCTCCTAAATGGTGTAATATACAGTATAAATGGTGTATTATACAATTTCATTTGCCATAAATACGTAAACATCCGTAGTCCAATAATGAGATATTGAAATTTCATTATTAACACTTTACGAATGATGTTACGTAAATCATCGGTTAGGATTGATTTGTAGTGCCATATTTTTTCATCATTCTTCGTATTATACACCCCGAAATTCCCAAACCAATTTCTCCCAACGCTCTCGCATTTTTTAATCACTGTGCTGATTAACTTTTCGTATTTAGTAAATACATCGTCTAACTGCCCATGCTCTAAGAAAGTTTACACGTGCAGACATCGCGTTACTTCTTCATATTAACGAGTTTATTTTGATTAGGCGCCAACGGTGCCCTTCGCTTTACGTGTTTCTCAGGAATTTTATCCTTCGACGCAGGAGCTCCGTTGCAAGCCAGCCCGCCTTTTCTCTTTCTTAGTGATTCGGTGGGAAGATATTCGGCTGGTCTTAAAAGCTGTCTGAAATTATATGGTCCGTTAATGTCTTCTGGATCGTAATCGACTTTGATGATCTCCTGGCGTTTTTGAATGATGGTGGGCCTCAGGAGTTGTCTAAGATCAGCTGGAGTACCGAACGTGTCCTTCCCCAATTCCTTTCTCACACATACTCGACCGCTCACAGCGTTTTGATTGGCAACCGTTCGATTGATTCCATTTTTACAGTCCACTCCGTTTCGTCGACCTTTCTCGAAATCGCTGTTCTCCTTCGCAGGCTCAATTATCTTCATGCGATCATTGAAATTATTCTTGACCCCGTTGTTAAATCCAGACTGACCGCTTGAATCCTCTCTCTGACTTGTGAACCCGTTAGCGACCATTTTGTTGACGAATAGACCATTTTGGCAACCATTGATGATATTTCGATGCCCGTTGCTGTAAGGTTGGTGACCATTGACCTTAGCCACATCACCTTTCGCGGAATGGTCGTTAGTTTGGGCTTCGTGTCTGTTCAACGCTGTGTGATTGTGATTTGTGTGGCCGTTAACAAATGTTGGATGTCCATTTGCAAAACTGGAGTGTCCATTGGATAAGTTTTGGTGTCCATTCGCGGAACATCCGTTGACGTTGCGCTGATGACCATTGATTGATTGCTGATGTTCGTTCATACCGTTCGGTCTGTTGGCGTATTTAGATCGTAGGCCAATTGAATCGTTGATATTCGAAGAGTTGACTCCAGATTGCTTGCGGTGCGGATGGGGCTCAGAGGACCGCAGGTTGTTGACAGACACGTGATTAGTCCGTGTACTGTAAGGAAAGAGTCTCCTCCAATTAAATTGCTGCAGCAATTATTCGATTATTGATTTCAAAGCTACTGGTTGATAGTAAAGAATTAATATGAACGCGTAACTTCGGTATCTAGATATCGCGGTACTCGAGTTATTGGGATAGTGACGCGACTAAACAGTATATTAACGCAACAAAGGTTCTTCTAACATATGAAAGTTGCGTTTAGTAACAGTATTCTAAAGGAGGATGTTAAACAGCGGTCAATTTTGGGGTAGCTGGAACACTTAAATTATTAACACGTTGGCCGTCACGTCACTGATATGTATAAGGCTGACAAAGATTTTCACAAATGGAATAAAATAAATTAATTCTGAAGGTCAGGTCTCAAAGGAGGTGAATCTGGATAGTATTAGTAAATTTTAAAGAAGTTACAAAAATAAGTACTACCACAAATGTAGGATTATATCATTTTTAATTGCATAAGAAGATAATTTTAGCCTCGTAGGAATTTTTGCGATTATTATTGGCCTGGCAGTCAATGTATTTATAAGGCGTCTTTAGGTTTCGAGAAATTATAAATTGACAATTATTTATCGTAGGTGAAATAAATAATGCACATGGCGAAAAATTAGTCAAACACCGTCTATATGTATATTTTACGCAGAACAAATTCTCACGAAGATCAGCTTTTACTTCGTCAGCTTTTCAATAACATTCCCATCGAATTACCGATAGTAATTGCTAGCTTATAAATCCCCGAAACCACTTGCTCCAAAATCGACCAGTATTTAACATTCTCTTTTTGCCGAAATGTTCAACTATGCTCGTGTCCTATATTTCTGTTCTAACTATTCTAATATCTCAACTATAACTCATGAAGAAGGTATTAAGTCATCCGTGTTCGTTCTCATACGATTCCCTCGCTGTAGCCGTTTCATTAGACCACAACCGACTTCTTTCATTATATATTAACGACTACATACGGAATTTCTTAATGAAATCAAATCTACGGAGGGCATAATTTTATAATTTTACCTGGAAGTTTGCCATGATACCTCTGGCAAAGTATAGAAACACAACGAAAAGATTAGTAACTCAATCACTATGTTACGATTGTTTGATCAGCGATACTTTGTTGCCTATTAGAAACTAGTGAACTCTGAATTGGAGAAATAAATTAAAGGAAGCTAACTGGTCGTCGAAGGAACGGTTTACAGTTCAAACGGGAACTGAAAATTGGAACAAGGACGGAATAAGCGACTCAATGGTAGAGAAAGTTTGAGCTTACCTCGCTCTGTTCGAGTTCTCTTCTTGTTGGTTCGTCTCGCCTGGATTTCTCAAAGCTTTGAGCCATATATCCGAGAGTTGTTGCTCCGAAGCTATCGCGTAATCGCCTTGGGCATCCAAACGGTCTCTCCTCTCGGCGTTCACTTCCACAATTTGACCTATTCGACTCCTGCAAAGTTGGCCAAATTATAGCCATTTTCGTATGAAACAAACATCCAACTACGCGATATTCGTTATATCATTCGCGACGTCCCCCTTCGCGTGGACCACTGCTTTTATTTAATCGCAAGCTACAATATTTTGAAAAAGACACGATTGGAAGCATTCTAGCAATCTCTTAAGCTTACTTAAACTACTGCAAATAGAAAATTTATAATTTTCCTTGAACAACCAATCATTTCGATCTGCACTTGATCATGTTTGAGAAATTAAAAATGTACGATAAAACGTTGATGAGCCTCAACTTCTTATAATACAAGCAAATTTGCAGTTAAATATTTATCGGCATACATGTACTACTTCAGAATAAACATATTACGCATACGTTTTAGTATTTTATGTTTCAACAAATTTTTTGGGAATATAAGAGATCAAGGATATTAAGAATTCTTTAAAATCTACGATATACCTCGACAATGGGTGAAGGTCATTTTCTAGCTGTATCAGCGGTAAGTCCCAGCCAACTTCGTCGTCTTCGAAGTCCGAACCACTTCCGATGCGAGTGCCAAAACCATTCGAAAATTGAGCATTCGAATTTCCCATTCGTCCGCGAAAGAAGAAACCGGTCAATCGATTTCGATATGACACAATATGTATTTACCTGCTCATCTCGTTCTTCAGGTCGTGATAGTACTTGATGGTCTCCTCTCCTTCCACTTGAGCGCCGCTTCGATACTGCATGATGGGTTGCACCATGCTGAATCCTTCGGGGCGAATATAATCCGGTGGCGGTTCGTCGATGTCGTTCAATCGCACTCCTACTTTATTGCGACGTTGATTTTTGTGCACTTCTTGGTTTTTCATGTGAACCTTCGATGAAAACAGGATAGAATCAAATTATGACTAAGTCGAATTAAATGAACCATCGTAACAAGTGAAGTAATGTGCTTGTAAAAAATTTTCGAAACTCGCAGTAATCATTGCAAGCTTTATATTTATTAAATATAACATTTTTGATTATTGCTATGACCTCCAGAGAATGGTCTACAATCTTAATTGTAAAACATTCAATGAGAAATACAAAATCACTCTTTCTGTAAAAGTTATAAATTAAAGGAAGGAACTAAATATTGAACAGATGAATTAAAAATGACAATCATAACTTTCTATTTCATATTTACGTTTACCAATATTAGTTCAGTTCATGATGTTTTGTCAAATATCTACACCAATCAGAGAAACATTTTATTTTCTTCTGACATCTACGCAACCATTTGTCTGGTTTATTAGTTAATTTAGATTTAATTCCTTTCTACTATTTCACAATGTTATGCTTAGAGGTTATTAGTCACCGAAATATACTAAAATCTTTGAAATTAAATCTAACGAAGTTATTGCAAGAACTAAAGCGAGTTTTCCTAAGTCTTGTACTCACGTTCTGAGAGAATTGTATGAGATCTGCTTGTCTTAGCTTAGGATGAATATTATCTCTCGGAGGTGGCTTCCTTTTCTTAACCTTCTCTTCTTTCTTATACCATCGCTGTACAATGAACGCGGCGTCTGCGTTCTTAAGACCCTCCCTTAATAACGCTTTGTGAGCTTCGAATTTATCGTTGTGACCGTTCAAGATCCTCTTAAAGCGTTCTTCTAGTTCAGGACCGAAACGCTTTCGGATAGTGTAGCCCCTGAAATCTGTAAAAATTCGAAAACTCCGCTTTAATTTCAAAAAGAAAGTTTACTCAGAGTTTCGCGAAGTTTGTTTACCCAATGCACTCGTTTGATAAGTATTAAATGAATTTTTAATATATCTTACGGCTCTGGATGATGACGGCAGCGTCGGATTCTTGCAAGGCTTCTTTCTGGACTTTCTCGGCGACTTCTTCAGGCTGCTCCTCGGCTTTTGCTTTTTCCGCCAGTTCATCTGTAACAAAAACATTTACCAAACTTAATCAATAGAATTATCACAGATTCACGAGTAAAGAGAGTATATAATTAGTATTCAAGGATTCTTTGGTTTAAAATTGTTGTAGAATTGAGATGAAGTTATTCTGAAGAGAAATTTCAACTTTGATTGAAAGATCAATACAGAATGACTGAGATTTTATTAAAAAATTCGAGCAAAGGGCACAAAAATCATTATTTCTATATATTCTAGCATTATTATAGAATATTTCTTCAACTCTAGTCTGTTCTTCCACTAGAGTGAAATTTATGCACACATCAGCCAATTACCTTGCGCTTTTTGGAGAGCAGTGGCTTCCTCGTCTTCTTCCTTCTTCTTCAGTTCCTCTATCATGTGCTTTCTCGATAACCATCCGCGAATGTGCCGTTGCAAAGTGACAACGGATACGGCGAATTGCCATTTCTGCTTCTTGAATCTGATCCTAGCGAGCCATCGACGAACGCACGCCTGAACCATGATGATTTTCTTGAGTTGCTCCTCGTACATTTTCGACAGAAACTCGACGTGGTAGTATTTGAGGAAAACTTTCGTCCTGCCCAACGCCCATCCGTCCATCTTTAAGCGGATGAGAAGAAGCCGACAATTATCGCGATTAGCTACTACTCGTTCGTCGTAGCCGAATGCCAGGAAGCAATATCTGTGAAGAATATTTTAGTATTTATGTGAAAGTCTAAGAAAAAGAATGAATTGCTTTGAAACTAAATAGAAGACATGTTACAAGCATTCATGGTGGTTTCAGTATATTTATATTTAACTTATACCCTGAAGTGAAAGAAAATTTGTCTTAGTACGCACCTCTTCAAGAATTCGTTGAATGGTATTCTGTGCGAGAAGCCGTTCTGTCGAATTCTTATTGTCTCCAGTACTCCTGTGTACCGTAGCTGTTTCACGACCTTTTCTTTGTCGAAGAATCGGGGACTCCTCGAATCGTTTGGTTTTATGCAGCGCACGAATTGCGGCAATCCTGATACCATTTTTTGCAACAAATCCATTAGCGAGTACCGGAAGTACGTAGCCACCGTTTGTTGGGCTCTGGATTGCGACGCCAATCCCCGACTGGAGTAACGTTCCTGAGACGATTTAACGGTAGAAATTATTTGCGGTCAATTTCGATCGATGGAGATATCAAATGACCGCTATTTATTTATAATTTTCATTGCGGTTGAATAATATTTCCAACTGGACAGTGTGGTACAGGGAAACCTCGTTTACTTTTTAATTAATTAAAAAAGTGATATTAGTAGATTACTATATATTATTTTAATATTTTTAGGATAACAGATTTTAGAATAATGGATGATTTGTAATTACCTTTGTATTCTGGTTGGATTGTGACAACTTCCTCGAGTCAGTCTCGTGTACCGCAGAATATAGGTTTCCAGTTTTCGTGATGGGGCATTGGAACAAAAAGCGAACCATATCGTACTGAGATTGCCTGACCAGCTGAATGACTTCAGGAGGCAAGAAGTTTCTATTCTTTTCCAAGAATCCTTCTGCTTGGTAGACCACGCGTCCTGCGAAGTGGTGAACGGCGAAACAAACCGCGTCCGATTTCGGCCGTACGTAGAATTTCGATTTGATGTTGCTGTGGAACTTCTCTGTAACATAAATTACGATTCTCGTATAGACTAATAGCGAACCATGATTATTATTATTGCATTTGCCTGAAATTCAAAATGGGGCACTGCAAAGGGAAACAAGTTACTTAAATAGAGTACATACGGCTGTTATAACCAAAATTCAGGAATTTTTTTTAAATATTTTAATCTAATTCGAAGCTTATATTAAGTTCGTTACTTATACTATAAAATTATGCATTGCTTTGGATTAAAATGTATATTTAAACCTAGAAAAAAAATCATGAATTTTGGCTATAATAGTTGCATGCACTCCCTAAAGCAACCCAAGAAAGGCTACTACAGAAGAGAAATGGCAACGCACCGATTAAAGACTTATTCGTGGCCCTAGGAAATCGACTTTCCTCGTCTAAAAGGGCTAAAAGTCCCATAGGTTTACTCAACAGCATATCCAACACTGGTCTGTTGTCTGAGAACTCGACCAGATCCACTGGTATCCCTTCCGCCATGTATTCCTGCTGCTCCCAGGTGAAGATATGTTGATTGAAGTAATACTGTATCTGCTCGTTGGCGATGTTTATGCACAGCTGCTCGAAGGAATTTCTAGGGAAATTCTCGAAGCCGAAAATGTCGAGAAGACCGATGGCCAACGGCTCGTAGTTCGGGGAACGATTGAAGCACAGCAAACAGTTAATTTGATTGACCATCCAGTCGAACAATCGACCGTAAAGTCCTTTTGCCATGGCGTCCCTCGCTGCGCAGGCCTCCGCTACTGTATTGTTCCGCGTGATTGTTTCTCCTCTGGTCATAACCGAGTTCGAAGTTAAGGCCTCCAGAAGATCATTCTCTTCCACACCGAGTAATTGGGAAACTGGAATGTATTTGAAGAGGTCAGAAATACGCTCGAAGCGAGTAAATTTACATTGGCGGTCAGCTACTTAAGATCGATTGACAGTTTCGATTGTAAGGTCGACTGACATTGTATAAAATTAATTACAGTCATATTTTATTATAATTCGTTACAAAAATTTGCATGGAGGAGTTGTCTACAAAGATATTAACATTTTAAATTATATCAAATGCTTGTTATTTGTGAGTTGAAAATAAAATTAGTTTAACATACTCTTATTTGATACTGTGTATTAATTATTCGTTTCACATAACATAGATCAATCGTATTAATTACGAAAATCATCAACCGGTCTGAAGTATGTAGTTGGTCGCCATTATATAAATGAAAGTACATAGTTACCCCTGTGTAAAGGTGCTGTATCAATTACTCGACTCTTATTATCAGTATTGTCCTCGCTTGCCACCTCGCCGAATTCAATATCACCGAGATGAAGCACGGCAGCCAGAATTCGGTAGACTGTATCAACCTCGCCGTCTTGAAACCCGAGCAGTTTGAAGCCATTTTTCAACTGTTGAAATTTGTCGATATGCGTCTGAGATGTTTGGCTGTAATCCGTGAGGTATCGATGCTGTTTTCGAAGGTTCTCGTCTAGGTAGAACTCTGACAGGCGATTATCTGCCTCTAGGCCATCGTACATGTAGTAGAATATGTGGAAGTTGCGCTCACCTCTGAAAGAATTTTGTTCGGAACGTAGGAATTAAATTATGAGCTGACGGAATTACTTTCAAAATTAATTGTGAGTATGTGAAATGTAAATAGATTCTGGACGTTCATTCTAAACATGTAAAAATATGCAAATAACATATGTTAATATAATCATACGGACACATGCACAAGTGTAATAGCATATGCAAAAAACATGTGAAGTATCTAATCAGCACATTATAAATATGCAATAATATTATAGGCTCTAGTATAGTCGAGTTATATTTGCTGTCATCTTCTGAAGGATCAGATAGTAACGAGTACAATGATTGTTCTACAATGTTATCAGTATCAGTAAATGTATCGATATTTTCTGTTCACGTCACGTGAATCTTTCCAAATTTCGATTTCCAATTTTTCACCATGCGAACCTAACGAACGATGCTTTATTAATAATTTAGGGTAACCCGATCTATCCCAAAATTGACCACTTTTCAACATTCTTCTTTCTATACAATCCCTATCTTATTGTCCTTATAATATATTTATATTCCTATAAAAATATGCATTTGCATGAACATCAGCAGTCTAACCGTAAGCTACTCACTCTGCTTGAGCCACTACTCGAGACTGCTCCAACAAGTACACGGATATTCTGGCGCCAGTAACCTTCCCACCTTTAGTCATCGTCAAATCCAAATACTTTCCAAACCTCGACGAGTTTGCGTTAATCCCAGTAGTTGCGTTACCAAAAGCCTCCATTATAGGATTTATTTGAAGAATCCTTTCTTCCAGATTACGATTCGGAGCCTTGCTTAAGTAGACTAGTTGTTTCAATAGCAAATTGGCGCTTTCGGTTTTCCCTGCTCCGGATTCACCGCTGATAACAATCGCTTGATTTTGTCGCTGATGAAGCAATGCTTGGTAGGCAGCGTCAGCGACAGCGAAAATATGAGGCGGATTATCCGACCTCGCTTGACCTTTGTATCTCTTTTGCTCCTGCAGAAGGTAAAACAGTCTCAGGATATCGATTTCATGATCAAGGAATTTTCGATTGTACAAATTTATAAATAACCAGTCTTCAGAAATTATTATCTGAACATTTAAAAATATTTGAACATTTAAACGATTAAAGTAATGCTTTCTATTCTCATGAGAATTTTAATTTCTGGAAGTCTCAATCTTGGAAGTTACCGCAAACAAATCGTGTCACCCCCATACACTAATAGGCTAACATCAAACATTCTTTCTACTTAAAAAAATTCGTTGCAAATTCCTGTAAGTTTAGAACTTCCAACTTGCTACACACAAATTCTATAACCCGTTATTATATCGTATCACTTACAATTCCCGTGTACAATCCCAAATTCGTGAAAGGGTTGACTGCGACCAGGATATCTCCGATGTACGTGTATATCTGACCCTGTTCGTATCTGTGTTGCAATTGTTCAACAATCCCATCTTCGGACAACATATCCAGAGCAGCCAGGTCATCCATGTACATTTTCTCTGGTCTGGTTTTCCGATCAGTCTTCAATTTTCCATGCTTGGTTGTCACTTCCGGTTGCCTGTGAACCCTACCGAAAGCTCTCTGTCGACGAATCTCTTCCCTCAGTTCCATTCTGATCTTGTCCATCTTCGATTCGATATTCACCAACAAAGGATGCTCTTTCAATTCGCTGGCGAAAGGTCGATGCTCGAGATCTTTCACCAAACACTCCGTGATGAAGTCCACCAGCTCCGGCGAATGAGCGTCGGGGTTCTTCAAAGCTGGAGGTGGGTTCCTTGGGATTTGAAACAGTGCCCTCATGGGGTGAAGCTCGGACAGGGGCGGGTCACCCTCTGCTAACTCGATGGCTGTGATCCCAACCGACCACACGTCGCAACGAGAATCGTAGGAGGAGTCCAGTTGTTGCTCGCAGGCTATTACCTGTTCGATGTTTGCATTTTCTGGAGTCGATTATAGTGAAACGCATGGTTGCTCGAGAGAAGATATTTTTTTAGATACATTCTTAACCTACTATGGGCCGAATTTTTTCCGCAAACAACTTGCAAGGGATTAGTTTGATATTTCAGGTTGATGGTGCTGCCAACCGCCATCAATATTATTATTGGTTATCAGAGATATTATATAATTGCGACGTATACGTCGTCTTGTGAAAAAACTAAAATTATTTACTAAAATAATACCATTTAAACCTCGATATATTAGCATGTGATTTGAAAGTTACGCGAGCCCATAGAGGGTCAAGTCTTTTGTGTAGTTGTTTCGATAGTTTAGACGGGAAGAAGATACACGAAGTTGCCATAGCCAAAATTCAAGAATTTTCTTTCAAGATTTAAAGATTGAACTTGATATATAAATTTTGTTGTTGAGATACATTTAGAGATGGCAAAAATACATGATTTTAAATGCATCTTAACGAAATAATTTGTTAATTTGTACTTCACCTCAGGCGCCATCCAGTATGGCGTGCCGACAGATGTGTTCTTCCTCGCCAGCGTTTCAGCAAGATGCGAGGACACGCCAAAGTCAACCAGTTTTACTCGTGCCTCCTCGGTGAGTAAAATGTTGTGTCCTTTAACGTCACGGTGCATGCAATGATTGCTGTGTAAATAAATTAACGCTTCTACTGTTTCTTTGAGGATGTAAGCTATTTGATCGTCCGTTAGACGTCTTCCTTTTCTCTTGAGACCCTGCACGAGATCGGTCACCGACCCACCGGTGCACAACTGAAACCGAAATCTTTAATTTATTATTTGTGTTGTGTCGCGAAGACAGTATTAAATTGGAAAACTCGACGAGGGATAAAAAGAGGCGATATTTATTTATATATATATTTTTTTTGTCAACACTTTACTGGCGGGTATTTTCGACTGTCATTGTTCTTCAACACATGTTTACCATCCTTTCATCAACCATTGGAAGTATAGATCTTTTTATTTGGAACTAATTTTTATAGCGAGTATAGATCATAAAGTAAAATGAAATATCGGGTGTAGAAATTTTGATCCTGTGCCTTTACATTCAATCATTTTTTAAATTCTATATTAAACAGATATTTTTATCCACCATTTTGGTAAATTAATGTAGAACTAAAACTAGGTTAAAAAACAAATTGTTTTGGTTAATGTTTTTGTTGCTCAAGATTTCTAAAATATTTCTACTAAATTATGTTCACAACATTTCAAAATTACCAAAGATATAACGTAAAACAGATTATCCTACGTAATATTTAAAGAAGTTGACCAGGGCAGTTGAACATTTTAGAAAATCTTCTGCATATGCGTAAAAAAAGAAGTACTACATTAACATAAGTTCGCCACGAAAATGGCCGCCGGTAAAGTGTTGAGATACTGAAAGATATGGAATGCATCTTCCAAATTGCACATCCGTTACGCTTTCCTGTTTGTATTGCGAGACGAAAATTAGAGCGACAATACCTCCATGACGAACCATAATTGATCTTCCTCCTGGGCAGGTTTCGCTCGTTTCAAGAATAAACCATGAAAGTGTGGAATGTTCGGATGCAGGCAGAGATCCCTCAACACGAGATACTCTTCTTCGATTTCTTCGATGTTGTCTGCAACATTCTCCAGTATCTTAATCGCGACTTTATTGCCAGTCTCGTTGCATTGCGCGGAATAAACTTCCCCGTACGTCCCCTCGCCGATCAATTCCTCCAAAACGAAACGATCCCCAGGATCGGGAATCGCGTCGAAATTTACATGCTGACTGAGACCGTGATACGCCATGTTGGTCCCACCACCGGTCATTTCTGCAATAGCAAAGTTAAAAAATAATTACATTAAATGAAGGATTTACGAAGCGTTGGTTTTCAAGCAGTGGAAATGCGATTATTTTGGAATACTTTAAAAAAATTTTTTATTTAATGCTGTTAGTAAGGGAAGGCAATAATTTTTGTTTCAAATGACACGAGTCGGTCGTAGCATGTAAATTATTAGTGAAAATTCATTATTAACAAATACGAACGCATGAGTAGAGTGGAAACGTTAGAAATCATTTTTATGCCCGTTCAGTAGGTAAGAGAAACTTTATTATAGTATAACGGGCAAAGTTATTATCGATTACTTGGAAAATTACACTGTTAGTGTTTTCCACCCTTCAGTTATTAGCAAATTTATAGTCGATGAATGGAAACTCAACTAATGAAGCAATTCCTAGATCAAGCCTCGTAGAAAGTTGCGGTGAACCGCAAGAAGAAAAGTTGTTAGTGCTATACGTATATGTGATAGGTGGTAAAAAGACGTCTCGAAACGAAACCTTGTGGGAAATGGTCTTTTAAGGAATTTATACATTTTTGGAACTTAACACGAATAGAAATTTGAAACTGTAACGTTCTATTATGCACATTTATGTTATTCTCACTCTTGATCTCTGATTTAACTCCATCATTGATATGTATTTATTATTTTTGTGATGCAATCGAATGCTCTACAAACGATCTGAGTGTAATAACTGTCTTGCAACTTCTCACACAAGGGCGAGTATAGATGAGAATTTTCCTTTTAATTTATATACCATTATTAATGTTTATTAATGACTCTATCGTAGAATTTATTCGGAAGTCTAACATAATTTGGGCTATAGAGGGTTAAATATATTTATATTCTGTATTATATGCTATAATATATTTATATTTTGTATTTCATATTACACATAAACATGAAATAAGTTTGGCAACAAACGTTTACACGATTATTAATTAAATAACTTCATAAACACCTATCCTAGTTCAGAAAGAACCTTAAAATTGCAAAGTCATTTTATAATTCAGTTAATACAAGGTACTCTATAAGTCAGCAAAGTCGATTACGTAACACGATATTATATCTTATTATAATAATTCAATTTAAAATTTCTCTTCTCTTCTCATGTCCCTTTTTTAATAAACAGACGCCAGAATTTCGTTCGTTAATCTCCCAAAACCCACAAAAATCCATTGCAATTGTTAAACCGACACCCTGTTCGATGTCTTCACATTATCTATGATCAGGAATGGTTTGCAACTTTTTTGTTCTACGTGTTGAAAAAGAATTCACTGCGATCCGAAATAGTTTTTCGTCAGAATTCACCCTCGATCTGGCGACAATTGCGTGCCAACTTTATGGTGAAGATTTTAATACAGATACTTAGATTATTGCCACTACACTTTCGCAATTATTCTTCGACGAGGTTCTTGGATTCTTACTAACCAATTATGTCGCCCATTTCGGTAACTGTGACTCGCGCTCGGGAATTCAAAAATCTCGGCACCTCATTTAAGTGCAAGTGATATTAACGAACACTGTTCATCTGACCAGGTGCGAGATACGACTGGGTCGTTCGTTTTCTAACTAGATACCTGTTAACCCTTTAATAGGATTGGGCTCGGTAAGACCGGCGCACTTCTGCTCGCGCTCAGAAATAGGTCTCGTAAGAAGACCATGCCGTTTGAATTTCTGTCATTTCTATCCACGGTTTCGATATTAATGCCATAATAATTCCAGTAGACTTATACGTTCAACGTGAGTTTGATATTCTTTGTTGTGCAAAGGAAGGTCAGTTACATAACGCTACTCGTTTGATTTTTACGGAATAGGTAAAATTATAATTTCGAATACAAATTAAGTCCTTTGTAAAAGTTTGATGTGGTATGTGATTCAATAATTTATAACTGATTACTAAATTTTCTCTTAAGCCAGTTTGCGACTGTATGTCTAACAGAGGACATCATTCAAACATTGTATAAATGCATTTTAGTTAAAGTTTGACACGATTTAGAAAATACAAATTTAGTCACTTTATGTGGTGATGTATTAAAATTAAAAGTGTGTCCACGCTTTTTATATATTTTATTTCTGTTGTGGCGAGGCTAAAAATGATGAATTTTAATTCTTTAATATCGGTTTACCTAAATTAAGGATTGTAAGGCATGCATGTAATTTAACTTAATTACGAGATTAGTTAACACAAAATTACTTAACGAATATCAATATTAACAATAAATATTAGATCAGATCTATTTAAAAAAATACACCAAACACTGCAGTTATTATGGGAAATATAATTATAAATTAAAAATTTTTTTTATTTTGAATTAAAGTCAAGGTTGAATAAACCGAAGAAATAATTTTTATTAAATTAAAAAAATAGATTCATACACGTTTTACATGTGGGAGTAATGAAAATATAAATATATTTCTTCTTGTTCTGCAAGGGTAGGAAAAAGTATTCTAGATATGATAATAGGTGGTCTGTGTTACTGGATGAAGCCACCTAAAGATCGAAGCCACTCATGGTTTCGAATGTCAGTTTGTAATACGAAATTGAACAGGACATTTATGGATCATAAGAGTCAGCTGCAGTCTATTACAATATAAACTTTAAATGAGCAACAAAATTCTAAGCGTCCTGATATCATTTAACATCGTTTATATCATCCTAATTTTTCAAGTATTTTCTCATTTTTCTCCTCTGATTTTTGTGAGAATAATTTTTCCAATAATTGCCAGTCTTTTGAATGACGTTTGAAATAATAAATAATAATTGACAAATGAATTTCAGAAGTATACTATTTTTTCATGCAATTAGTTTCAATACTTATGGTGAGTTCAATAGAGGATCATTTTCTGAGGACAACTGTTCCTAAACAGAAGTAATTGTTGGATAGAAAACAGTTATTATAGGCATCCGCGAAATATGTTCAATTGTTTTCATTTCAAATAATATTCAGTTGTTTCCTTTCCTAAAACTGCAATTAAAATTTCCATATTGCTTTGAAATGGAAATACAAGGACACGCTAATGAACACAGATAATTTCATAATCTCGTAAGCGTGCACACGCAGGTGTTAATTATTCCACGCGATAAGTTCAACGACGCGAATTGTGTTAAATGTACAAATGTCTGTTTCACTTCGTATTTATAGGACAGTTGCGTGTGAAATTGTGATTCTGCATTCTAAACACCGATAGATTAAATGGAAATGTACATCGAACCGTGTGAAACGTTTTGTCAAGTGCATATATGTGCTTCGAGCATGCAAATGCTTTCCTGCTACGTATCCCACCAATACTCGAACCATTACGAATTTGACTTTCTATACCTCTACTGCAGTTGACTTTGCATAACCACTTTCAAAATGGATTTCGAGAATAACATGGTGTTCTTTCTTGACGGTGTTATTTCAGTTTAATTTTGATGCTTCGGTGCACTTTCTGAATACTCTACCTTGGTGTTATTAATTCAGAATGATTCGAGTTTTTGATCAATTTATGAACACAGGTAAAAATATATCCTAGGTTAGAAGTATTGTGATCGAGGCTGAAAATAATCAAAACTTGATTACTTGAAATGATTTGGTATATTTTAATTGTGAAATACAACATTAGATAAGAATTTAAATAGTACTTTACTTGGTGATATCATTGAAACAATCGTTATGACTGCGTTAATCACTGCTTAATGAATCATCAGATTGGCATACGTTAATTTTTGGATATCTGTTACATTTACTATTGGTCGAAGATAAAATTCATAAATAAGTAACGATATCGTCAATGCTAAAAATATATTATCCAGATATTGATTAACATTGGTAGGCTCTGAATTGGACTAATTGAAATTGAATTTAAGTAAGATATGTCAATTTACGTTTTAATATTACTGCTGTCGTTCTTCCTTAAAAAGAATTGTTTCGATATTTCGTTATTTTGAATCTCACCACAAATGCACAATTTCTTCCAAGTTATAACTTTTGTGTTCAAATTGAGAACCATTATTTTATTTATATACTACGAATCCCCGAAGGGAGTCTATCTTGGTCACTGTCTCATGAAAACTTCAACTACCCCAGAATTCGTCCCTCGAAGCTCAAGTTTATTTTAAATTTCGAGATTTATAGAAGAAAATGAATATCCTTGTTAAAATTTTTACGAGTGCCATTTCTTCCTTCGAATTTGTTCTGAGAACAGTTACTTGCCGCAAACAACGAGGAATTAGTGCCTTTGACCTAGAATACGAGAATCCTGTCAATTTCACAGATCGATGCCTCCCTCTATAAATATGTTCTCGCCAATCGTTTCGAAAGTATTGTCAATTTCGTCGCGAATCATGGCTACCACTCTCGATTACGGTCTGGTTTCTCCGCTAAAACGAACCACTCGTCTTTGGGTTTTACGGTTCGATACATTAGGCGAAGGGTACCAATCGTAAACAATCACCGATTGCCGTTCGCGTGGTCACGTGGTGGGTTGGGTATTAGAGCGAAGAAACCCGACGTGAAATTGGCTTAAAAGCACCGGCTGTAAAGTAATGTCTCCTAGAGCTGCGTCAGGGTATTCAGCTGCCTTGGTCAATACTTGATTGAACCACATTAGTTAGTTGGCGCATAAGCCGACGAAGTCACGAACATCGCGGCTTCTCAGTTACAACGGTGTCATACGAACATTTCGTAATTAATGATTATCGATTTCAATCACACCTTTCCACTCTACACCGAAGCTTCTTCGCTACGATATGGCTCGTGCTGTACCTCGAGTACAAAGTCACGTAGGCTTCAAGTTCTACTACTTAAGTGAAATAGTAAATATTATGGTGAAAGTAGAATTGACACTAACAGTTACAGAATTATTTTCCTCTTATCTTGCTCTTTTGAGTACACAGGGCAAACCTCGCGAGGGAAGATACAAGTCTTTTCTAATACGAGATTAAGACTTTATCTTACTTTCATTAAGTCGAACTTGATGACAATTCTGCTACAATACAATATTAGTTGTTATTTGCGCGTTAATCTAAGTTTTTCTTCTGTTTCTTTTTAACTCCCAGGTTGCGGATAAAGTTTTAGAATAGAATACGTGGTATCTTTTAAAATCATACATGAAAATTATAAAATGGTATTGTTTTTATAAGAAGAAAATCTATAAATTTCCTCTTGTATGTACATTGTTTCTTTAATTATTTTTATTATTAATGTAAGTATTTGACTTCGATCTACAAAAATAATTATTATCCCTGTATAGTATAATCATAATTTCATTATTACATTTTCATCGCGAGGTCGTAGTCAAGAAAAAGTTCAACAGAGTCACTTTCATTTGAATATTCAAACTACCATCTGTTAAACGAAGCATGATTCCTTTAGAAATCGTTTTTATGTAAATGAAAAGCTTGGTTCGTATTAATTCCTAACATTATCGAAGCAGGTAATCATTGATAGTTCATTCTATTAATAGGCCTTTATTGACATCATGCTCTTATCAAATTTTTCTTCGAAGCACAGTTAGACAGCGTTTAGAATAATGTATCAACGAAAAATTCATTGCCACATTAATCAACCTGGCGCAAAATAAAATTTTATCATATTATAAATTACTCATATTCATTAGTGAAATTAATTCTTCTAATTTTGTAAATTATAGTTTTTCTTTTCAATCTAATGTGTAATTAACCTCGTTTACTTGTTAGCATTAACATCAATATAATATAAAATTAAATCGTGCTCGATTAAAATAAACGAAAATGTAAGTAATTCTAATTATGTTGTTAATTACATTGAGTTTACTTTTCGCTTAGGTTTAATTAGCTTACGAAAGTATGTATCGTGTATTTTTGCTTATTTTATAAATTGGATTAGATATGCACGGTTTCGAAAGTTTTACTTCGAGCGAGTAAACTAATCTGAATTAATATCAATTAACGTGAATAATTGCGTCCAGAGAACCATAATTTTCGTTAAGTATGTGGGACGTGAGATGTATTTTATTGCTAATCAAACAACAAACTGGATGAAGTGAAAGGTCAGAAGCTTTTCCAATCGCACGCACACTTACTCGGTTCCGCTGTTTTAATCCTTTCAGCGTGACGGTTTAACTGTATAGTGCGTGCCATCAATGGCCACACTCTTCTAGGGTAATAACGAGAGTAGCCAGTGTGGTGAACAATGCGCTGTAAACGGAGTCCCTATGCTAATTGTTCCGAGTACAATCTCTTTTCTAGGAAAATTAGCAATTGTAAGAAGAAAACAGACCACCTGTTTTTACAGTAATAATTCATAATGCGATGAGATAACCTTTCTGGTCTTTCAGAGCATCATTTGGAAATGTAAACGTGTTTCTGTTTATTTCTTTTTAGTTTTTCATGAATTCGATGTTTATCTTAATTGAATATGTATTATTCGTATAAAAATTATCTGTTTTGTTCATTCTATTGTACTATTTAACAAGTAATTTTTCATTCTAGTCTCAGCAAAGTATAGAAGTGCACTTTGGCATTCAGTAATTTTATTTCGTCATAAACAATTTAACATAAATGTCACACATGTGCGTTATGGTTATCAAGAAATCACTAAAGTGACTAAAATTTGTTGATTTCTAATATTTCATCGATATTAGTACTTTGGTACGGAGATGATTAATTAATTAATTGATCATTTTTTACATTTGTCATACTTAACTTTCAATTACGGAAGCATTTGCAAAGTTATCAGTGACAGCTCAATCTCAATTACAGATGGACTCTCGTTACGTGTTTCTCATTGACTTATTGAATTGTAAATCTTCCACAAGAGCTGCGCATTTCGCGGTTCTGGTTTGTTCTGCACACCGTGACGGTGTAACGGTATAATGTGTGCATGCCGTCGATGATGTTAACGTCACAATTTTACACACTCGTCAAACACAAGGTGATGCAGCCACTTAACGACTAATAAAACTAATACACGTCAATAATACAGTCTATTTCATTCTCAGCTCTACATCAGACATGAAACATACACGTTGCATTACTAAAATATAATCAATTAAACTATGGAGGACAAAATGTAAACATTTTTAACGAATTTTTACAAGTTAATTAATTTTATATTCATTTTGTATGAATAATATCAAGTGCATCATTAATTATTACATTAAAGTTTAATAGTGTTATACGAAAATTACTCTAATATTATGAACGTCGAAATGAAGCAATGATCCAAATTTAATTGCTGTCAGAATACATTGTAAATAATAATACTGAAGTCTGTAAGTAGTTCAATTAGTAAGGTAGTTAAATTCATCTACTTCTATTTTTGTTTATATCTGTAATAAGGTATCTGTCAGTGATAATATGAATACAAATCGGTTCAATGGAATAGTTATAGCGATACTGCTTTTTATCGCTAGAAAGTTTTTAGCAACTAGCTTGGAAGACTATAACCACCAATTTGCTAGATAAGATTCTATTGGTTTATTCCGTTCTAAATATTAGGTGAGACTGTTAAGATATGGAGGAATTTCACGTTAAATATCAGTTTTAAATGTGATCATTCGTCCGATGAAAATTACTCAGAAACATTTGAAATTTAATTTGAAAGGAGGATTTGAAAATTGAATGTAAAGTTTCACGTAGCGAGATTAGATGATTTCAAAATGTGTTGAAACTTTTTCTTTAATGCAATATAGTCTCTTCTGTGTAATTGAGGAAATAAAGTAACAAATGAATTTGAAAAAACTCAATATTTATTTAGAACTAAGAATATTCACAATTGGATTTATTTTTGAATAAAACTCTTAAGAAAGGCTCTTGAAAATGGAGTCCGATGCGTCTGGGAAAATATTTAAGCTCCATGCTCTATAATTTACAAACATTTACTTCTTAACAATTTACTTCTTGTAGCTCTTGAAGGTTTCGAACAACCTCAGGAACGTCAGCCCTGGCCATGACCACAGAAGAACCGAAACGATTATGGTAAAAATAAAAACCGAACTGGGAAAGAAACGGCGTTATACGACGATTGTCACGGTGGAACGATCCAGATCGACGATTTCAATATTCACCGTCGCGCACCGCCGAAATGCATACGTATTTCACGTCTACCGGAATTAATATCGCAACCCCGTTCTGCTCTGGCAAACATACGGTATCGATTTCGCGGAAGCGCGATCCGATTTTACGTCGCGATAAATGGCGGGAAAAAAAATGAAACCGCAGAAAAAAGGGCACGGAAATCGAAGTCGGCCACCGATCGGTTTGCGGGAACGCCGCGCGAAACCACCGCCAAGAAATTCTGCTATTTGTTCGCGGGACACAGATGAGATGCAGATGAAAAATTCTCAGGGGATAAACAATCTCTGTTAATTTCAACTTAAAAGTAATGAACTTTGGTCTGACGAGTCATTAATACTTTGCATAAACCACTTTATAGGATTAATAGGAAACTTACATTATTTGATTAGTATTAGAAAGCATACAGAGGTTGTAAATAAATAAAAAAGGATTATTAGCGAGGCAATGGAAGCTATTTGATCATTAGTTACAATTTTTTGGAGAGGTTAATTTGCTTCCCCAAAGTTTTGGAGTTGAAATACGTTGGGGTGCTTTAAACTGTCGTTTATAGAGAAAAGGTTAATATTAAAAACCTGTCTGTCAATATAGAATTAAAAATTTGTTGATACTTGAATCTAAAAAATAAATATGTAATAAATCCTATATTAAGGGATGAAATTTGGTTTCACACAATGTCCCCCCTTACCCGCGGATCGCGAATGGTCGTGGCAAATTATGGCAACCGTGGCTTGATAAGAACGCAAGGCTCTGAAAAATTGCCCTGCCGTGAATTGTCACAATATCGTGCAATAACTTCCCCATTTTGCTTTTCACACTTCCGCCATCCATCTCTCGAATCGCATGTCATGCCAACGTAGAAGCATAGGCGAATCAGCCAGGCTGTTTATGCGTAATAGTATTATACGTTCACCGTTGGACAATATTGTTGTGCAGATGGTGTAATTCTCCGGCGATTTACATGATCATTTATCGGGTCATTTCATGAGTCTGTGCTGTTCTTATTTTACGTGCAAATTATGTTTATCCAAAGTGTATGCACATATGGTGAAATGTTCTAATCTATATATAGCGGTGTTCCTAATCCTTGTCTACAACACAGCATAATTCTTCAAGTTTGTCTTATATTGTATTTTTTAAGATATTAAAATTAATTAAGAAAAATGAGACATCATAACTCGCTTTCCTCTAAAGATATTTATTTTCCATCGATCATGTAATTTGATTATTTACAAGTAAAACATAGCTAGCTTTAATAAAGGTACATTAAGGCCTGCAAAAATTAATACACCGATAAATGGTAATTTTTGCCAAGCGAACAATTACTCTAATTTTCTATGTTGCAACAAGATGGGGGAAAGTGAATACCAATAGTAACATTTTTACTCCGACGAACGATGGAAAATTAAGGAAGGCATGGTACTGTCTGTCAAAAGTGAAGTGTCGTTTCATCGAAACTGAAACCTCGCGATCGACTAAGAAGTGGTACACGTAGTGTAGCGGGAGATGCATAAAATTTGATTCGTGTCGTTGCCACCTGTGACTCCGTAAAAGTGTGCTAATTCCGCAATAATGCAAAGCCCTACTTTCCAACCTTTGACCACTGTTTGCTTTCATACTCGTTACGCTCCAACGTAGTCATTGTAGACTTTTTGATCATCCGTAAGAGAGCGTGAATCCTCGCAAAGATAACACTGCCAATTTACAGATAATCGCATTACGATTTAAAAATAACTCTATTTGCCGTGTTTTGTTTACAATTAATATCGTATATATATTTTTTTTTCAAATTCTCTATTCTACACATTTTATTTTATATATTTATGGTTGTACTTAAATATAAACGTGATCAAATGATTCTTAGAAGGTAACTTTAAAAGTAAAAAGCAATCGAAGATACTTTGACCGATCGTAAATCTACTGTTAAAATATTGTCACTGATGGATTTCATTTTAGGGAGAAGTACAGTATCGCTAGCATAAACATACGTTCGTGGAGTAAATTCAATTAACAAGGAACCTACTTTGCTTTAATTACTTTCGTCGAAAGCGAGAAAATTACTAGTTATTACGGTTAATGTTTAACATCGTTCTATCCAGGAAGTTTGCAACTTTTCTTCTCGAGGCAATCTTCCGGTCGGAAATCGTGCTTGACGAATTCGCAGTCGTGTTTCTGTTTATACCGTGCGAAAAGAAACGAAATATTGCTGACATCAGATTATTCATTGCTTCTATGGACGTTATTCAAGGTACTTGCGAAGCTGAACATCTTACTTTGTGTTCGTGTTACATAGAACGTCATTTCGTAAGTCCTTATATGTTTTTATTTAGCGGAGTAAATTATGTTCATAGAATACGTACACAAAAAGTTCATCGTCCACAGAGTGTCAGAGAACAGAGTATTCGTAACTCGAATTTTAATTGACTCGTATTTGACCACATAGTCAAGCATATTTTAATGATTGGACTCTGTATGGTAGTTCTATGTTCATATATCGAGCAAAGCTCACATAAATAAGCAAAATTTATATAACGTCATGACAGCCAAAAGAACTACGAATATATACTTATAATGAAGCAACGAAAATTATACTTATGCTTCGATTCTTTAAAGTACTCCGTAGTTTGAAATTACTTGAAAGCCAAGTAAGGATAAATAGTAAGGACAACCGATCCTTAGATGTTGTTATCAGATCCTCGACTCAGGGTACAGTTTTCATGTACGTGTGTCATAGGAGAAGAATCATAACATCGATACGAGATACACTTCATCGAATTACGTTATCGAGATTGTATGTGTACGTTCCAATTCTGCATGGTTCTGGTAAGTAGCATGGAACGAGTTTGCATTTCTGATGAGTTAAACGAGCCTCCGCTGTCAGGATTTTCACCTGTCGCTGAAACCTGATCGATTAACACGTCGAAAAGAACGGCACAGGCGTGACGCGATGATCGCGAGAGTTACGAATACCAGTTCGCATACGAAGCCATGAGATCTATGGCGGATTAATTCATACATTTTACGTACACGAATTAATGACACGAAGTGAATGCAAGTTTTACTACATTCAAAAATGGATCGTTCACTTCAGAAGATCTTCAACGCAATATTATTAAAACCTGTGCAGTTCTAATAATTGCAAGAATAAAAACTATAAATATACAAGTACTCGTTATCATTGATGATTTTTATACAAAATTAACACCACCTTCACTTCAAATGAAACTTCAAACACTTTTTTTTCATAGATTTGTACAGATGGTTTTGTCGCACCTCGACGTCTCCCTCCCCCTTTTTGGAATTCCTATATATCCAAACTGCGATCAACGTTGAAGAACCTCTCCTAATATGAACAATAATGGACGGTACACAGAAAAGAGAAATCTTGTCGCATAACACGAACTTGTATATTTTTATATAGTGCATTATAGTATTTGATAAAATTATCTACGCATTCTTCATCGGTTCTTCGCCATGATGATAATCAGACCGCCTAGAATTCCTGGCAATAGCGATTCAACGAGCCATCGCTCGTCAAGAACGGCCCCTTAAGGAGGCGAACGCGAGGCAGACCAGCAGTTTCTTTTAACGATCGAAATTTTCAAACGAACCACGAAGCATCGCTCTATTACACGCGTCTAACGTCGTGGAGGGGGAAGATTCAATTACAATGTCGGTGAATCGAACCTAATCCAGCTCCGTGGAACGGATCATGCCAACGCCGAGTAACTTGCGCAACGCACTTCCTACATAACGAGCCACGGTGGTAATTACTGCTTTTTAACAGCTGAAAAACCGTTGAATGCAATCGGGATGCTTTGTATGGATATCAAACGCCCACGCTTAGTTAGGAGCGTAGGTTGAACAATGTCAGGGAATACTCACGAAGAGACAATAAATCAAGAAACTCTTCCTATGCTTCCTGATCCGATCTACTTCTGCGGTTCAATTCTTTTTTCTTTCTTGAGCTTTAATAAGGCTCGAAGTCTAATTAACTTCGCGACGATTCGTTTTTCCTTGAATGGAACTGAACAAATAGAAATATGTGGGTTACCGAGGATAGATTCTGTTACGAGAATCTAGAGCTAGATTCTCGTTGCGATGGGCATTCATGGTGCAAATTATATCACGATAAAGGCCATGTTTATTTAAATAACTGTTCAGCGGAAATAAAATTATACTATCGGGGAGAAGCAGTTTTTACGACTTGCGGTGGAATAGATATGATGAAAAGATACTGATTAGATGAAAAAAATGGCATAACGGGTGAATATCATGAATACTGTAATCACCTTTTCCTACGATGAGGATTTTCTTTATACTTTGAGATGAGAGAAATGCATTGTCCGTATTTCTTACACATGGCCACAACTTCCGACTATTATTTAACCCACTACTGCATAACCTTACGGCGAACTCAATGAAAACAATCTGTGTAATAATATTAACCGAGGAAGTATCACAGGATTTCTGTCACTCTTTGTTTTGCTTGCGCATTAATTAATTTATCGATGTATAAAAAATAAGAAATGATTACTGGTTTTAAAGGTAAAATAAAATGCTTGCGATAGAGAGTTGAGAAATGAGTGTCATACTTTTTTTAATTGACGGTGTAGTTTTGTTGTTTAATAATTAAAGTATCGTTAATTTTTGTATAAAACATTATATATGTAATAGTCTGAGTATATTTAGTAAATAAATAGGCTTACGTTTGAAAATTTATCGTTTGGAAATTTATCGTCGAGCTATTTTCATGCAAACTTTCAAGTTCAATTCAGCAGGAAACAAAAGTGAGTCATATTGTTAAAACAATTAATTTAATTAAGCTTAGATTTCAATCGCAACGACTACGAAATACATGTATACAGTTTCTCGACTTCCAAAGTGCATGAAACGTGAAGAAGTCATTTACGCTGTGACGTGTAATTACCTAACGAACAACGATATGATTACGAACTATGAAGAGTAACATTGTAAGTGTAATTTGATACAAGAAAGAGCCGAATCATGTTCGGAAAACAGGTATCGTTAGGAAGTCTGGGGGGGTCCACGATATAAAAGAATGAAATTGGAAAAATTATTTCCGTATACATTGATACTTTCGAAAATTCTTTTATAAAGGTTTGGTCGATTCGTAGATTTTGGTTTCAGTATCCTTTTATTGAGGTAGTCCATTCTTCTCTGTCTTTAAATACGATATACCATTACTGAATAATATTAAAACGTAATGTGAATATTACGAGATCATAAAATAGAATTCATAATGAGGGGTTGTTTGACAATAATCATTTGAATAATATTTGAATATCAATTAATATCCGCTAGTAATAATGCAATTCATTTTTAGGCATTCTTCCATGCATTTCTCCCACGAGTTTAATTATGTTTTCAATGTAGAGCCTGTTACTTTTATTCATTAAAAATGAAAATTCAAACTAGCATCTGACAAGACAAACGCTTCCCTCTAATGGTTTGATAAATAAATTCTAAACGCAATGCATGCTCTATTTTTCCGTTGCTGACTCTGTAGTATTAAACTTCATGTAAATTGAATGGAAAAACAATTTAGAATGTACATCTATAAATATCATGCTTGAGCTCCACTTGTCCACAGGGAATTCTTCTTAAGGGAAAGTGCGTTTGTTTATGCACTATTTAAGTTCTACTTTAAGCATCATTCACTTAGAGTACAGAACATCAGGAGCGATATTAAGTATTTAAATAGCGTATCCACCTGCAATGATGTATTCAAGGATTCCATGGTTTATTTACTATATTTCAAGAACAACTCCGATGTTGAAATTTTAGAACAAAAATTGTAACGTCACTTGAGTCAAATATATAATTAAATTATGTTTCCTTGAGTGATATCTCGTGTTCCAAATTTGTATACGAGTGTTGATTTTCATATTCATCCTTCGTTTAATATCTTATTCAAAGGAGACACCGAGTGACTGGTAACAGATGACTGTAACATATTTCTTCTTTCTTTTTCAGTTTGTCATTGCAGATATAGAAAACGTATGAATATGTTGCTGAAAGTAGTCATTAGTCATTGAGTATCTTGTCTGAATAGACGTCAAAGTTAATAATAGAGAAATAAGCATACATTACATTTATAATACATTTTTAGCTTAGAAGCATCCATTAATTTGAAATCCAATTAATTCGACGTTGCAAATCGTGAACGTTGCCCTGTGAATATTTCACATTATAGTTCATCGTCTGTGAAAGATCGCTTAGGCTCTTCGTTGAAGTTTTACACTTCAGTACGTCCCAAGAGTAAAAGTCGTATGCTTTTACTTTAAGAAATCAGGTCTCTGGCGGTCCATGTTAAGAAATTTTGTTTGACAATGCTCCCCTCTTATTTAATTAATTGCTCACATGTTGCAGATAAATAAATAACTATGCTATATATGCTTATTTTACGAAGCAAATATTAAATATCATAACAAGGAGAGAGTAAAGATTTCTTATTACATTTCAATTTTCTGTAAATTATTTTCAGTTTTACAGAAATAAAATGATCGTTCTTATCGAAGGTGTTCGATGAAAATTAATCAGAATGTACGTATCGATGATAATAAATGTGGTCTCATAGAGCCTTATGATTCATATTCGTATCGCAGCTCGATTTGCATTTCATGATGTTTTCTTACACAATTTCCGATGAAAACGATAAAGAATCCGAGAAACAGGAATCGCACGTCATAACATTTTCCTACATTAAACAAATATCGTATGTGTTATATTTAATTTTGTTTCTATTTGAGCATTATTTCATTTTTCTACGTAGAATTTCTTTCTTTCTAAAATTTATTTTACAAAACACTTTGCATACCATTTATAAATAACGATTAGAAAATCTAAGAATTAATCATTATAATCTATGGGTGAAAATTTTTTTTTTTTTATGATTATGTCTGATGAAAATTAAATGCAATCGTGAGGCGAGAATATTAAATTTAAATACCGATAAAGTTTTATGAAAATCCATTTGCTAGTTTAAGCAAATGCATTGGGATCATACGCACATGCATGCACCTGTAGTTTTTAATAGTAAATACGTGACCAAGGGATCTTAAAACGAGCTGTTCCGTAAAATAATTTTTCTTTATTACCATACTTTCCTTCCTTGTAGACCGCGATAAAAAAAAGTGATCCAGAATCGGTGAAAGTATCGATGTTCGATCATTCCTCACGATCGTGTGAATCGACCGACAAATAAATCGAAACACAAAATTACTCGCTTTCTACTATTTAATTGGTTCGATTGTCTATAAGTACAGGCTATAAGAAAACTGAACGATAAGAACAATACGAAGTAAGAACTATAATAAACGAAGAAAAACTCGAGCAATATTCTCCGTGATTCGAGTACAATATTAACTTTCATACTGAAAGTAACTAAACGATTGAAATTGGTATCATAGACTTATCCCATAATTATTCTATCGTTTAATTGTACCGAGCATGAAAATTGACGGCTGCGACAGCGATGCACGTTAAATTATATACTTTTTTCTTAAATGCTAAATTTTTCTTTGTCTTACGAAATAAGAAACATTGAACTGAATTCTGAGGGAGTGAACTTTCTTACTTGCCATTTAATTGTCCGAATGCGACAGTAATTAGCGACAATTAGAGAAAAGAAATCTCCTTCTAAAAGAAATTCTACTGGGAAAGTGACTTTTCCGTTACGAAACGAGATTTAAACATCTTTCCTTCTGTTTAATGCCGCTGGTAAATAAAATAACGAAATTATGTGATGAAGTCATCGTTTCGTTCTTTGTTTATATTAACAATGATATCTCCAAGTATAATTTACATTTTTATCTTGAATAATTTCTTAAGAGTTTCTTTATTTACTTATTAACAACTCGATTAGTATATGTGATCAGTGCTATGTATGTGTACGTCCAGTGTTTATGCAATTAAAGTCACATTGGGAAATCATATTTCGCGAGTCACGCGAAAAACTAGTCAATTTCAATGTTGGTATCAGTCGCGGAGGAAGTGGAAATGCACTTCCTGAATTCAACGAGGCGAATGAAAAGAAAATTAACGTAATAGGATATAACGTTGCACAGTATAATACCGAATTCGTTTTCCGTTCCTTTTTGTGACGTGCCGTGGAATGTTGCACAATTATCAACGAAAAACTTGGTGACAAATTGATAGTATGGTACCAATCGCTAATCGTCAGACAGGAACAAAGGAAACAATTACCAAATAAAGTATGTACTTTAAAATGTACAAGGTGATTCTGTAACTAAGACATGTCGAAGCTCTTTTCTAAGTAAAGATTAATATAAAAACATGGAACAAACGATTAACATAAAAATAATTAGAACAATGGAGATACTATCTCTTAGCGATGATTACAAGATTTAATTGCGTGCATCATTCTGCATATAGGAATATTAAAGCATAATCATTAAAAATGTAATACTGTGCGTATTGCATTTGCACAGTTGCACTCAAATAAAAAATTATATCATCAAAAGATAGTTCTCGTTACAAAATTCAACTTTCTCTTATATCAATGTCTTCATCTATCCTGGGAATGAGTTAAATCTGGAACTATCCTCTTGTGTAATGGAATTAATGAAAATGTAATTTATAGTTGGTAAAAGCAATACAGATACTGAACAGGGTACTATTCTTCAGGATAGCTGCATATAATGGTTGCTATAATGACGAGTCTTATGTGTAGCAATGAATATTATAATGTAAAAATTAATAATGGAATTTACACCTTAGTCACGTTTAATTTAATCACATCTAAATTGCTTACAAGTATCGAAGATGTATTATTAATACTTCCAACTTTTTCGAGGCGATTACTTTTGCAAAGTCCCCGATAAGAGAGCGAAAGTGAAAGAAACAGGAAAGAAAGGATCTTCCAGCGATTAAGACTGGTCAAAATGGCGCGATGGAACGATCGGGTCGCACAACTCCGAGCTTTCTCTTACGTAATAATATCCTTGCAGCTAATAAGCATGTGTCGCACGTTTCCTTCCTGCAATAGATTTCGTGTAATCGGCGATGAACAGTCGCAATCTTACCGCGACACGAGATCTGATGGTCATCGTACCGTCTAAATAACTGTTCGTTTCTTGCGATAATACCGCTTACGTCATACAGAGTACCACGGAACGCGAAGTACGCACGAATCGAATCCAACAGCTTCAATCACGTGTTGAACGTTTAAATCACAACACAATTTATGTTTCGCTATAAGCGATTCAAGTGCACCTTGAACTAGTGACTACCGATGGGTAATGAGCATTTGATTACTTCTATTTTGCGCGCGGTTATGCGTGCTTAACGGCATCTCGACGTGTGTCAATGCTCCAACATTAATCTTGAGATGATAATGGTTTGCAGTAGAATCGTTCGTCAGGGAAGTCAAACCAAATTTGTTTTTCACCGTTTGCTCCGTTATGTAGCAGGTGGGAAACTGGTAACAGAAGTGCAGTATTTACTTTAGTTGCAGTAGACTGTTTAATACTGTTCTGTGTAATAAGGAAGTCGATTGTAAATGAATTCTGTTGAGTGGTTCAAGATTACTTTGATGTTTATTAACGTTAAAGCAAGGTTCTGGTTTGTTTTGATTTTGCTTGGAATATTCGACGGTAATTTTGTAAAAGAAACTTGAAATTATGTCTTTAATATTTCGTGACGATGTTTGGAGAATTATGAGATTATAATTTTCTGTGATTGTGATTTCTTTCTCTAATTTAAATATCTATATTAAAAAATGTTAATAATTGTAATATCAAAGGTGGTTCAGAGAGTTCTCTAATCCAAAGAGAGTCAAGCAACGAAAAAATAAAATTGTTCACCAGTAACTAAATAACACAAGTAACAGTTTTCCACTTTGATTTTGTAAATTCATCGAGTAGAACAAAAAAACAAAACTCTGATTTCAGAGTAATTTAAAGTTAAACTCGCTACAGGGCCAATTCAGTATGACACGCCAGTCCTCTAAAAATATCGTAAACAAAACATCAAGTTTCATGGCAACATAATGACCGAGGACGAACCGAATCGGACACATATCCGCGAAATGAACGAGTTTCTGGGTGTGGTGCTGCGAAAGGTACTCTCTCGTGATCCACGAAGTATCGCATTAACGTGCACGGGCGATTTATAACTGGTTCTATTGGTTGTTGCCATTTCTGTAATTCACGTGGGTATTGGGAGCACCCTATATAGCCTGTTGCCCAGCCTTTCCACCTTTCTCTGAATCTCCGGGATGTTTGCTTCGTTCCTGGCCTGCAAATTTCGTTCTTGACCTTTCGTCCATGAGGGAGTTCAAGGTACAGACGTAAATGCGACTACACATGACTGTACTCCAAGTTTGCTTTGCTATGTCAACTCGTGATAACGTGATAATTCTTAATCGTTCAATTCTCATAAACATTTACAAGATGTGAAACGCCAGAGATTCTTGTTGTGTAGGAATTCGCGGAAGCGTCGTCGTACATAGGCCAGGCATCGAATAAACATGTTTTTGAGACGAAATTTGACAACAGATTAGGAATAATGAAAGTTCTCGTTAAACTCGAGGACGAAACACACGGTTGTCGTAGGTGAAATTCAAGAATTTTTGTACAGAATACTAAACACTACGTGAAAGTTACACTAAAAAAAAACGTGACGAGAGATTAGATGTATCTTTGCTATTTTTAAATATATTCTAACACAAAAAATTATGTATCAAATTGGAAAAATGTACTGTCAGATATGTACTTAAATCTTCAGAAAAATTGTTATACTTTTACTACACCAATTACTGTAATCATTCCGAAATTTCTAATAACTGTAGATAAATTCCTTAAATGTGTAATTAAAATATCAGTAAGCAACGTTAAACATTAATGGGATCGTTGATACAATAAGGATACCAAAGTTAGATGGACAAAGATGGCACGAGGCAATGAATTTTATAGCTCGTACCACCGATACGCTATGTAATTATAGAATACGACTATAAGAACTTGTTGCTACTTCATTTTGTAAACATGTAGTTCAATCATTCATTATAAATATTACTAAAAAATTTTAAATTTATTAGAGCCGTGCAAGAAGTGCACTCGACATCATGGCTACAATTTCAGAACTCTGTCCAATCCATTCCATTAACACGAATAATTATTCAATCGATAATGGCATCAGTTTGATTGTTATTCAATTTTATTTTTACACCTATCGCGAGCTTGAGATATCCCAGTAATTTCCTCTGCCAACCGCAACGTCTCTTAAATATTTTTATGCTGCACGCCTCGTTATACGTGCAATTGCGTAAATCCTTTTCATTTAACTTTAATTGACGTGTTCAAGATTTGTCTAGCGTGCATAATGTTTTTCGAGAAGCAATTGGCACACTGTGACATTTAAATGGCTGCAATATTCAACGAGATCGTTACAAACATTAAAAACCAGTGATAAAACTTATTTTAAATAGAGTAAATACATACGAACCACGATATCAATTTTGATTTTCTCGTGATTATTTGTTTTCGAATCACGTGCTCCTGAAAATGGCTCATTTTATTACTCAACAAACCAGAACCCTAGCTTAATTGTTGCACAGATAGAACGGACCTCGTGTATAATGCATTAGTAGGAACTCACTGTATGTACACATGCCATAATAGACTTCGCGTTAGTTTAAGCAGATCACGTGCGATATGCTGGCCATCGCGGTAATTGCTCTAACGTTTCAATTGTTTCTTTTCATAAATACGTTACTATTTAAGGAAAAGCTTCAAGCAAGTCACTTTGAAATTTGCATTCTATAAATGTCAACGACTATGGCAACGGCTCAAAGATGCAGCTCGTTGCATATAGGAATGCAATCAGTTATTATGCTCTTAACAATTCTTGAGGTGTTCTTCAAAGGGGACTCCAAGATTTTTTTTTTTAATTAAACAGAAATGGGGTGGAATGTATTCGATGTTTTTATTTTTAATGAAGATATAAAGATTACAATTTTAAATGTGGGATCGTTTACACCAAGACCCTCAGGGGTATTTTGTTATTAAAAATAGAAATAAAATTGTAAAAACTCTTTTGGGAAAATCACGTATATCATAGGACGTTTATAGATCAATTTCAAACACTATAGATTATATTCACAGACAATTAAGATACTTATAGAAAATAATACATATACAGTCATTGAAATAAGATTATTTGAAATGTTATGTCAGATGTGTTCTGACATAACGACCTGTTGCGTATAAAATTAAAATGAGTTACAGCCGTTTTGAAAATCACTTTTAATATTAGGATGACGTGCATTTAAGAAAGCAATTAAAATCTTGATCTATCTACATTAAGAAATACGAGAAATTACTCTGTCATCGTTGTAATTGACCGTCCATAACGAATAACAAAGTCGAGTAAACGGTATTCAGATTAAAAAATAAAGACAAATGAAAATCCTTCAGCCGACGTCCTTCTTCGGCTCAACTTGTTCCAAGGTGAGCACCTGAGGGATTCGCATGTTTTCATCTTTATAAATAAATCTGGAGTCTTTTCTTTTGCACTAAGAAGACAATTTACCAAATGTTTACGAATAATAGTATACTACAGTTTCCTGTAATGTCAATACCAAATTTACAGGGTACGGTTATTTAAACCCAATCCGAATTTCACAAGGATAGTTACAGAAACTGTTTACATTATTTGTCAATCACATATGCCCAAACATACACCCAAATTCATTTTTGTCTAATCCTTCTGATTAATCCTCGCAGATCAATTTTCCATTTTGACCAGTCAATGATTTATACATTTCACAAGGAAAGTTACAAGTGAATAAACCACTCATTCGTTATCCATATAAACAAACAAGCGTACATTCAAATTCATATTTCTCTAATCTTTTTTATAAATCCTAGTAAGTCGACTTCCCTCATGGAAGCATCACTTAAATAATAAAAATCTGACAAGAAATTTCTGTAAATTTAGTTTTTAAATAGAATTAATGCAAAGTAATCGTGTTTTCAGGATATCGCTTACCCGGGCCATTGGGAGCAGTTCAATTAGAAAAAGACCAGGCTTCCTGCGGCTCGCGGGGAAGACTCACATGAACATGACCCGAGTGGGTACCGTCGATGGAACTCGAAACCAGTTGCGTGTCGATCGCAGGAAAACGAGCAGCTTAAAGTCCTCGGAGGTAAGTTCACAGCACTTCGCGACTGCGTGACTGTCTAACCGGTACTGTACGGTCCGAGACGATACAAAAAGGATCGGCGACTGAGGAGCAGGGCACGCGAATGCTGCCTCTGTCTTCGGCTGATGCCCGTGGAACACGGGAACCGCATCGGTGCCCCCTCTACTCGTACCTCCTTTCCTGCACGCCTCTTCGATGCTCCGTTACTCCTTCCGTGTAACGTCTTCAAGCCTTATCGGATTCATACGATGCTTATCCTGAAACGTTATCGGAAGTACAGTGGGTTAAAAGAGGCATGGTCACTTTTCAAATTATATCGTTCGGAATTTTATTTCTGATTGCGCGATAGTTCGTTTCGTGATTATTTCCATACCTGTGATCATTTTTGAAATAACATTGCTTAAGATGTTATGTCAAATAACACGTTATTTTGATTCATAGTTATTTTCATATTTGCGATCACAGTTATATTAGTCAAAATTATATTAAGTAAAATTGTTTATTGTGGGATGAATTCAAATTATTGGACGATCTATTGGACCTATTAAACTGAATTAAAATGAATTCTTTTTGTTGAGGATGATCTCTTTCGTTAAATTTGAAATAAAGTAAAAACGAACTAATTTGTTATTTGAAAAAGCTATTATTTCAAATGAATTTGTATATTTTTATTATCACTTTATGCAATTGATATGATATACTTTAGTGTCTCTTAACGCATACATACAACTGATAAAGGATCCTCCGAAGAGGGCATTAGGATTTTTTGTTTTAATAAAAGTGTCCGATTACAAAAATTCTAAAACCCATTTTGGAAAACCCTTTAAACTCTATCAGAACACTTAATAATAAACACTTAATTTGAAGAAGTATGAATGAAACCGAAAGTTTCGTAGTGAAAGCAGTATTGTAATTCAATTAGTTAATGTATAATTATTTGTATGGAGAAAGGAATGTGGTATCAGTCTGAATTAATAATATTTTAAATATATTTATGTTATATTCATAACTTGACTATTGATATCAAGAATTTATCAATTATATATTTTGATTTTAATCATTACTTTGATCATTACTATAATTAATACTTATTTATTAATAGTAAATTATTTACTGAGCAGGAAGATGGCAATTGCTAATTCTTTGAAACCTAAACGGTGATGAGTCTTTCCCCCTCACTTCTGTGTGTACAGATATTTCATATCCGAATAATAATCCAAGGTTTTTTAACTCAATGTAGCTCGAGGTAAGATTTTTGGGATATCAAAACAATGCGATAAAAAGGCAGATAGTAAAGAGTAACATAAAGCTGCGTAGTAAAACTCGGTTGGCCACTGAATTAAGATAAAGAAACATTTTTTATTGGGATTACTTACCGAATTTATCTACATTCCAATATTTGAACTCTTCAGTCCAAGTCAAGTATTAGCTTGTCCCGAAAGTTTCTTTCGTTTTATTAATAATTAATATATACACAATATTTTATGTTTTCTGTTACATTACTGAATTGTGTACGATTCATTTCGCTCCATTACTGTTACAGCATCAATGTCTAAGAAATTAGATTGTCTATTTATATAAATACTCCCACAGAAAATAATTGAATGCAACTCACGAAAGAAACTTTTGAGACAACCTAATACAATTCGTCGAACTGAACTCAAATATCCATTAAAGGCGCCTATTTGGCAATTTCAATTATCGAAAGAATTACAAAGATAATTATATCGAAATTCGACATTATAAAAATGTCTCTATATATTTAGCTATAGCATACCAAAACTTCGTAAGCATACAGCTATATTCCAAAATCAACCACAATCAGCAAAAAATGTAGAATACTTGCTCTTCTATTTGTCTTAAAAAAAAGGACAACTGTAGTCTAAATATACAAACACATTATTACTTATCTATTTAAATACTTAGATAGAAAATACTTAAACCTGAAATTACTGGAATAGTTCCAGGTCTACTTAAATCCGGAACGAGTTACATACAAATTCTACAGTTACGCAGATTTTCTTTTTATTTGAAGCCTGAGGAGTCTCTTATCGCGTTTCCTCGGTTGGCTGCTTCGTAACACATTTTGCTAATATTTTCCTGGTACTTAAATATTATCAACAGCAAAAATATTCTAGCCAGACGTTGATTTAAATATGACATTCTTATTCCACTCTAATTTTATATTCATTTTCTACAAATGTAAGTAGCCCGGATTCGATGCTTTTTTTCCAGTAGCATTCTCTATTGTCTGATTACATTTGCATAATTAATTCCATATTTAAAGTAATGAATGGGTTCGCGTTTCACAGTTTTACGTACCGTTACGCTTCTCACCGCTGCGTTTCCTCTACTTCTTTCCACACATTTTCCATAACTGTACAGCTCCATTACGCGTACTGTGTGAAAAAAAAAGCCAAAAGTTAATTAGATGTGCGTGACGAGGCATGCCATTAATCAAACGTGTAATATAACGTATATTTAATAATATCTTGTACTATCAAGTGTCTGACAACAATTACAGTTTTTATTATGCACTCGACGCATGACGTATGGGATTATTAAAGTCTAACGCTAGAAGTGCTCTCAGTCGTGTTTATGTACCTATTTTCAAGTCGGTACTTGTCAGTTTAAGCGTAACATTATTGCTCGAATGCAATTAAACTTTCTAATACGGTGATTTATTGACGAAAGTCACGGGACTGAATCACAATGATCAAAACTCTAGTTATTTAATACTTCACTTAAATTTGCAAAGGGACACAAAGATACTTGTATATTTACGTTTAGTTGTCTCAGTCTATAAAAAATAATATAAATATACAAATATGTAAAAGTTTTATATTAAATATTCTTAAGATAGAAAGGCTCATTATAAAGTCTGCACCATAAATAAATTTTCTAATACGATAATTCATTGAAGAAAGTTATTAGTAATGAATTGCATTTTATTATCTAATTCGTAACTATTTCTGAATATTAATAATATATTAATATCGAAGAAGTGAAAAGATGTGAAAATATTTTCATGTTTTAGTATTTTAACTATGTTCAAAATAAAAGGTTTATTATATATCTTTAATCACAATTATACTTTCTAATACGATGCTTCATTGACCAAAGTCATGGGTAGCAGATTACAAATAACGAAACTCTAGTTTCTTATCTGATATCGTGCAAGAATCTATGCTGAGACTTAAGACAAATTTCATGGAAATTCGTTTCACGATTTAACGCATCAGTGCGTTCTGTACAATTCATTCTTCTTAACAGATTCCGGATGGATATTCTGCCATTCTTCTCGCATTCTTTCCATTATTATGTTACGAACAGTGTGTTAGAGGAAGCGTGGAACGGTGAGTTTGATAAGCTAGATAACATTCCATCAGCTCAGTGACATACTCGAATATGAGGTTTAACCATGCGTGATAAACATTTACTACACCGACGTTCTCATAATGAATCGTTGATACACAATAGACAGATAATAGGAAATTGTATTCGGACACGCGAGTTTTCATTACATTTACACATGCATATATGTACATATATACCTATCTCACGTTCTATAATTGAAGATACGTGTAAACTCTTCAAATAAAACACTCAATCCTCAGTTTTAATCGACTTCGAGAAGGAGGAGATTACTCAATTCGACATGTACATGTTACATATCTTCAGAGACGAGTTTCTATTATTTTTTCACATATATAAATACCTATCGTATTTTCAGAAAAATGATTTTCTACGAATAATAAATGCCACGACATTTATTAAAAAATATTGCAAAACACCAACGCAAGATTTGCACATTACCTGTTCAGTTATTAAAGTCTTTTAATAAAAATTATGTCTACTATGTTTAAAAACAATAATATAAACCATATACAATACATATGTACATGTGCAATTCTACAAATTGTTTCGTCTTGAAAAATTGTGACGTCATTACACTAAATCTCATTAAGTCATACTTCTAATCTTCGTCACGGAGATTATGTCTTGGGCCAATTACACGTAACTTTACTGTACTGTGAATGGAAAGAGGACAATTTTGAAAAGCTGACTACTACGTATACTTCGAATACAAGAGAGTCTCCTAGATTCGTCGTTAAGGAAAGTGTGGACTGAACGATAAGGTTCTACATTGATTGAGAACTAAGTCATCATACTTTCTCCATGTCATCGCTGTAATTAACATTAGATACTTTGTTTAGAGTCAACTACATAGTACATAGTACATGGATTTAGTAGAAGATTCTACCGGTTGCTAGCGGCAAAGCTTTGACGTCGCAATGAAAATTTGTCTTAGTCATTAAGATACCAGACATTATTATAAATCATTGTAGAGAAATGGAATGACGTCTAGTTTTCAGAATGAACATCTGGAAATCGTTTTCAATATACAAATATTTTTGTATCTGATTCTCAGGTCTGTAAAATGAAATTTGATTTACTATAATATTATGGTAAAGTTTTGCTATGGTAAAGGCATCGTTATTCGGTTTCACAAATTTTTAAATATTAATTAATATAAGATAACACAGTATTGAAAATCGTGGAGGAAGATAAGCCTTTATCAACATTTTATTTATTAATAGACTATATTGCTATGAATGTTCATTTGAGCAGACGATGGATATTCTAAATGGATTAGTTAATAAAATAGTTAAAAAGCTAATAATGACAAAAGCTCTAATTTGATAGAAAATAGAAACGGGAAGACGTTAAAAAGAAAATAATTTATTGAACAAATGGGAACGTTTCTAACAGACATCTATGCGCTTAAAAATGAACATTGTGCATCAGAACTAGTTTTGTGTCGATATTTCAGTTCGCTCGACGATTAGCAAAAGAGCAACATTATTTTTTGTACTTTTACTGCATTTAAATTTTCAAAGGAAAACAAAGATCAATATATACTTGTAAATAAATTTTATTTTCCAATTCGTGGTCTTTTTTAAAAATTAAAAATATATTATTTCCGAAGATCATTGCTCTGAAAATATTTTAAAGTTTTAGTATTTTAAACAATGTTTAGATATTATTAAATCGTATTTAAATTGGCGTTCTAGATCTGTGCAATTGTTTTGTATAATAATATTGTTTTCATTTATAAATACTGGATTTTTATACTTAAATATTTTTTTTTTTATATTCACCACGAAATATCAGGGGGGTTTAGTATTGATTTAGTACTTCCTCCATCGCTGAATACCATTACTTTCAAATAGATGGAGTAACGTGTCCTATAAAACTCTCCTCGTTTCTAGGAATCTATTTTATCAGTACACAAATGATCGAAGTAAATAATAGAATACTTTTTCCATATTCAGAACTCTAGAATTAATCTAAATTTTTTTATTAATATCCTGGAATGCCGTATATTTTAGTTCATATTCATATAGAAATTTTAAGATGAAACCAATTAAGGTATACGCATTCTGAAAGTAATAATTGCCGAGATTGGACACTATTGGATAACTTCTTGTAGCCATCAAACTAGAAATATATCAAAATAGTATTTGACTTAAAAGAAAAAGTCTTATAGATTTTCAGTACATTTAATCCTGACAAAATTAGTTTCTTCATCAAACTAAGCTTTTTATAATGTGTTTGGTAAGGAGAATATGTTTTTAAGTCCAAACACTTTTTTACACAACCTGTATGTCTACAAATCACATACAACCAAATGCATTTGTATTCGAAGAAACAAACTACTGAAATCCACTGCGTTTCATCAGACCTCTCGTCCATCAGGACTATGCAAATGACAAGCTAATTTGACAATAATCGTCAAGGGTGGATGAACATTCGTGGTACACTATCGTATTATGACGTACTGAAAGCGTTTAATCAC
The DNA here is from genome assembly GCF_026283585.1 of Hylaeus volcanicus. Classification (NCBI taxonomy): domain Eukaryota; kingdom Metazoa; phylum Arthropoda; class Insecta; order Hymenoptera; family Colletidae; genus Hylaeus; species Hylaeus volcanicus. The sequence goes on along the minus strand of NC_071978.1, from coordinate 9,614,586 downwards.
TGCAGATAATTGTTTTTGAATACGTCTGTAAATTTAGTTGCTTATCCTTCAACCATAATGCATACTTAATTTCGAAGGTTATATATGATAGAATAATAAAAGGTAAAAAATTATTTTCTTTGTTCAAAAGACAGCTCATCAATGTATCGTGTGTATATCAAATCATGAAGCTAGATTAACATAATTTTTTAAGACTATTTATAGCATCGCTAAATATTAAATAAATAAATATTACTTGTATTAGCGTTATCCAGTTTTCCCTTTGGATACAAGAAATTGAAAGACTATTTTTACTTTTGTCTATCGATTCATATCATATTTGCTGACAAACATCTGCCTTTGTTTGACTTACGTTAGGCCATAGATAAGCATGGAAAGGTACCATATGCTGTATAGATCAGTTTTTTCGCTAGTGCATGTATTAAGTATAAAAAATGAAAAATTCTGGGCTGATCTTAGCAGAATGTAAATATATTAAATGGATCACAATTATTTATATGTATTCCGTCATTATTTTAGAAATACTTTATCGAGATGCATTACGTTCAACTTAGGACGAAGTTTTGACAAATAAAGTCAAATATGTAGATTTGTAAAAAGGACAATATTTTTCATCGTGCTAAATGCATATACATATATATTAGTTTTTAGTAAATTTATCCAAATATTATGAATATATGGATATCTGTACAATAATAATATTATGAATATTCGAATAAATACTTTAGGAGTATACCATATTTGATAAACAATCTAATACCAAATCCATTCAAAAATTAAATACATTAATTTAATTCTCTTTAAATCGATGAACATAAAAATTCATTCATCCGTGAATTCTATCTCGAAACGCTATCATTCGCCCAGTTTATATTTCGTATACAAACATCATCGAATGCTCAACGTACATACCGAATTTCGCGACACCATTGAACCAAACCACTTTAGAAATAAAATTCTGATCTGGTCGCGTCGTCCTCTATTCCCGCATCCGTCCAACAGTCATCATTCGAATTACAAATTTATCGATCAGAAGGTCCGAACGTGTAATCATCAGCTGCTCGCTCGACCCTCCCCTCCACCCGAACACCCTTTGCATAAATTGAAGAATCTTTACACTGGGGGGTTCAACGGAATCGGTTGATCCCGCAGAAACGATAAATTTCGCTTAGCGAGTAGTGACAAACTTCTAATTTCTCTGCAGGGCATCGTCAGTCGTGCGTCACTCTTGATCTCACGAGTTCGCATTAGCAAAGCAATAAGTTGACCACCCGTGGTTACGCAATCGATCTGGACGACGCGGGTCGTCCGAGCGTCCTTTCTCGTCGACGTCCTTTCAAAGACAACTCGATTTTCGTGCTTTATTAATAATTATTGCTATCTCCATCTTATATATGTTACGACAGGGGCTACGCCGTGGAAACGTCTGTTACCTGGAATGTTCTTTTACTCGAATGCTTTATTATAAAGCATTCTGATAATTACCAAACGGTTTTATTATAGCGAGGTAGGTTTCTGTGACGTAATCCCTTCTCTTATTAAAAGATTCTTTCATAATAGATAAAATTAAATTTAAAAATAATTTAGAGCTGAGCTGATGTTATTTCTGCGTTTTGATGAGCTTTATTTGAGTCCTTTGTCTTCAGGAAAACGTATCCACGATGGACTTTGCATTTAATTTTAAATTGTTTAATGCAAAGCACAGTTTAGGTAGATATTCGTGACGTGGATCGGAGAATGGGGTTGAAATGTCTAAACGATTTTTATACTGTTCTAGATAGACAAAGTAAAACGATTACAATGTGGACAAATAATTATTAAGTCGTCGTTGTAATCCTTAGTGTAAAGTCTTCTACTTAATTTTTGGGAAGTGACAAATAATTTTAATGTATAGAAAATAGTTTTCTAATTAATAACAGTAAGTTAACTAAGTAGCAGTAGATTAGAATCTAAATTGGAATTTGAAACTAATAGGAATAATAGTTGGCATTAGACTTCCTTTGAGCTGATGCACCGCTGATGTCTCCGCGTTTCGACGATTATTATAGCAAGAGATCTTAGTATCTATTATCATACTTGTCAAGCATTAGTAATGATTCCCTAGTACTCAGGAATAAATCTCTAACGATTAATTTCATCTTCCTAACGAGCGGTTTCAGTCTTTGGACGGTACAAGTTGGATTATTGATAATGCTCGATATCCACGCATAGATATCCCGTATTTCCGTTTTAATACTTAAGACGACAAACCGATGTCAAATTGATCCAATATTTTAACAAGGATACGGTAATAAATGGTAAACAGTGCATAGCTTGTTAAGTTAATATGTGAACAGGATAGTAGTGTGATTTACTCGTTGAGTCAACATTCAGTGATAAACATGTTTGATGTTTAACAATGATCATTGTCAACCAATATTACATTAGTAGCATACGGTTACTTCAGTCAAACTTATTGGAATGATTAATCCCCCAGTGATTCGTGAAAACAGCGTTTAATCACTCCCAACTCGGATCATGTCATGCAACATGGAATCTGGTAAAATTAAACGAGGATAATGTTATCATTCTTTGCTTAGGAGTTTAAATAATAAAATAGTTCTTTTCTTTTAAATATTGTGTATCTCGTATTTTTGTTATCGCGTAAAAATAATATTTAAATTTTAGAATCTGTATTAAGTATTACGTATGTAACTCGAATTCTGCAAAAGTAGCTTCTTTGGAATTGATTATTTTCAATTAGTCATCATTAATATAAAAAAAGAAACCAATAATAAGTAAACCAATTACCAATATTGAAAGAAAACACAAAATTAATAAATAAGAACTCGCCAATATCCAGTCGAATTTTTATTTATTTTCATTTTTTCTTCAAGTTCCTTTGCAGTAAATTTAACATTACAATTTGAAAGTCCAATGAGAAATTAGGATAAAAGCAATGAAATTGTAACGTAAGCCATGTTTGAATTAAAAATTACAATTTAAATGGCAAGTGATCTCCCTACTTAATTCTTAACGAGAATTAATGATGTAACAAGAGTTTGACGTTCTCATTATTTATTGGATCTGGAAATTTCAGGTTCGTTTGTCCTAGTTTATCGAATAACTTGCAAGCTACTATTTATTATCGCTTTCGGAAGTATAAATAAGCGAAGGGGCACGCTGCGGGTTTGAAACGGTATATTTTAAGGGCTTCGATGAACTAATATCTCGGAGTGACGCGTCAAATCGTCGGGGGGTAAATTAAAGTGAAGTCTTAATTGAAATGCCATACACAGTATATGTACGTCATTACAAGTCAGTAACATGATCCGTTTGAGACAGTTGCGGCGCCAAGAGCTTGTCTCGTAAAAATGTAATTGTAGTTAATTTAGTTGGGAAATAATGAATTAACTTACTATTTACGTCTTCGTAGATGAATATCTTCAATATTCTCATATAAAGTTAACAGATATTTATAATAAATATCAAATATTGGGCATAGCTTACTAAACTGTTATAGAGTTTAGAAATATAGAATTTATCTGTAGCGTTAAATTATATTCTCTGCATTACCAGTGTTAAACAGATGAATTCATTTATGCATTTTCTTGCCATACGACAGGTATTTAGAATTATTAAAGAAAATATCACTGGTATGTCCATGTCTGTAAATAGATATAAATGTTCTCTAGCAGTTTCAAAATGACATCAGAAATCAGGTATAAGAATCACTATAAAACACAAATAGACATAAATAAATAAAAGAAATCCGTATATGAATGTTTCGAAATAATTTAAGCTATGAACCAAAAACCAAGCGACATAATTTTGAATATTATAGACGTCATAATATTATCTACAAACTTTTATTTAAATTATGAATTTTCTAATATGCGTTCAAAATAAAAACAAATATTCTTTTTTGAAAAAGATATTTGATGAGTAAAATTGGACACTCAGATGTCATCGATGACCCAACCGTCTCGAACAAGGGGTTAAGAAGAAATAATTGGACATAAATCCATCTGTGGCGATTCGACGTGGTCATTACGCGAGCAGAAGCGTGGCTTGCCTCAAGTGCACCGCAAATATAGGCCGCGTACGCAACCGCACCTACTAAATATTACCTGGGGTATGCCTGAAATATGCCAGTGATGATAAATAGGACGCGATAAGTGGCGAGTAACCCGTAGGCGGTAGTGGACATATCCGTTGGGGAGGTCACGGAAATTCGAAGACTTAATATGGTTTGAGTAGACATACGCTGCGAACGAAATAATGATGACGTTCCCTTTGTTTGTGGTATCGATATGTCTGTCTCGACAGTATTTTGCTTTTCGTTTCATTTATGGTTGTCATAGACAGTGATTGAATACCGAGTGACATAATGAATATTAGGTTACCGCGTAAATTCTGAGTGAAAATCTTGTAGTTCCCAAGCAACCCTCTGTACAAACATTCATTAGGGAGCATAAAGAAAGATCGGATGAATGTACTTCTTTTTTTATTCATTCGAATAATCAATGATATTTTTTTTTTACCAATATCTTGTGACTTTTATATTTAAACTACATTTTATTTATTGTAACTTTTATTTCAATTTCATTTTTGACACCTTTCCCGTAACTTTTAGGGAAAATGATGAAGATGTTTTTTTGCTCTATGGGTGTCGCTATTATAAACGATCCTGCATGAAATTTTCGTTTCCAAGCAGAAACGATTTAATCAAGCAAAAAGAAAGAAGAAGCAAAAAGATTGCAATCAATGGTAGACGATATCGTCGTTAAAAAATGATAATTTCCATTCTTTGATCTCGATTGGCCCGCAAATAATACCCCAATTTCCTCGTGCCGTCGAATATACACCCAGCTTGATCCTCGATTTGTGGGGTGCTTCAATCGTCAGCAATGAATGGTTAAAAACCACAAAGCGTCCCAACGAGTCCACCTTATCTTCTTCGTCGAATCTCGACAACCTTTTCAGATGCTCGTTTTCTCGATTCGTTTCTCTTCCCCTTTCCAACCTCTAACCACGTGCCAAAGGACGGGAAAGAAACTTCGGGTCTTTTTCCCTTTCATCTTTCCAGAGGGAGCGAACTGTCTCCGCGTCGACACGCATGACACATAATTGATATTTACAAGGTGGAACTTCTCAAACAACTGTATTGTAGTCGTCCTTATTATTTCACCGCCTGATAAAGTGGCCAAATAAACCAGTTGGGTAGATAACGGTTCGTGTGATATTATTTTGTTTATACGTTTAATTCAACGTCTCCAGGTTGCAGGAAAAGAGTAGACAAGATTCTCCTCACACCTCTCATCCACGAATTTCATTTTGTACTTGATGAAAGGAGTAATTTCATTGCTATTTATATATTTACTTGTTAATTGGTAGAAGAGATGGTAAAAATGTATGAATTATTTATTTTGATTTCGAGATATCGAATTATAGAATTCAAATTTGGAAAAAGTATTCTGGAAATGATATAGTAGAGTTGTTATGACAGAATCATTGTATCGCAAGTCCCTTAGATCGTCTTCCAAATATCTGGGAAGAATTAATTAAATTACATCATTGTGTCGAAGAAGTTACACTTCAACGCACCCACTCAATTTTATCGTTTTGGAAGGAACATAACATTCGTTCGAGCCCTTCTGGTCCATTCTTCGCAACAAACGTCAGCTGCAGCTCTCTGAACAACCCCCGACTATATTTCATTTTCACTGTAACATTGTTAGTTGCGTAACTTTTTCTGTAGACACTTCGTATCCCTGATTCCTCCATTCTTCCACCTCTTTTCTTGTCGTTAACCCCCCTTCGAGCAACACTAACCGAAATGTCATGTTCAGAGGAACATCTGCATTATCGCAACATCTTCCTCGCTGAATCCTAGCGTGTTTGTTATATCGGGACACATTGTATCGACAAGACGAGAAGCTGTGTCAGTGGATCGCTTCGCGATAACGTTTCCTATTTTTGGCTCCCTTTTCGTCAAACCATAATGGGGAACGTAATTTATTAACATTATTTCCCTCTCAAGTTTCACATTACATATGGTTTGCGAGTTCGAGGATATTTTTCCTTATTTTTCTTCTATTTCAAACTTATATTCTGAAGGTATCAAGTTTTGAATTTTTCTCAATTATAAATATTCTTGCAGGTTTTAAAATGCTTGTTTTTTTAAATATTTATTTCGCAATATATAGTTCCTGTTTGTACAATTATAGTGTTCTTTTACGAATCAATTTTAAATTTTCTTTTAGCCGCCATTGTATTAATATTACATTTGTCAGAATTGAAGACATAGCAATATTTTTGACATAATCACTATTTCTCTTCCCCAGATACCATAAGTTCATCCAATTCAGCCTTATTCAAATTCAAGTAGTATCTGAAATGATTCTAGAACTCCTCCTTGGAAAATTAATCCTAGGATTAAACGCTTCTGTATAATAAATACAATTAAAAGTTAAACTAGGGCCTTCCAGGAGGGACGAGAAAATGCAAATATCATAGTCAGATATTAGTTACGTGTTAAACGAACCGTGTGTTCGTCCTTATCATTCATCACGTTGACTGAAATATCTCTGAGCAAATCGTTTCCATTGAGTAAGAACAATGTAGTTTCCGGTATACAGTTTTGCCAGAGTGTTAATGCTGTTTAACGTTACATTTAACAGGATTATTACGTAATAACGTGTATTGTACCGTGTTACTTCGAAATATATAAATATGCATTGGCTTATGAGGGTCGAATGCACGTGCGGCTCACCCGTGTTAGAGTCGAATCATTATGCTAACGAGTACATCGTGTTTTCGTTGACGCATGTGGGCCTCTCGTCTGTGCACATACGTAAGCATATATGCACATTCGCAGGAGGAAAAAGCAGAATACTTTGCCTGACTTTAACTATCATTACACGAATATTGATAAATTTTCTGAACAGTTCTTGACATTCCTGTCAGTAGTTGTTAAATGTATCGTAGAAGAAAAATACTGGGACTTTAGAGTAGAGCAACTTTGTTGATATTTAATAAGACTGTTCAATTCGACTATTTGCGTTTGTGGTCTTTGTTAAACTAACTTTTGAAAGCACCGAATCCGCAGATAATAATAGAAATTCAGAAAAGAAGGAAATTCATTAATAGTACTATTATTTAAAATAAAATACTTCAGTATAAAAGTATAGCTGTATTAGATAATGAGAAAAATTGAATTTACACATTGATTTGCTTATGTTTATAATAATTTTTAACGAGATATTGCTGAATTGCGAATGTTACAATGTCTCTACACGAGTCAAATTATATTATACTTAGCACGCTTAATTTTAGTAATATTATTGCAGTTTAGCATTTTTGACTGATTTTATTTATTTAATGCTTCTTATTCAATACTTTAATATTATAAATTTCATGCAAAATCGAGGTTTACGCTCAAGTATCATAAAACATAAGTACTGACGCTTAGATTTCAATTCATACCGAATATCAAAACGTCTTCACGCGTAACTGCAACTATATAAGTGGTTGCAGAAGTTCGACTACAGCTTGCATACACGGATAACAGCGTGCAACGAACTGCACAGTAAAGCATCGTTTGTCGAGCCATTAGACAGACGTGCACGCCACTATTTCTGTAGTTTAATTTACTGTGCAATTTTTACGGTTTACCTGTTTCACGCTCCGATGATGGTTTTTTTTTTAAACTGTGCCATTATTCTGTATTTGTAACAGGTAATTCATGCACGCTTTAGTTTCAGTAGTTATCCTTCCAAGTGATAAAATAATGATCAATCGTGCTTGCCAACAAACCCTTCGCAATGTTGAAGTATTTCGTCTCTGATTCGAATGACTTTAATCTTGAATCCCCGGGCTTGTTAAAAGTATGTTAGGCGTATAAATAAAAAATAAAAATATAATCATTAAACATGTTCTTTACAATGCTTATAAAGAAATATAATTGCAAGAAGTGTTGCAATTTAACTAATCGTAAAAAAATTATATATTACGAAGAGCAATGGTAAATAAAGACGAGAAAAAGATTAAAATTCATAAATTCTTTTGTCGAATAACTATTGCGTAGATTCGAAACAAGTAATTAATTAAATCGTGTAAATTTTAATTGGATCACAGTTTCGAAATGACGTCAAAAGCAACGGTGCTACACAATACACAAGTGTTATGCAAAAAAGTGAATAATTTGCTGTGTTCGAAATACAATTCTGTATCAAGAGCTCTTCAGATGTATTTTGAACTAATTTTACCCATGTCGATTTATTATTCTTCATTACTGCGCATTGTACGTAATGAATTCAATTAGTCCAGCAATACACGAAATTTACGGTAAAAATTATTTGTCAATTACATATTCATCGAAACACATTAAAGTATTATTACAGTTTATAATTGATACTCGTTGCAATTTTATGTAAACAACTTTTTTAAAAATACGTAAATTGAATGGATTGCAATAAATATTGAATGTAAATTAATAGACTAAATATTTTATATTTCACGAAACTTTTTTTTATTTTTGATGATATTATCATGTTTATATCATATACATTACATATGTATATGTATATGTGTGTGTGTGTGTGTGTGTTTATATATATGACATACATATTTATACAATGAAAGAAGTTCTAAAAAGTTATTTGGCAGCAAATAATTCTCTCGAAAAGAAAAATTAGGCTGCTTATTATTTTTATCAATGCCAACAATCTGTTTATAATAAGTTATTTCAAGTAAATTTATACATTTACGAAATTATCCTTTAGAAAAATTGACGTCAATTTAATTAGTATTTTATTTTGTATATATCCCATTCATTTATTCCTCAGTGCAACTCTAGGTGCATCGGAGTAAATCCAAGACGTAATAAGCTTAATTTTATTTCCGCGTCACTCGACGTGTATCTATCACCCGAGGATAGTCGATCCTCCGAAGTCGATTCTTCGAAGAATCTCCATAAAAATAAATTACTGGATCTTTCAGTTTAGAAGCAGGGTGTTGCGCGACGAGTGAAAATCGATGTTCATTAGCAAGCACCGTGAGCGACTTGCTCGACAACGCGACATAACGATGGGGGCATTCGACGTCGAGAGCTTATGAGAATAAATATCTCCAAGATCCGCGAGAAGGACAGCGAAAAGGGAGTGAAAAAGTTGTTAAAAAGAAATCAGCGAAAGAATGAGGAGGAAGGCAAGAAAGAGTCCCGATGTCAAGCTGAAAGTAATGTTCTCTAACGAAAAGGAACTGGCTGACGTTCATCCGCATGAAAGTGCCAGATCGACTCGCTGAGAAGGGAAATCCCGAAAGCCGGGAACGAAAGGTGCCACGTACATCAAAAAATAAACCAGCAGGGCTGAAAAGGCATCCGGAGGGACGGAGGGGAGGATGAATATTTCCTGATGGGTCGGCCGGCACCGGGCTTCGTCATAGGATTTGCATAATTTCCAAATCTGCACCGACGGAACGACGATGAAAACTACGCGAACCGGCACGGCACACGCGCGTATACAAGCGTGGAAACGCGCGTTCCGATGGGGTGGGGTTCAGGGGGTGGAAGGGGTTAGTCTGCGATCGCGTAGAAGATTTTCAACCCCGTCTGTTCGCCTCTGCGAGAGGGAACGGGTAGACGTCAGTAACGGGAAGATATTGCGGTTTAAACGGCTGGAAAATTGTCCAAACTGCCGTGCCGCATAATTTTGACGTGACTTAACGGCACTCAACTTGACGCTTTGGCCTTTGCTAATGCATGCGACGTGTTTTACCGGGCATTTCAGGGATGGAGAGGGAGCTTGGGATGCGCCACGGTGCGAGCGGGGAATTTTATTTGTAATGTTGGTGTCCACGTCGGACTCGATTATGCACGTTTCGTTGCGATATTAACGAATTAATTCGAATGCTTAAGCAAGGTAATCAACCGCGTTAAACGCCGGTATGAAGAGTTTTCATTTTGCATAGAGATGTACTCTTTTCCCCTTTAAGGTGGGAACATCAAATATGCATTAGTTTATACTTGGAGATCGACGCCGTTGGTGACAGGAGGAGCAATTAAGTTTCTTGAATAATTTTTCTTTATTCATAACGCATGCTTTTCGGCGTTGCAAGCACGATGTAATATTCATCGACGTTGTAAACAGTCTTGTGGCCATCGGTTCCGTCCTCTGAGATCGTTCTCAGGAGTGGTAAATGTTTGATGACTATTTGTCAAGACAAAAATGTACATGGTTAAGTTTTCTAAAATTAATTACCATGAAATATCTATGTTGATATTTGTGATACGAGGATATGTCACATGAGAGAAATGTTAGGTTCATAGGGGAACGTACTATAATAGATAGAAAAATTATTTCAAGTTTATTGGCGTTTTTTTTTTTTAAATAGGATTTAGTGTTTTCACTGTTGTAATATTGAAGTTCATGAAAAAACAAATTCAAGCGTGTGTAATATAATAATCATCGCATGACCTTTCGAGGAATTATTTTTATAGAATCGTACTATAACGTACACAAGCAATTAAATGTTTATACTTTTAATATCAATTATATATTTTATTGAATGATCATATAATCATCACTCGCGATGAATATAAATAAAAGTCGATTTTGTCCACTGTTTGGAAAATAATTTACGAATGATCGACGTTTATAAATTGCATTATTAGATTAAAAAATATAAAATACACTATTAATTGTTTTTAATTACTCCGTTAGATTGAGCACATCGAAATAAAAGTAATTGTAGGTAGACTGCATAATGAATAACATGATAAATACAGCAAATAACATATACTTAGTTTTTGTTGAATTTACGTAACAATTGAATTCATTCTTGCACAAAGCCGATATAACGAACCCTAAAATTGATATAATTTTCCGAGTTGATACATGATTCGATGTTATGGAATTTAATAGCTTGTGTTAAAACTTCTAACAGGTCCAATCATTTTGAATTTAATTTTCCATTCCTGCTTCGCGCAGACAGCTAATATTTCAAAGCAGAAGTAATTACTATTGTTCAGCGTCGAATGTAGGTTTCTTTTCTCAATCCGAACGGTCTACGGCACTTCTCGCTTACTTCAATTTCAATATGAACGATCGGTTAAAAGTTGCGAAGCCTCTTGTTTTCATTAATCAAGGGAGTTCAACCCGAAACACTTTATGAGCTTCTTCGTATACACTGAATAATTGGATGAGACAAACGTTTACATCATAGTAAATTTGATTGAGAGTTGCTTTTTCGCAACTCGACTATGCTTCGCCATTCGCTCGGATAATTTTACTTGTTAGTTAATTTGTTTTATTTATCCTATTTATAACGATATTTCTTCAAAATGAGGCAGTATAACTGATTTTTCAAGGCAAAGGGAGGCGCAGTATTAAAATAAAAAATTGAATGAAAAACAATATTCAGAACGCAGTATGATATATGTAATATTTATTATATTAATTCTTCTTCTATTATCTGGCTTCAATAAATTTATTATTTTTGTATTCTTTCGACTCGAAGCAACAGTCGATCAACATCACGATTGAAAAAATCGCACGGTTTTTTGTTTCGAGGGTCGATTTTCAATTTTTATTCCCCATCTGTCTTTTTGTAGAGCTCTCTATAGTAAATTCTTCGATGGACTTTTCGTGCGCGACGTACGGAAAATAGATAGGATTCATTGTGCGTTGTTTGATCTCGTGATCTCCGCGTGCCAATCCTATAATTTTATCGGATCCCCATTTTACGACTATGTGTAACCGTGTGACACCAGCGTGAGATTGTTACCCTGGATACGAGATTGACACGTTTTACTGTTTCACATGCGAGTATAAGCGATATACCTTTAACTCTTTGGGGTTTAGATGGATTAAAAATTGTTTCATCTTCTGCTTAGCTTTCTGTGCGAGGTGGAATACTTATTTAAATTTAATATGCATAAGAATAAGTAAATCATTTTATAATAAAAAAAAACATGTTATTTCATTTTATTTCATTTATTAGAGATTCTTTAAATTTTATTTTTATGTTTTATATTATTTCTACGCTGAATAATTAATGGGACTGTATTCTGTGCAACTTGAGTTTTACTTTTAATTTAAATTATGTGACTGAAAGAGTTCAGTTATAACCAGGCATAGTTCCGGTTTTGATTTTATCTTCTGCGTAATTTTTTTGCATTCTTATATCTATTTATCAATCATAACAACTTTCACTAAATCTGTTTTTGTGAACGAGTAAAAGTTTATGAAAAACTCTGTAAAATACCCTTTGGTAATAAACCCTTTCTTTTTTCATGTTTCGTAAACAAATTTTGTTATGAAATATCGGAACAAATTTCTGAATTTACATAGGTTCATGCTTTCAAGTGCAAGTTTCGAGTACGAACCATAGGAAAATTAGGGTCAGATTAAATAGAAGCTTATCAGAATACCTATTCAGTCGACTAAACAATCCCAGTAAATCTCTACAGTTTTCAATCATTGCCTGTTGCTCGAATAAAATATCCGTCCCACCTCTTAATCTTATTACCTATAGCAACGTAATTCTTTCCTCGTTCGCATTTGCCAAAATCCAGTCTGGCGTGGTGAATGAGTGCAGAAACGCGTAAGCAGAGATGCAAATCAGTCCTTTTGTAGTCGCTAACGATGAAGCGGAGCGCTTAGATTCCACCCGTGCCGTCCAGCCGACAGCCAGCCGTGAGTTCTTGGTTCTAACGAAAATTGGCGATAATTGGCCAGAAAATGAACGTTTGTGGTGGATTAAAAGGGGGTGTACCGCACAACAAGCAGACGGGCTACGGCTATGTATGCCTCGCGTTCCTGCGGTATCATAAAACCAGTCCACGGTCTGTAATTTGTAATGAATACAGCTCTAACTAGCCCTCACCCCCTTTCATTGGTTGACAAATCACGCTCCTGCAGCACCGAAGTACGCGTGTATACCTGGCCGCGCGGCAATGTGTGAGAATTTGTGCACCGGACCCTCTGTGAAGCGCCTAAATCATGCGACAGAGTCGTACGTGACGTCTGCTTATCAAATGTTCAAATGCTATACGATCGACTCACGATCTCGATCTGATAATTGGATTATACGTGCTATAATATTCGGAAAGACGGGATTTTCCATTCGAACCTATAACTCTTACGCAAACATTTAAAAAGGGAGACTTCTTTGGATTAAAGAAAGTAATAATATATTTCGTATGGTAATTAATGATTTTGTATTTGGGAATAAATGTCTCGAAAGGTGACAAAATATTTTGGTGTATATATAATTTTACAAATTCAATTTATAGTTGATAATTTATTATTTTTCTACCATTTTAGTAGATACCATAGTCGCATGAATAGACATTTAAAAAAAATTTGATTTTTCTTTGTTTTAAACAAATGGTGAAATATCATGGTTACCTATTCTCAGAATATTAATAATAAAATTGCAATGATACGTACAGTTAAATACATTCATTTACTATTATACAATTCATAGTTTTTGTTTCATATTTATCGAAAAGAAATTTAGAACGAAACAAATATAAAAGAGTAATTTTATCATTACTCAATATTATGCACTTAGCTCTGTTTGAATATTCCTTTTTATTTCTGGAAAAGAAATCCCCGAAAACCCATCATTTCTCGGCTTCCCCAAATCAAAACACCCTCTTAATGGGGTTGTGTGGACGCTGTTAACGAAAATTACGACGAGCACGTGTAATTAAGTAATATCAGTTTTCAATGCCTCAATCGCTTTGGTAATAAGGTGTTCTGTGTTATGCCACGTATACCGTCCATGGGTGTTGTCGAGATTCCATCAAGATATTCCCTCCTTCGTGACGACACGACGGGGGTATGTGTGTGTGTGTTTGTATCTACGGGGAAACCTCTTATTTATGCGTCTAAATCATCTGACAAACTCACCTATTAAGGACATTCATTCGCTCGGTACACGAATCACACGACGCGTGATGATAATCTTAGCCCTGCATTATTATTATCCTTCGAAAACACCGTGTCACTCGATAGTCACGATATCGTGTGACATGTCACTCTTTCCCTATTAGTCGTGATAGGGAGATAAAGTTTCATTCTATCGGGACAGGGAATACGTCTAAACTCCCCCGCGTGAGAAAACTTGGATTTTTCTGTAACTCGAAATACCGTGTATAGAATAAGTATGATACGATAGTATTATCAAATTCGTAGCTTTTCATTTTATGCTAAATACCACATTTGATAAGAGAAATTAATGACTGAAATATATTCTTGAGAATTATGTACTTTTTTTCATTTGTATTATTCGATTTCGTGGTAATTCTTTTTTTGTGAACACCAATTGTAGAATGACGTAATTGGAGATATTTTGACCGAAAGGAAGGCAGGTGTGATAAGACTTCCGAGAATATGTAAAATATCGTTGATTATAAAAAAAGAGATTAAGAAACTACAAGTTCACACAAAAGCTTTTTAGGAAATTGATCGGTGTACGAATACATTCTACACCCACTGTAGGTATTTTGTTATACCTAAGAAGCATGTATTTTTTTTTTTTTGTATGTTATTGCACGATTAATTGTATTAATAATTGAATTTGCTCGCATTACTTCGTTTTATATAAATATAACTGATATGAAAAATTATTTCTTGATGGTGTATAGTTATTGTAACTAAAGCTACTTGACATCTTTCGAAAGAAATAATAGAACAAGAGTAATTTTTTTCATGGTTTTTTTAATGTTTTTCTACACTTTGTCGAGAGTATAATCATAGCAGATGTACAGTTCCATTTTACTACCCTTGATTTCGATACTACCCCCCATGCCTGTATACTCTACTTTGACAAGCATCTTCGTTTCGCATGCATTTCCAGCTTGCACGAACTCTGAATCATCGTTAATTAATTCCAGAAGGATCTCGCAAATGATAGAAGACACTTTTCCATTGGACGGAATACCTTCTATGCCTCTCAAGAATACTCCTTTCGCGTCTAAAATCCCCACCACCGTTAGCACCACCGTCGGGTTAGAGGGAGCGAGAGGGTGCAACGAATCTTTTCTTTTTCTTCGTCGATGTACGATCGTAGAAAGGGAGGGCTCGAAAACGCGCGCGCACCCCATCCCTTCTACCCGATCCCCTCTCTAGGGTAGAGCCGATAACGCCTATCCACCTATCCCCGTCCGGCGCAATCAAAGATTTACAGGAATAAATAGTAAATAGAGTCCAAAGTGTGGGAAAAGTACCGGAACCAATTATTACTTTTCCCTTGCTTGTATTTTAACATTATATTACACTCGGATTGGTTGCTTATGAAATTTTTTATAGACCTCCAGTCGGAAGCCTTGATGAGACTTTTTATTTATCGAAGTCCCTCTGGCTTTAAGAGACCAGACGATATTAACGACTGGAAAGTTGTTTTAATCCTTTCGTCTGGTAAAAGGGATGAAATACTTACATATTAATAAATGTTTCGATTGGAAATAGATGCAAAGATCGCTATTACCTATCGCATTGGGGTAGTTTTTATTCGATCCTAGTCCTAGTTTCTCCGTCGCGAAAAGGCGAAGAGAATGTTCCGTAGAGCTATGTCTAATGAACGATTCCATTCGGTGGGATGCATATGTTCCTCCTGCGAATTTCCAGCCGAGTCTAACCGAGGAAGTAGACCCTCTCGACCATTCTTCCGACGACGTTACGAGAGGAGTAAGAAGAGGAGGGGTTGAAACTCGCGCGCGCACCCTTTCCACTGGCTCTCAACGCTTCCCTTCCTTCCACCCTCCGGATGGAGCCGATATACCGAACATATAGGTGTCTCGTCACCGTATCACCTATCCACCCTACCCTTTAGGCGGAGGGCGCTCCTGAATAGTGTTGGTGGCTCCAGGAGAGAGACGAAGGAAGGTGGAAGACGCCTGAGCTGTTAGTGGGGTCTTTTGGTTGAAAAAGGGGGCGCGCATGCGCCCAACGGAATCAAGTCGGAGCCACTCCCGATCGCCAATGACCGTCCAACACGATCCTCGAAGTGATCCTACCGCCGGTTCAGTCTAACGTCCGCATCCGCACAGTCAACAACCCTTTACCTCGAGCCTCTCTCGGATCCGACGTTGCGCGTGTTAGAGTACTTCCCCGATTAACTTGGACCGATAGTATGTACTTTGTAAATTATTCACTAGGGACTTGATAGAATTCCGAGACGTAATTTCGGACCGAAGGTCCAGTTAGGATTGCTCGAACCTCGGGGAATCCCTACTCTCGCGAACCGCGTTCCGCAAGTCTGATCATCTGTTGCGGATCGGAGAGGTTCGCACTCCTCGAGTGAGGAGCTTCTTGGAAAGACAGGGGGTACTCGAATCCTGATAGTGATACTTCTCGTGGTGGTGACGTTGGCAAATCTAGTGTAGAAGGTATCGATAAGTAGAGTATTCAACTTTTCTATAAACTTTTTCACGAATTTCTTCGTTCTGATATATTCTTTCCCGTTACGTAACTTCTGTATTCTATATTCTATGAAAACAACTTTCTAAGAAACTACAGGCTTCTTTGAAGCTTTCACAAGTGGTCTCGTCGATTACTCGTTACTGGAGTATTCTATGTTTTTATATCCT
The DNA here is from genome assembly GCF_026283585.1 of Hylaeus volcanicus. Taxonomy (NCBI): domain Eukaryota; kingdom Metazoa; phylum Arthropoda; class Insecta; order Hymenoptera; family Colletidae; genus Hylaeus; species Hylaeus volcanicus. The sequence continues at coordinate 9,598,004 of NC_071978.1, read as the reverse complement.
TTTTCACGATTTTCTTAATTCTGATACATTCTTCTCCTTCAAGTAACATCTATACTCTTCTCTAAAAATACCTTTTTAAGTGACTACAGACTTCTTCCTTGAAGCTTTCACAAGTGTAGATCTCGATGATTCCTAGAGTTATCTTATTCCCTTTTTCTATAAACTTTTACCAGAATTCCTCAACCCTGATCAATTCTTCTCTATTCAGTAACTTCTAATAATAGTCACATCTGTATTCTACATTCGTAAAAAATACTTTTCTGAACCTCTACAGACTTCTTCCTCGAAGCTTTCACAAGCTGACAAGCCGTCTTCTGTCCATAGAGTCATTTCACATGTTACGAAGAGTTGAAAACAAGACTCGAACCACCCTTGGTGATTATTCGTCGATACTTTCCTTCTTCATTCCCAAGCTCTTTCGGTATTTTTCTTGTTTACGGATCATTGTCGTGGGACTTGACTCGAAAACAATTTCGTTGTCTCGTTTTTAATTGAACGCAGCCGACAATGGCACCTGCTCCTGTTTCATGCGGGTACGCACATGACACGTCACGTGGGGGCCGCGAGTTGTCGACTCGTACTTCGGTTGCACGTGACACCTCGACTTCCTGATGAACAACGCAGGGAAAAGTGGGGTCATCGTGCTTTAAATTGTGAAACGAAGAGGCGTTGTGACCCGTTTCGTAATGAACGCCAACGCGATCGACCGTCTGTGCGGGTAATCGCGACCATTCTCGACGAACCTGTGGCTGATGCTGTCTGACTATCGCGGTAAGTCTCTACTGAAATTTCTGTATGGGTTTTAATCGGCGCGAACGTTTGGAACAGGCTTTTCGCTTCGCTCGAATCGAATTAACTAAGAATAAATAGTAAATATTAAATTATAGGAATCTCTAGGATAGTATTTAATGTTACTAAGTAATAAAGTTAGCTAAATTCTTCGCTGATGATCAACCGATCAATTAGACGTAAAACAAAAGTATTTAAAGGGGTCTGGGCAGAGAAATTCAGGAATTTTCTATAAAGATTTAAATATATATTTGAATGCACAACTAGGCGTAATTTTACAGTACAAGTATTAAACTCAAAATATGTTCTTCTTTGTTAACACTTTAACTACGGGGCTATGATATGATAATTTCGACGTTTTAATTTCGAACCTTGTAAGTGGACTATTAACGATTCAGTTAACAGTTTCAAACCAACAAATTTGTTTTTTTACTGAACAAATTATTCTGTTAGAAGACGTCAATATCTGCTGAAAAAACGAAGGAAATTTGCTATTTTATTAAGCATTAATGATAATTTAGAAATTGAAAAAATGAGGGTTTTAGTAAAATCAGCAGATATTCACATCTCCTAACGGAATAATGTGTTGGTAAAAAAACGTTCCTAGTGATTTGCTGGATCTCGGTCACTTTTAAATATGTTGTAACGCGGTGAAATTTATTCCGTAATTCGTACGCAAAAGATGTGAACGGCATTAGCCGTGTAAATAATGAACCAGTTACAATGGAAAATGCGTCTCTCAGTTAATAGAGAAACTTTTAAACGGTGGCTATCAATTCCAACGAGTAAGCAAACGCGAAAAACGAGTGGAATTTTTTTTAATACCATTGAACTGGAGTGTGAAGTTCGAATGGAAGCTATTGTGCTGACACTTCTTCATTAAACAGTTTGAAACTTACTATTAATACCGTTTTCAATTGTTGGAAACTCCAACAGTCTAACTAACGCGCTACATAACTACTCTTCGGGGCGATTAAACGCGCATAATTCGCGAAGTCGTTGTCTCGCGTTCTAAGTATCATATTAAATCGCTTTCAAAGAAATTTCACGGATCGAATTGTTAGTCGTTGCTGGAAAATCTAATATATGTCACCGGGGAATTTCGTTTCGGTTTTTTTAATTGGTTTTAATTTCGGTTTTAATTGAAATTTGAATCTCCCTTCGCAATCAGAACTCGCGGCTTAAATAACTTTATAATCGCTCTCCTGTAGATAAAGCAATGTTTGTGATCAGAAGTTTCAATTCGAAAGCCGCCTGCTACTTTCGAGACGAATTTTAAGAGTTTGGCGAAATTGATTCTTCGGCCTGGATTACTTACGTTCTCAAATATTTTAGAGGATATAGGGTCGCTGTCCGCGAGCTTTGCGATATTTTAAAACTTTCCTCCGAGTACGGAAAAAGAATTGTTTTCATGTGAATATTAAAATATATAAATTACAAATTACAATATAGAATACGTGAACTTTAATAATTACGTATATTGTTAATGTATGCAATGAAGATTTCTCCTTTAGATTTTTCTCATAAACTGCAGTTTTATTTCAAAGACAAATAGGTAGTTAAATAAACACACGATGTTAAAACAACTATGACAGCTCCTTTGTCAACCACGAATTAATTTGTCTTCCCTTTATTGAAGCCATTATCAGGGTAATTTAATATAGAATACGATACTAAAAATGTTTACATATAACAAAGAGTGCCACATATTATATTTTGCACGGTTATTTAACAAATTTAACACAGTTACACATATGTCATATGTCTATCCAATATGAATTTTCACTTCTCCAACAATCTCCAAACAAACTAATTAAACGAACGCGTCTAACAAACAATTCCTACGTTTCAGAAAGTTATAAAAAAAAAACCAGTGAACCTTCGCGATAATTTGTTATAAAATTTCGCCGACTCAGACAGCGTGGCGTTTCCCTCGATGTTCATCTTCTCGACGCGAACGTCTGTTCCTACGAAATATCGTCGGAAGTGTCACGAAACTCCCGAAATTCACTTTGTCGCAGCATTTCGTTCGCCCTGCGCCGCGCCGTGTCGGTTCGAAGTCACCCCTCGTCTATTCGACGTTCTCCTTCGTGCATCTCTGGTCCCGAATCGTATTTACGCCCAGCGTTTTCAGTTGCGTTTACACGGTAATTTCACAATCCACGGAAACGAGCACGACGTCGTAGACGGAAGTCGCAAGGTCAAGAAGTCGTCTCCCAAACCCCCGACGGGACGTTCCTTCACTTTCCAACGACTTTCAACTACCCCTTACCATTGAGCAACCGAGGGAAACTTCTTCCTTATTCGTTTAATGATCTACAACCTACGCGTTACCGAACGGAAAGTCGGCAAAGTATGTCGTTCCCGATGTTATATATGTTCTGGGAGGGTTTCTTACGCTGGACGAGTTTCGACATGCTGACTGAGCTCTTTCTAGGCTCTTTTTCGCCAATTTTAGGTTCACACCCCGTAGAATCCAAAGAAAGAATATTTTAAATATTATTCTTAGTCTATATGCAATACGTGGTTTATATACGTTGTTTATGTACAGAGTGTAATGTAGAAAATCGTTGTAGCAATGGGTACTAATCATTTCAAGTTAGTTGTGCTAATAATAAATTAATTGCAGTTAATCGTATATAGAAATTTCATTGGTAAATTTTTAATCCAGAATCTGTAATTATTTGCATAATTATTGTGGCATTTAACCATCAAAGAATTACTATGATAATAGTCTAAAGTGTTAATACCTTCATTTTTCGAAAATAGATGTCTGCAGAGTGAATATAGAATATTCATTTGAATATAGAATATTCAAATATATTGTAACAATAGTTACAAAAATTTGTATAAAACGTATGTTTCTATGAATAGAGTATTGTATCCCCAAGGATTCTATTTCTATGTTTTTAGTGTGATCGTCGTTCAATTTTCATTGCACTGATAAGTACTGCTGTGTCAGTGCCATAATATAAAATATAAAATGACTTGATAACATAATATTTAATGTAAGTCAATATTATAAAATGGAGCATAATCCACTTAATATTATATGTGATATGACGAAGTAAAGAGGTAAAGAAAAATTAAACAGTATTCCTTTGAGGCTAGCATTTTGCTTGGTAACGATAGCCACATTTCATTTGCATCTGGAAAACATTTTTATACCCTTTCCAGAGCGGCGCGCGCGCGCGATGTCTTCTGAAATAAGAACCTCTTTAGAAAGGACATTTTATTTTGTCGCGTGTCATTCGGTGCTCGGAGCTATTAGCCGCGCCAGGCGGTTTTAACTTGTAGGACGAAGGTAGGTTTGCCTTTCCTCTCAACGTACCTGATTGTAAACTTAACTTTCTTGAGTGCTTCACTTCCTGAAGAGCTCGGGTATCTTTCTTTTTCCGCCTTCATTAATGTACCGTGATATATTCCTGCGGTTCAGTCTTTCAACGAAAACGGAATCCTGTGCAAACTTGCACTCTTTATAATTAACAACTGCTTGAAATTTGAAATAGTAATAGGAAGCGTAATATTAACATGTTTCACGTGAATACAATATTCTCCAATTACTAGTTGTTGGGTATTAATGCTTAAAGAAATGTTAAATCATTACAGTAGCTTGAAAAAAATAATTGAAATGTTTTTTCCATTTACACGTTTCGACAGATTACAGACACGCACTTCATCATGAAGATTCGATTAACATATATTGATGTTGAGTTACTCATAGTTAAAACAATTGGTATTTTTCCCCTGTTTTTACCAATACTGTAACTTTATTGATTCGACATTACGTAAGATCACTCCTTTACTATTCGTTATTTTATATTTCTGTGCTTACATACGATCGAAATTAGATATATATTTATAAAGAGGCTATGTAACTTTTGCTTGTCGAGGTACATTATTTTAAAAATTAGTAAATTTTTGTGTCATCTCCCACTTCATATAATTTTTGCTAGCCAGAAATTTTATGTCAAATTACGTCAATTTATATCAACCGAAACTTTATACTCACAGGAACACTGTTCCATTTCTGTTAACGTTATTACTGTGTTTAATCAAATAACGTTCTATTCAATTTTATATTATTAAGTTATTTTAAATTTTATACTGTGACATAATGATAAATCTTTTACCGAGAATATTCAACGGATGGAAAACGTTAATACTTCTAATTTAATAAATTGCTCGAATCACCAAGAACAATTCTCATTTGCTGAATAATCTAGCATTTGTTTTTACATATTAAATAATATATAAGTTACCAAGGGACGCGTGGTGGACTGTCACGCGCAATAACACGTGTAGAACACGTGATTCTCGATAAACGGTATATCCGATGTAAAAATATCTGGATTGTGGATCTTTCGACTATAAAGATTAAAGAAAGTCGATAGATATCCTGATGGCAGGGTGGGAACGTTGCAGGTGTTGTGGCAAGCGAGGTAAGCCTCGATGTAATTTCTGGCATCGGTGATAGAAAAACGGAAGGGGAGGAGAAGCAAAGCAACAGAGCCAAAGATAAGTGAAGGTAGAAAACGAAATATTTATGGAGGACAATCGAGATAAAATCGAAAGAAGCTCTTTTTAAAATTGGAGGCCACAATTTAATAATTATTGTAATTTCGTCAGACGATCATAGATATTTTATTAACAAAGCTCCTATAGTAATGATGTAAATTAACGAGCTGAGGAATTTTATTTCGACAGAGTACACGAAACACCTTCGACGTATGTAAGCATTAAAACGTACATGATGAAATATTTACGAACCATTACACCTAAAGGGTGTATCGAAATCGTACGAATAATTGATCCCTCGTTGTCATTATAATATAGTTATTATTTAATCATACGCTAAGGTAGGTGCATCTAATTTCGACATTGACGCGATCATCGACGTTTTTAAATTATTTCGTTAATATAATTAGTAACGCTTTGATGAAAACATTTGGTTCCTCATTTTTAGTAAATTATATGCTTGAAATATATGGATATTGCTATTAATTTAACGGTACATTGAAATATTATTTTAAACATGACAATACATTTTACCGAACAAACTAAACACTAGCATCCCTAATTGGAGAATTATATAGAGGGATATCTAAGCAAATGCAAATGTAAAGTAATGTAAAGCAAGAATAAAATTAATGTAAAGAATGGACAAATGCAAGACTGGTACATTAGGTGTTATAGTTAAATCATACGACGTCACAATTTTAAACATAAAATTCACAAGCGAGGTTTCGTTTAAGCGTGATGATACATAAAGCTACGAAAATATCGAAAGCTCTTCGAACTCATCGGTGTAGACTTGAAGCAATTTCACAGCAGGGAGCAGAAAGCAGCTTTAGCGAGGAAGCTCCGCTCGTGGAAGAGTGCGATATATTTAATGCTCGGTCAGTCGTAGCAACTCGTGTATTATGCACGTGCATACACACACATGCGATTAATTCCCCGGGTCTAATATCCGCGAGGTTTAATAATTCAGAACCGTGGCGTGTGTCGCATACAATTTATGAGAGACATCTTCCGTCAACACAATTCTCCATAACTAATGAAACTTTAACTATAATCGGAGGTACTAAATACGAGTTTACGTTATCTAATTGCGGAAATATGTAGTAATCGATGCACGTTATCCTTCGAATTGCAAACACGGTGGAAGTTTCATTCTCACGACATTAATACGACACAGGTGATAGAATGATAAACAAAATTTCAACATACCACAATAAAAGAAATAAAAATATAAAACGAAAAACTTAGTTTTGTTGAAATACGAGGACAACAAATGTTTTGCGAATTTACAATCGTCAATATTTTCCTCCACGGTGTATTTAGAAGCACGTACGAAGAGCGGACGGAACGTTGAATAAACATTTCGACGAATTAATAACGGGGATTGCGCCGGAGAATTTACCTGTTTCGTTGAAAAATTAATTGTTGGAGTACGGCAGACGGCGCGCAGTGATGAAATAACAAACCTCGCGAATAATATGGTCGTAAACTGTAAAAACCATTTATCACTGGAGATTTCAAGTGCGACTCGTATAATAACTAAACAAAATTGAATTCCGTTTCATTAGCTTTCTCGAGTGGTTGTGTATTTATTACCGTATCGTACGAGAGTTTTCGTTCCCGAATCAAAATGTCTGTAATCGATAACACAAATAATATACGCTTAATTTGTACTTTGCAGTGACGATAAAATTGTATTTGTTACCATTGAAACGCAATAACAAAACTAAATGGATATCCATTTTGCCCTTTGTTTACTGCGCGAGATTATTAAAAGGTGGAAGAAAGATTTTATTACGTTTTAGAATCTGTAATGGTTGAAAAAAGTGGATGTTTATAAGCGAATAGAATAAAAAAGGGTATCGGAACAATTTTGGTAAATCTTGGGATAATCTAACAAATTAATTTTATTTAGAGGAGCTAAGACATATTAAATTTCTATCCATTAATTTTCATCCGAATTCTGCTGTCTAAGCACTTCTTTTCTTTTTTAATATCCATTTTTTATGACGTTCTGTATTATTCTTATGTAATTTTTGTTTTACTGAAAAAGTTTCAAGATATCATTAACATAAACCGAAACGTTGATGTAAAATAAATAAATTTATCTTTATTGCTCATACGTTCAAGAGAATACACATAATCCATTATAACAGTTCAAACAGAAAGTTTAGATTAACCCTTTGCGATTCACAATTGTTTCGTCATTTTGTTCTAGTAGCATAATAATTAAAAACAGAATATTTCAGCAAATTTATGCTTACTTTTTTGCAGTAAAAAGGAAGAATTAAATTTCATAATTTAAATATCAATTTCGCCCGTATAAAATGTTTCAAATTTTACATTTTATTATTAACGCAACTGTCGTTCCTAGTAGAAGGGTTTAATACATTTTAAAACGTGGAAAATTTTCAGATGGAGAAAATAGTTTTGTAACTTCAAAATTTTGTTGAATAGAACCGTGAAACATTTTTTTGAGATTTATGTAAAACAGAAATGATGAATATATCTAACCAACTGTCAATGAAACAGCCAAACTTTCTACATCAAATGCTACATTGATACTTGAAGTAATTGCATACCCGATTAGGTAACAATCTGTACTATAATTTCGAATAAAGTTCCTCATTCTTTTATTTTTCTGAATTTTAATTTCAAATTCTGGCAAGAAATATCTATGTTACTTTTTTCAATGGAACGTTGGACCAACATACTGCTCAATTTTAATGGCTCAACACGAATCAGAACAAAGAAAAAAGAACTCAATGTATCAACTTTCAATGAGACTGGTTCGTTTGTCAGAAATAACTGTTTGTTCGGAATTTGTCGATGAAATGGCAATGGTATATCGCCATTTTCACGGAAAATGCGTACCTCATTACTTGATGTAGTCGTACCCTCGGTACTAAGTTACGCACAAATTGAAACGGAAAATAACCAAACCGGCAGCGCAGATATTTATCGGCTGTGCATGTTTAATTCTACTGGAAACCGTGTTCATTCCTGTACTCAACGTTCGATGCATCATCGGTTAGCTGTCAGTTGGAAAAAAAAGTTTCAAACGAAAGATTCAAGGTAAAAAAAATGGCATGAAATACGATCGCAAAACGATAATACTAATTGAACGTTACAATTTTCTGTTGAAATACGAGTGAATTGAAGAACGCATTCACTTACACATAAATATTAATTAAATGTAATAACAAGGTGTGTAGAGTAGTTGGTAACAGAGGCAATAATCGATGTGGCAGAAAATAATTTTGTATTACACTTTAATGTTATGATCTTGACGTAGACTACTTATTTTATGATTATAAAAGTATAAGATAGATACACGAAGTCATAATTTCCAAGAATATCGGCCATCTTTGAATTGATTTTTAATTTTATAATGTCCTAAAAAAGGCCTTAGAATTCTAGAATAATTCTCTAGATTGATATAACAATATATTTCTTTTCATGCATGTGTTTCTACTTACTGGACAACTATGAAGTAGTAAAAAATTTAGAATTTTTAAAAAGGACCCATTGTCCTTTTTTTTCAAAATTGCGACATTTTTTCCTGTCCTACTTGCCCTTGTCCAGTCATCCCATGCACCCCGGATATGTATGTATGTTCACGCTACGAGTAAGAACAACACCCGCCACTCGGAGAAGCTCCTGTAACATCGTGTTTCCTGTGTAGTTGAGTACGTACACGCGGGTACATCCCGTGTACACCGAGTATATCGATCCTGGGGGAATATACGGCCCGCGCGTATGTATTTATCACTTTAACAATTAGTTTAATTGTTTGTACAACTGGGTAACGCTCGTTCACAGGGAACACCGTCGAGCTCGCTCTCTGCTATAGCGTGCCAAAATGGAGATGAAAACTCTACTAACACGTGTACGAAGTTTATTAATCTGCTCGAGGTATGAACGTACTGTGTAATGGTTCCTTCAACGCATAATGACGAGATTTTCATACCTAGAGCTAATAAAAATAATTTTGCATCAGTACGTGACATACGTTTATCATCCTTCGTATCATAATATTCAAATCTTGGTGAAATAATTTATTAGCAACGAAGATTGTCGTACTTTTACATCAGAGGTTCGAAAATTTGAGATACGTAAGGTGCTTGTTAGAGGATTGAGTAATTTGCATCATTATCAATAACTTATTTTCACTGAAAAATTAATTTTTCTGTTCCTTAAATTTATCATTAAAATAGGAAGATATACTGTGGTGGTGATGGACAAGTATTGCAGGATATCCTTTTATTATTATGCAGTAGTCGAGCACAATAGGAGCTTGCATTGATCATTCTATATATATTTTACATAATATTATCGAACCCCCTCATTAAATACAATGCGAATTATTAATTATTAATTAACTTTTGTCTACATCACTCGTTTAATTCCTCAAACACAATTCATTTCGTTAAAAAAGTGGCCGTTGGTGTTTTGTGTTATTTCCAGGAAAGTTACAGTGAAATACAGAGAGATAGGTGTAAAATTACATTCGATAAATCGATTCCCTCGCGTAACCAGTTCAATCGTATTTTTTCAGCGCAGCTTGTTTTTGTGACTTCTACCCGACGCTACACTGCTGACAATACGATATCGTGCCATGAACGGTAACAGATAACAACGAATCCGTTCAAACAAAAATTTTCATTAAAAAGTCGTTATATTTCTTTACGCTGGCATTGTTTTTAATTTGCATATCTCCTAAGACACACTATTAGTACACTAAAATTCTCAATACTGGTGTAAAATTATTTTTCCAAAGTGTTTTTTTTGTCCCCTTCGATTGTTTAACGTCCCATCCACCTTTTGCCCGAGTTACTAGTGTTAATCGTATTTTTGGTCGTCTCATAAACCTGCAAAGTTACATCAAAAACGAGGGTGGGACAGTTCTGCGGATGTTCCTTGCGAGTTCATCGATTACGCGGGTACTTTGGCGCGGATAACTGCATTTTTCGTGTCAATTACATTCCTTATTATTTCCCTCAGCCTGTATTCAAAGGAAGGTCGAATGTTTTTACGCACACCCTCTAACAAAGTTATATCGGGACCAAGTTGAGCTTCTTTAACGAGTTCGTCCTAGGAACGAATTATTAGGTGTTATCCCCTTGATAGAATTTAAGTAACGAGATTAAAACTAAAGGGCCTTTCCTGCGAGGAATTTTGTCGCTTGCCAGTCGACGACGTATTAAAATACGACGGGACACGACGAGCGGCGGGGGGGAGGGTTCTTATTATTATCCGAGCGATTATCCCGAAAAAGCGGCGCGCGAGAGTGGAAAGGAATAATAATATTTACATTAATTTTAGGCGATGAAACATTTTCAATTAGTCCAGCGGGAACGTTTCCGTCGCGCAAAGTGTCTCTACGTTTGTCTTTCATTGGCGTTGTACTTGATTGAAAATGATAAAGGTTCTCGATATTTAGATAGCCTCTTCCTTGAACTTTGTTAGGATTTTGTTTATTTGCAAATTTTTGTTTTTATAGATACGGCTGAAGAACACAAACGTAAATCAAAGTATGTTTCGTAAACGTTGTAACGTGTACTTTATTTTTAATTATTTATTCGTTCTTGTGTATTTACATTTTCTCAACACAATGTTCTCATATTTTCGTGTATTTTACACTGAAATACAATTCCAGGTATCATTCTTGTTTAGAGATCAGAGATTAGTAATAACGACGGTAAAGTGTGGGTGTAATCTTTTTTCCTCTGAACTGTTATTCCAGACAATTATCATCACCCGTCATTGTAGGGATTTCCGTAATTTATGTACAGCTTCTATTATCGCAATTTTAAACCATATTTTTTGTATCTTAACATTATTTTGATGTTCAATGGTGAGTTCCATCTTCGCTTTAATCAAAAAAATCTTTGTCCTTATCGATTCTGTATTGCCAATATAAAACTCTGGCTAAAGTGGATACAAAAGTTCTTATCGCCTAAAGAAATAGTCCCGATAGGATGTCCTTAAAGAGGATACTTCTCGTGAAAAGTTTGAATAACGCGTTATCTACTAAAAGAAACTCCTGTTTGTTATCTTTATGCCGTGAGTTCAATAGTTCATAATTAGGGACGATTGAAGTGTGGTATTTTATGAAGTATATGTATTAGATATACAAACGTTATACATTATTTATTTCTTGTTCTATAATGTTATCTGTCTCCTGAATATATTTTTATCGTCAAAAAATATTATATTTCTTTCATTTGAAATAGATACATATCTAAATTTAAGATACAAGTATTTCATTTCATGCTTCAGTTTATGAAAATAAAAATATTCTATTTACAAAAATATCACTACCTAGTCTAAAAATTTATTTTATTTCAATTCTATAGTATATACTATTTAAAATAATATCTCAAACATTTGTTCTCCAAATGGTGTCCAGTTCTAGTATCGACTTATTTGTATTTGTCCGTTCAACTCATAATTGTCAATTAATAAACTGCCCTCGACGCGTAACTAGTAAGAACGCAGTCGAAGGAAAATCGCAGAAAAGAACGTGTGAAATACGTCGTTGATGCAAGTGGTTGGAAGTAATGATCATCCCGCTGGTAAAACGACTCATCGTCGCTCGCGGTTAAGATCAGAAACTGGAAAAGGGTGAACGCGGCAAGGTGGTGTGGCCCGCTTTCCAAGTAACTCGGAATTAGGATTAAAGGTGGCCAAAAATTAAATCCTTATCTCGGCGGAGGCGACAAGCAGGGCGGAGTAAAAAGGGTGCGAGCGGTTAAAGGTAGCAGGAGTTCTTAGGGCGGTTGCTCTCGCTGTCTCTGCAAGCTCGGTCCTTGAGAGGGCGACTCTTAATCTGACGCCGGCGCTGCAATTTCTTCCCATTAGTGGGCTCCTTCGCGATTAAACATTTGCATAATCTCGGGATGCTTGTTATAATTCGGAGACATAATATATATTTAGGAGAACCGCGCGGATCAGCAATACGCAAACGTATATCCAGCTTCCGAAATTTTCTTTTTTATGACAGTGAACGTCTTTTCGAAGAAGACAGAAATCTATTAGATTGGCGTTAGACTGGTGAAAATTTCAACTGAAATAAAAATAAGACACAACTGCTTGAAATTAATTTGAATCCTTATTTTCTATGGAATGGTTCATAAACGAAAATAAAAATTGTAATAATAATAGCTGTTCCAAGTAGAGAATTATTTCATATGAGTAGAGTAAAAGAATCTAGCATAATGATATATTTATATATCATGTATTTCATTATGATTATCATACTTGCGATTCGCTAATATCATTTCAAAAATAGCGATGTCTGATTTGTGCACATGAAACGTCGTTTAAGCAAATAAAACATTACTCACGTGTAGTATTTTTGTTTAAAATAATTTCTATATAATTTACACATTCTCCTAACTATTAATAAATGTTAACATTCCAGATTTAAATAACTCATTCTTTCTTCAAAATAAAGATTATTGAATTGCCTTTATTCTGAAGTAATTTATCCTTCGAATAAAGGTCTAAATGTTTAAAAAATATAAGTCTATAATGACACTAATCATTTCAATAAATAATATTCTTCAATGGTAACATTCTAAACTCAATTGTTTCTTCTTCTTTTTATTCGCAATAGTATTCAGACACAATCATGTTCCCTCGTTGAAAATGTTCCAAAAATAAATATTCAAGACCATCACGAACAAAATAAATTCAAACTAAAAATACTCCTCTAATTCTAATTATAGTTTTTGCATTACCGTATCGCACCTCGCCCGTACACGTAATTCATGCGTACAATGTGTCGCCGAACGTGCCCCAGGGTCATTTGCAATTATAATTGGAATTCAATAGAACTACATGCACTTGCATATGAGTTTCTGCTTGCCTGATATATTGTCTCATACATCGAGCTAATTTAACGTGGTCACAACCTCTAAGCAACTCCGCCAGTGGCGGTGCAATATAATTTCGGCGAACTTTCACCGAGAAACCCGATAGACGCGATAAAGTTACAACCGCCAGCTCGATTCGGAAAATCGGAAAATGTGTTCGATAAATAGCATACGGCAACTGGTCTTGCGAATCCGGTGGCAATTATTCTAGTAATTGCCTTGGCAGTATTTCGTTATCTTTTCGTTAGGAACTAAGCTCGTTTAATGCAGATTACGGATGAACATTAATGAAGGCTAATGGGATTTATAGAGGCTGTACGCAAATAATGCCGTTGCGTAATGCACGCGTGCAATATAACTGTTATGTAACCCCCCGATTATGACGAACGTCGATAATTACCTGCGATTTCTATCGTTACACGTTCCTACACGTGCCCCGTAACCGGCGATCCTCCGTCCTTTGTTAAACAAAGTACGCGCATTGTTCCCTAGCGATCGACGTTTATCTGAATTCCATGACCTCCTTTGAAAGTGGCCACTGCAAATGATCTCGTGCATCCGATGGAAAGGCGATTGACATTTCCAGCCTTTTGCATGATGAGACAGTTTTAAAGGGAAAAGTGGATATAACAATCCTGTTAGATCCGTAAGGATCGTTGATGTATTAATGGTACACTTTAATCGTTTCATTGGAGATCGATTGACGCAGATACCATGTTGGTATGTTTATTTAAAAAAAAAATTTATATATATTCGTTTACTTTTCAATATAAACATACCAATAATACAATTGAGTTATTGTATGAGCGATATAGCTTATGTAGCTACAGATAGTGGTATTTTAAAACATAAATTATTTGTTTTAACTATACTTGAGATCACTTCAATAATATACCGTGACATATCATTGTTAATGTTATCTGATACAAATTTCAATAACGGAGTTCAGCTATTACATGAGTTATAGATAGTGAATTAGTGCCACTACAAAAAACAAATTATGTTTCCAAGTGTCTTTATTTGTCAAGTTTGCATTACGAATATATGCGAAAATACTCCAGCTGCAATTACTATCGTTTTACGTTCCTACACGTGTCCCGTAACCAACGATCCTCCATCCTTTGTTAAACAAACTATTGTTCCTTCGTCCGTCTGTGTTTCCAGCCCTCCTTTGAAAAGTGGCCACTGTAAATGATTTCGTGTATCGGATGAAAGTACGATTGACATTTCCAGCTTTTTGCATGAAAAGACAGTTCTAAATGGAAAAGTGGTTTAAGCACTCCTGTTTGCTCACCTCCCTATGAAATTGGAGGGGACCACTTTGACGCGTCGATGAGCTTCTATACCTCCTAGTGCTCTCAAAACTTCTCTTACCCTCCTGTACATTTCTGCAGTTGGTTTATGCGTGTATATGTGTGTTGTGTGCTACGTACACGCGCGAATTCACGTTTCTCTGTGGAATATCATGTAGCTCGCACAATTTACTGCTCAAATGTACGTACATCGTTAGTGGACCAACATATGGGGCTCCGTGTATTTATTTTATCAGTTCAGCTTCTCGCGTTTTCTTTTCGTTTTAAATGGAAATGAGAAGTTGATACAGTTACTCAAGAATTGCTTGACATCAGGAAAAGAGTGACTGGTATCAAGTGGGCTAATTGTAATGTATTGGTCATAAAATGTGTGAACAATATTTTTCAAAATTACCGAGAGATTCCTACACATAAATATAGAGTAAATCATTTGTGAGGATCATATAATTGAGATTTTTTATTCTAACGTTTTAATAAATTCAGATGGATGGTTGTCTTTTTAAGAAGGAATTTAAGATTTCTTTTATAATATACTTCAGATTGGAATTACTAGAGGCTGTGAATTCTTGGAGTCACTTTTAATGGAAATTCAATTGAGATTGCCATAATATTATATCAAATAATATATTATCTTATGATTATTTGAAATAGTTGTGGAAATGTTCTTCCAGGTCAGGAAACATATAATGTGTAATTTTTTTAAATATGCGAAAATTCTCCAACTTCCAAATCACAGGTTCCCCATCGTCATATTAGAGCATTTAGAATTCGTGGTAAAATATGTATTTTCGAAATCAGATATAGTTAGTCTATCTATCGCGAGACCAGTCCAAACTGAAACTTTCGAACTAACTGTAAACTAATAAGACCAACAGATATAGTTGCAATTTTCGTGTACCGTTACCACTGAATTCGAAGCTTGCATTTGACGCTCATCTAATTCCGCAACTTCAAGCATGTTTTCATGAAACCGCATACTGAATGATTTTATCAGCCACACTAGGGACTCGAAATGTTACAAACACTAATTCCTCATTTTACAACTGATCGAATTCAAGACTCCTACGATTAGTTCTATATTATTGCGTCATTTTCATAATTTGTTATCCCGTTAGAATATATTTGCATTGTTAAATAGAAATAAATATGGATGTCTATGTATATTTTTTTTGAAATTGTGCGTTTGTGAAATATTTTTTCTTATAACTGCTGCAATTACAACAATACATATATTATGAGAAAATGAAATTAATGATATGTACGCATTATAATTACATTTTCATATCATTTGTATTAAATGTTTCAGTACTAAATTCCTTCGATTAAAATGATCGATGACATCGATTCACCATTTAAAATAGACTTCCTCTTGAACTTTTCGAAAATCACCAAACAAATTACATAAACGTTAGCCTACATTTTCATCAAAATGTAATAGTATTTAGCAATAACAAATAGGTTACATATATATTCGATACACCAACTCCGCGGTTCAATACTTAATTATTTCGTTAATTAATTAACGCCAAGTGAAAAGTCTTCATTTAATTATTGACGCAGCTGTCCTCGGTTATTGTGTTGACGAAGAAACAATTATTCTGCATTATCCAAAAGTGCACTTCATTGCTTGCTTCATTAACTATCCGGGATTATAACGAAGGTATCCAGTAAATGCTCATGCTTCTGGCTTTATGCGATTATTTCAATTTCGTTGATAGCATCGGCGACTCTGCCGGTTCTCTTTGTTGATGAGAGGACACCCTGTGCCACCAGCAATATTACCGTTGCTGCCCCTAGGAATTAATTAGGTTCGATCGAAATCCTAACAGCATCGAGGGATTACCTCTGTCTCCCTTCCTGATTACACAGCCCATTCTTTCTTTCCCAATTTTCCCCAATACTCTCTAGGTACATTTGATTTTTTGTAGTTGATTTTATATTAATTGGGTAAATTTTTTTCATCAAGGTAGATTTATGCGGGTCTATGGTGAAACGTTCTTTATGTTGAAGCAACGACCAGGATTGTTTCAGTGAAGCTGTATTTATTTGCATTTATGTCAATTTATGTATATTTATGTATCTTCTAATTTGTTGCATTATTTGCATAATATACAGGCTCGTAAAGTATTTAAATGTCATATAAGGTAATGTATTCAGTTTATGCTTTCTTTGCTTTAATAACGATTGGCAATTTATTTAATTAATACCAAGATTTTGATGACTGAGTCCTGTGTCTTCTTAAAGGATATTGTGGATTAAATTAAAATCAATGAAATGGATCCTTATCGATAAACATTATTACACTTAATGCTTAATGCTAATAAACATAACACGTGTAATTTGTATGAAATGCTAGTCAATCGGCATGCATTCAAATTTTACGTATATCTCGAAACTTATAATCCAAACTTATAAGCTGATTTTCACTTAGAAAATTAATTATTCAAGATAATTAATATCGCATCAAGTGACAGGGGTTTACGCATACACCAATAAACTTCTCAGCTATTAATTTTCACTTAGAAGATGATAGTTGGTTATTATAACAAACTGATAAATCAACAACTGACAAAGTTTATTATATGTATGCATATAATGTTAAAAAAATAGCAATCAATCAGCATTCATATTTGATGGATATCAAGAAACTTCGAGGCTCCAAGTTTTCTGTAGTCGGTTATCCTTCTCACCAAGGAAGATCGATTCGTAAATCGTCTTTCAACGCAGTCTGAAGGTACTTCGGCGATAAGCAAGCCCGTGTAGGACACGAAGCAGGACTACCGCGTGAACGTCGGTTGGTACAGCAAGAAGGAAAACTGTACTCGCGTGCAGACGTATGGGAAGGATGCCTAAGAGGCATAAAATCCGAAAATCCGTGAGATCCGAGCGATTTCGCTCCCTAGCAGCCAGTTCCTTCGATCTTCGTCTTCCTTCTGTGTTCACCGAGCGATTCCACCAGTCAGCCCCTAAATTCTTTCCCACCTAACCATCGCTACCTAGATCTTTCCTTCGGAAGCCTGACGCATTTAATGCGGCCTGGCTTCCTGAACATTGGCGCGAAATCTCCGTTAAGCCAGAAGCAAGCTGGGGTTTACCATAGACGCTGCGAATCCGTCCACGAGATATGTCCGAAGTAGTCTGAATGATTGCTTCATTGTTTTCTCGCCTTTTGTAATTTCGTGGCAAGTTTCCACTAAAAAGGTTGTCAACGGGAAGACACCTGCCAGTCACTTGGGTAATTGTGTCGAGAGACACAATTCTACTGTTTCGAAATAATCTGGTTTCACGCTTGTAAATTGGGCAAATTTGGTAAATTTTATTGAGTTCATTAACCCATTCACTGTCAGGCAATTTTAGAATGTTCTTGGCTCGGGTACCAAAATATATAATTAATATGTTATAACCGTATTATCTAACTTATGATTTTTATAATAAAATGTGATGTTAAATATGTTTTTACACTATATTCAATTTTAATTCATCATTTCTAATAATTCTTAACTCAAACAGCAATAAAAATACTCACTGGCCGATTCTAATCAATCTAAACTTGTAGCGCAAACTACGAGATACCTCGTAGTGGGCAGTAAATGGGTTAAACAAAAATAAAATTGAACCAGGCGCCGCTTTCCCGTTTCTAAAATATAGTCTCACCGTTCTCCGAGTCGTTGATTGCTCTTTAACGGCTCCATCCTTTACACGCGTTTCTGGGCAAAATCAACACTCGGATGAAGGTGGTCGATCACTCCATCCCGAGCCCGTGACGATCCACCCCGCGCGCGAGACTCCTGTTAGGATCGAAATTCATCCAATTATTGCGAAATTTGGCCGGATATAACTAAGCGTATCCGTGTAGCAAAAGGTACGGACACGAGCGTAATCAAGGAACGAGAAACTCATGAAAGAACCAACCCTCCTCTTTTCCACCCTCCGGACTGTTCGCCCTCAACGAGACAACCCCTGACGTCGATCCCTGCCGCTGGAAGGAACGGGAGAAGGCCGAAAACCAAGTAAATCTGTTCCAATTCCCCTAGTTCCACGGCACGACGTCCCGTAGCCACGTTCACGCTCGTCCTTTACTTATTTCTTGCACCCTGAACGTTCCATGGGGTAGTGCCTTACTTATTCCCTTAAGCCTATTTCCATCGTTCCCAGGACTCCTTGGATACGGCATCGTTCCCGGTGTTTACCGGCGGCTTTCATTAACCCTTTCCAGCGTTAAACCGTTGTTTGTACAAGACTCCGTAAAGTCTACTTCGAATGTGCTACGATTCGGGTGTCCTCGCTGCGTAACGACCGGCTTTTAAACGTTTTCGCGACGATGAGCCTCTAAGTCAACTTACTATCGCCCCGAGGTCATTAAACGCGGAGATTCCACGCTTTATGTCACAAAGGAAAATTGATTCTGCGAGTTGGTCTTACTCGACGAATCCCCGTAACACGTTTAACACGTTGCGGGATAGAAAATGTGTTTTTCCTAGGAAAACGATCACGTTCCTTTAATTCTTCGCGCTAGGGCCATCTGGTCGCATTAAGTGGCGTTACGTTGGAACTGGGTTATTTATTAGGAGGATAGCTGGATTATATGAATCTTTAGACATTCACGAATATTTAAAAAAAAATTTTCAAATAGAATATAATTGAAGAGGGAGAATGAATCTCTTGTATATATATATATATATATATATATATATATATATAACACTGTTCGGAAACAAACAATATTCAGTTGAACTAGACCATTAAAAACTCAGTCCTTTAGTATTTATGAATATATATCAGGTATTTATAGTAACTTCAACCACTTCATAGGGTTATTAACAACTGAAAAGAAGCTACTTGATTACAAGTTCGAATTTCTGAAATAGTCTAGTCTGTTTGAAAGTTGTGGATTCTAATTTTTATTTAATATTTAAATGGCAAACAGTTGCTTGAATCTTGTAATTTGTCGAAAATATTTATTTTCGTTAGGTACGTACGTATTTTGCTCGTCTCTGATCCAAAGCATACCAACAATACATTACGTCCATTATTAGCTTAAATTCTACATGGAAGTACTTACTATATAATTTTCTTCTACATGTATAGTCTCTCTGACTTTGTCCCTTTAAAATGAATTCATAAATCCTCTTACATTCCCCGCTAAAAATATGCTACCACTCTTGCTACTTCTATAATTCCTGTTTATGATTTCTTATGGCTCGAGCAGTGTTGTTGCGCGTGTTGCGTCTATACGGGTCAAACATCTGCGCACTCAATGGCTCTCACGCAGACAGGTATGTGTTTATTAAATTCAGAATTGGATGAGCTGGCTGACATCTCGAATTCCAGAGTTCCATAGAAAAAGCGAATCAGCATTGTCCGCTGTTGGCTCCAAAGCCGGTCTCATGTTGATGGTTGGTGCATATTGCACGTGTACGTGCACTTATGCGCACGATGAACACATAAAGATTCGGTCTCTGTGTAGGCGCGGCAGCGCTCACTTGTCAGAGATATGGAATCTCCGAGATTCTTTCTCTACATATATTTTCTCGTCAAAAGACCTGGACGTTAAGGTTATTTTCACGTTGGATATTTATAGAACTATTCCTCCTGGATCATTCTTGTTATTATTATTGCGAGAACAACAATTTTCCGTCGGGCAATCAACGAGGCAATTTTCATGATTTTTTTCGCAGCCAAATTTGTAAAACAACCTCTACAGGGAAATTTCGATACAGAATTATATAATGTTGGCGTGTTCTGCCTCTACTGAATGTACTTTTTCCGTTTGCTTCCTAGTTCGCTTTGTCCGATGTGCATATCAAAATTTTCTGTCCTTGCAAAGCACACTATGAAAAAACGATGAATTCATTTTCTGGCTAAAAATAAAGCATGAACGAAATACCTTTGGGAAACTTTTAGAATTCTACGCTTGAACACTGTAATATTCTCTATTTTATGAATCAAAATTTACATCGAAGTGGAATTTCCTACGATTGGTTTCGTTGATTTCTGCATTATCCCTGAAGTCAATTTCTTTGAATTATATTTAAATTAAAATAAATCTTACCAGTAACAAATCTTCAGGATCAAATTTTGTATTCATGTGCACTTGTTTCGTTTGAAACGATTAAAATGACACTTAAAAGTTATAACGAACGGTTAAATGCTTGCATTACTGATAGTGATCGCTTGACTGCGAATATTTATGTGAATACATATTTTCCATATTTTCCATACACTTTACAGAATCGATAAATGAATAAATATGTCATATATTTTGCATGCATGTTGCATATTTCACTGGCGATATGAGTTTTTTGGTAACAATTTACAAATTGTAAATAACATTTCACAATTCCAATATTGTATAAACGCGGCGTCAATAGTACCAGAATGTTCTTCTGCAATTAACACGTTAAAATCTGTAGTGAAATATGTACTTTTAAAGATTTTCCAATATGTACATTTTTTTAGAAGAATTTCAAAGTTTTTATTTCCACCGCCACAGTTCTGGTTCAAATTTATTTACCTTATTATTAAGTATGTTCACATAGCAAATGATAATTATATAATACTGTGGATCAATTTCTGTGTATGTATACAGAACTCTGATTATGAAATTTTATTTTATATATTTTCAGGATTACCACAAACTTTATGCCGAGTTCTGCCATTTTTGTTATTCTTTGACAATTTTAATGTCCATCTACCCTCTTGGTTATTGCTACATTTTCCTAACTTCTAAACAGTGGAGTTTTCAAAAATTGTATTATTTTTTTCAATCGCCAAATCTTCTCATATTATTCTAACATTCATGTATTCTTCTATGTAGTATGTTTCTAATGGTCATACATTCTTTTAGAATTTTTCCAACGCTTATACATACTTCAGTTTCTTCTCTAATATGCGTATGTTCTTATATACACAAAACTTGACCAATATTCAGTACGATATTATTTGTACACCAAACCTAAAACATACAACATTCATAACAAAATCAACCTGAATAAAAGTCAAACGAAATTATTTCAGTAAAAGTTAATGAACGCAAACTAAAAGCTTCACCTATAACTCATCCGCGCATAGTTTCGATAAATCGAGTACGCCTGAGCATTATTCGACGGAAATGATGGCGTCGTAATGCCAATCAAAAATGTCCAGTAGTCGCAGTTCCAGTCGCGGTGTAAAGAAACCCGGAGTCGAGTTCGCCGAGCAACCGGAATAACTTAACCCTTGCTTCCACCGGCGGTCTTCAATCTATTTTTTTCCTCTTCTCCTATCCACGGTTCTTACGTGCCCAAGAAGAGAAAGTCGCCTTTCATCTCCGGTCCGCTGACTTCGTCTTCTGCTTTCTTTGCCTTTTGACGCCGTCGGGGATGAAGTTCCGCTGTTGCTTATTTTCCTGCGGCTTCTCAAATTATATGTCCAACTTATTTTCCCGCTCGACTCGCCCCGGGGATTTCTGCGAATCTCTCCGCCTCCGAACATTCCATGACGTATCAGAAAGAAGGCAGGCGGGGGTGTGGGGTTCCAAGGTAGACTAACCAGAGGGGGCCGGGGCACAATGTTCTCAAAAGGATGAGGACTTTATTAAACCCCAAAAGAACCACGTCATTCGATTCGATTTCCGAAGAACGCGATTCTGTTTGATGTGCGCGCTCCTCGGGCGACCGTTGCTTCCCTTTGCCGTGTCGCGCTATCCTAACTTTTTATGCTTAAAAGTGTGTCTGCCGTTGATACGTTCCTTGCGTACGTACACCCTCGCGGCCACGGAAAGGCGAGAAGTAATTGCTTCGACGGAGGTGGTCGATGTCGGACAGAAATGCAGCCTATGGAAATCAAATCGAATTACCCTGTTCTTTTGGGACTTAATAAGGTCTTCGTCCCTTTGAAAGAATATCGTCGCAACATTTTCCTCTCTCTTCTTTTTTTTTTGCATTTTTCCCCAACGACGGTTCCCGAAGCGTTCTTTCTGAGAAGCAAATGCAATTACGAGTTATCTTGAGTCGCGATAGTTTGCAGGAACTTTTGCTGCCTTGGAATGGAATTTATATGTATATTGCTTTAAGTGTGACCCGAAGGAAATAGGTTAGGTATCGTTCGAGGGAGTCTGGGTTTCGGATCCCTTTGATTGTCGTTTGGACGTTGTCGATCATTCTGTATTAAAATTTGGTGAACTTGTGAATCTTTTGCAAAGCTTAGAGTTTGTGTTTCGAGGTAAATTGTTTCTAATATTTCTTAACACAGCAGACAAGTGTCATTTATTATATGGTATGTTCAAATGTATAATTTTTATTTAGAGTGCTTGCTTGCAGATAATCAGTGAAAAAGGATTATAAAAATAATGGTACTAACTTCATATTATATCACCAATTAGATATATCTTTATTTACATTTTGGAATTCCTTCACTTTCGTAATTTTTGAAGCGACGAATGGATAAATGAAAAATGTTTCAATGTAACGACTACTGTAAACAACTACAATCATTTTACTCGCACAGTGACTATTGGTTAATAATAACTTGTCGCTCAGTGGGTCGTGATTGACGTTTGGAAGGTACGGAGATGATTGATGTGCTTGATATTCGTTCGGCTTTCGATGATGGGATTAAATCGATACATCGTCCCGATAACAGGAAAATCGAAACTTTCTTTCTTCGTGACGTCGCCACCCTTGGAGGGAGTTGACAGGATGCATTTAATTCGCCTCGCTTGTAAAATCCACGACGTCCCTCTATCGTTTCCTTCACGACTATACCATCTTTCCATTTCGCTCTATCTTTAATGGCCATTTTTCACGGTGGTCGTATAACATTAAAACCTCTTACTATGAGACGTAGATGCACGTTGACGCCGTTAGAGTGGATAGTTGTGTCCGCAAATCTGTTGCTCAATAGAAAATTCAAAGCTTCTTTATAGAAGCAATTTAAAAATTATCAATAAATTATATTGTGGTTAAAGATACATAAAATATCACACTGATTGGATTCGTACATTTATTTGTGTTTTTATTTCATGTTTCTTTACGTGTTGACATCTGTATGCCATTTATTAATAACGACGATGACAACGTATCAAACCATAATTTGTTAAAATAGCGCTACTATTCAAAAAATTTTTTTTGAATTGAGTTTCTTACTCATTGAGAAATTGAAATAAATCAAGGTTTGTCAAATTTGTTTATTTTTATAGAGAAGAGATGAATATGAAAGAACTATGAATAAATAACCCTATGCAATGGAATATAGCACAGTCCACAGTTATTTTACTATTACATCAAACTCATCTTTTATCATATTCTTTCAGTTCATATAATTCTCCTTGATTCCTCCTCAAAACTTCGAAACACTTGAAAATATAAACATAGTCATACTCCTAGTGCAAGTCGACCGAACAAACTTTACTGCCCATCGTTGGCGCTCATTATTCGAGAATCGATAAGAGCAACGCCCGACGATCCGACGACGGGTTCGTCGTGCATTTATGCGAGCCCTTACCTCCAGATGATTTATTTAAATTCTCGTTAAAATATTTACGCGACATGTTCGGTATCCCGTGGAACTATCCATCGAGTCGACTCGCGCGCAAAAAGATTCCACGTCGAAAGGAAAAAGGAAGACGTAGATGGTTGGGGGGCGAAGGAATTGGAGGGAAGGGAAGAGTTAAAGCTGGCGTTCTTTAACAGTGCCACTAAAGGAACACCCTCAACCTTTTCCGCCGGGCGGCCTCTTTAACGCTGGCATTGCGTTGCGCTTAACATTTACGGCAGCTTGCGAGCCAGACTGACGGATATTTTATATTTTATAATGCCTCCCACTAAAGCTCACGGCACGGCCAGGTTATACGACGCATTCTCGCAGTCTTTAAGACGACGTCCTTGCGACCGTCACGACGCCGTCAAACTGCGCGTCTTCGTGTTGAATTTTATTCACGGAGATACCTACCGCGGGGAATCTCGAGAATCCTGATTTTACTCCGGTTTCATAAATAATCGGATCATCCGTGGATCCTCCATTTAAGGGCACTTAACGGGCCTCTTGTATTTGTTAGAAACTTGCCTTTAGTATCCCTTTCGAGAGCGATGGTATTGATTCACCAAACGATAGAAAATACTTGGATAAATTTCTGCCACTGTGAAAGTTTCTCATCTTCCATTTTGAATAATTAAAGAAATTGTCTATATTCTCTGAGAGAAAGATCTGTACCCTACGTTGAATATGAAGTTACGAAATTTTCCAAAAAGAGGGCAGAATGTGCAACGAATATACAAGATCAGTGCATCCAATTGTTTCTTATAGTCTTCACAATTATCTGTACGTGGTACGTAATAGATAATCCTTTTACAAATTAAAACCTTTAGCATCGTACAACATTCCTACCCTTTGATCCATTAATTGCAATTACAGTCGAGCACGGCTCGACCCCAAGCACACACGACGCTAAACGCTTCTTCTTTTTAGAGCGGAAGCTGAAATACCCGAAAAATTGAGTTCTTGGCCGGCAGCGTTCGGTGAATCGATACCCAGTTGTAATTTAAATCCCTTTTATCAACGTTTAGCCGCGCCGTTGTTTAATTGATTGCAAAATAATCGTATCGCGTGTCGAATTCCCTGCACCGGGTCTGTAATTGACGGGCTCGCCGTATGTCTGCCTAGCACAAAGGATATTTAATTAATGAAATTAACTTGAAACGGCCGCTTTCCCTCTGACCGGTTTGCAATTTCAATTTCTCTTCGGAATGTCTCTGCTCGGGTGAAAAGACGGCGCGCGGAGTCGTCGTCGCTCGTACGTGGATTAAATGCATTTTCAAAATTCCAAATCTCTTGGCGGGCTCGCAGATCTATTTGTTGATACTCCAGAGTCAATTCTTTTGAAATGACTAACATGGCGGTAGGGGATGGCCATGGCTGACGAGCAGGAATTTGGAAACTTGCGTACATACCTATACTTGCCTAATTTAATGAACTATCTTTTCCGTTTAAATTCCTTTTAGGCGAACGAAATTTAATTGTCAAATAAAACCATATTTCAACCTAACCGAATTTAACACTAACACAATGCATCTCGTTTTTTGTTTCTTAACTATACAAATTCATAGACCGGGTTCTATACCCTTTAGGCTCCGTCTCGCATAGTATGAACTGAATGGAACAGCGTACGTAAGTGAAAGCTCTGAACGCCGTTCAAAATCAATACCTGGCGGAATGTTGAGAAATTCACGTGTCCACGACTAAGGGTGATAATTAAACCTGTCATTGGACCGAGGGGTAAGCGTCGCGTAATGGACAGGCGTAGTTGTCGTTGTATGTTAACCATTTGAAAATTCGTTCTTCAATTCGTTTTACTCGTTTTCTCCACTCTTTCTTTGTCGTAGAAACGTTGTTGTCACTCACAGACGTATCATTTAACGAGGAACGAGGTTTCCTTTTTATACTAATTGTACAAGTCATAAGAATTGAACAATTTATACAAATTATACGAGTCATACAAGTTATTCATTTTATATAAGTTATAGTGATTGTTAGATGTGTTAGAATTGTGTGTGTTGGTAAACGCTGGCAAATCCAGATATCAATTTTCTGTGTGCAAAGATGAAAAGATGAAATAATATTGTTTAAGGAAAATATTTCTTTTGATGCGTCTATGCAATTTTATTTCAATTCTAATAATTGTCTAACAATGATTTAAATATCAATACGTTACGATAAATGTTTCCATCGAACCTGACAATAAATCCCAACCAAAGAACCTTTACTTTAGAACACGAAAAATGACTCCACACATACATTTTACAACACGATATTAAAATACAAATTTATCCAGCGTCAAATAAATTTGACATGGCTTATTTGATATGCGATCATCGACCTGACGCTTCTCATCCTATCGTTATCGATTCGTTTCTCAAAGAAAATTTATCCTATTCACCCATGTCCGTCTTGACCGTTCGAGTTCTTCTCGTGTCCGATATCGCGAGCACATACGGGAATCGCGGCCAAGTAGCTGAATTGAACACTGTCGTGCGTCTATACACGTGCACATGCGCATACATCAACGAATAAACCCGAGTTGTATCGCGGTGACGGAGAAAGCACACATGCATGTTAACTCGTCTCCCAATACAGTTTCCAATATTGTCCAATATGTATGATTCGACTCGCCGTTTGCACGAATCGTTCGCTGACTACGTTTACAACTGAATGCATCTATTTATCTGCGCTCGTGCGTGGGCTGAGGGTGGGTTATTGCAGGCCGGAAACCTTAGAAAGATTCTATCGAGTCTAGCTCGTATCTCCCATCATTATCGTTGCGTTTTATTGGTTGTTTCGCGCGACGAACACGGATATTTTATTAGGTAACGTTCGCATAACCACCACGTCTTCAATTGTTCGCCATTCGAAGGTGCAACGTTAATTTAGGCTATGGATTGATTCAACAGTGAATTTAGAGCAATGCCACGCCATTGAAAAATGTAGTTAACGATAAACTTGCAGGGATAAATAAATAATAATATTGCGCAGAGATTGCTTCTCGATTTGATTCTCCATGTTATGCTTGTCTCACTCTGAAAAGGTGCCCGAAAGGGCTTTTAAACTTCACCTTCCATTTTAAATTTCAATCACTATTACTTTCAATTAAAATAAAACAATCGAATATTTCTCAAGTCACGCGTTTTATTCAAAAAACAAAGCGAAGACCTCTTTACTAACCCTTTATAATTCCCATTTTATTTTATTCTTACTATACAACCAAATAAATAATTAAATAAATCGAACACGTTCACGCCATAATACATCATCAAAGATTCAAGCGAATCATACCTAGCATTTCACGATTGACTCGTGGACGATCTTCACACTTTCCTGAAGTGAGCAGCGTTTAACCAAACCAAATTTTCTCAAAGAGTCGAACAGGCTCCTCGCAGTATAATAGAACAGCGGGACTCTAGCGACGAAGTCCCGGTTCCAGTTCTTTAAAGAGTATGATATTTAATATCATACTCCCCCGCCGCGAGTTTCGAATTAAAGAGAAACAAAGGTAATAACATCCGAGACGGGCGCACGACAAAGGAAATTACAATTCTGGTAGCCAATCTCCTATCGCGTTCGCGAAAAGAATATTTCCGTCCGACGGAGGAGACCTTCCGGGATAGTACACGCGATCGGTAACTGGAAGAAATAATTAACAAAGTCTCTTTTCCCGGTAGCTGGGAGCGGAAGAGAAGGCGGCCGATCGAGTCTGTCTACGCGTGGGTGCAAAAGTGCCTTTATTTTCAATTTTCATAATAGCCGTATCGACCCGGACTACCACGGACGAGCGTGGAACCTGGGCCGTGTATGTAGGAGGAGGGACCGACGGGGACGATATAATCGAAAAGGGGATATGCAGCATAGTAGTTTACTCAAAAGGAGGGCTGCTGTGCAGGGATGAAGACGCGGTGTAGGCGGAGGAGGAGGAGATAGATATCAATCATAGGGGTTCAGGGCTGTCAAGCCCTCGCCACACTGACTGCGGGCTACGATAAAGACACCCAAATCGAACGAAACAATGGTACAGCGGTTGCCTTCCGCCTTTAAGCGGAAATAATTCCGCGGTGTCTCGCGACACTTCTTATATTTAATTCGGTAATTTATGAGCGTTTGCTTGTTATAATTTATGGCGAAGAAGAGTCGTCCAGTCGCCGATGTAAATTGCCCTTTAACCGATGTGTCGCTAGGTGATGTGAATTAATCATCCTTTGGGAAGATTGATATTCGTTGCTGTCGAAATAATTTGCAACCACTTCTCCGAAAGGGTACTTTTAAAATATGATTGGTAATCATAGTCGTATATAGTGGATAGCTAAAATCGAATTTATTGGCAGGTTAATTTCCTTGCTTCTTACGATTTTTAAAAGGTTTAAAACAAAATCCGTGCACAGCTGTCGATAAATAAATATTGGTATACATATGTATTCGTAATCTCTGTCCCTTGAAAAAATTCTTCTAAATTAAATAGTAGATTTGACGTTTTCAAATAAATCTTCTATC
This sequence comes from Hylaeus volcanicus, assembly GCF_026283585.1. Lineage (NCBI taxonomy): Eukaryota > Metazoa > Arthropoda > Insecta > Hymenoptera > Colletidae > Hylaeus > Hylaeus volcanicus. Next base: position 9,569,485 of record NC_071978.1, on the reverse strand, counting down.
GTAAATACATTCCTATGTAATATATAATGGAAACATTTATTTAGCAACTTCAAATCTATGAGGGTACGAATATTTATGGGACTGGCAGTACATGAACATAAAATTTGATAAATTTAACTTGAGAGTAAAGATTTAATCAAAGTAAATATAGAATTATAAAAAGACACTAACGTCCTGTTTCTTATGAAATTGTTTACACATTCCCACCTTAAATCCTGCCTAATCGATTTCAAATTATTCGATTCGCGACGGTAGTAGATCGTCCAGACGGGCGTTTCGCAAGAATCGGTGTGCTCGTTGCTTAAAAAGAGGATTTCCTTGGGCGTTTCCGGTTGGGTACGTATGTAATACAGGATATTACGTCTCTAAAACGGCTGTCTGGCTTGTAATACGTATTTCTCGGATGAAAGAATGTTTTCACGGAGGAGGAAGCTTCCTCCCGAAGGTTCACAAGATTTTCGTCTGTTCCACGGTTAAGAACTTCGGACAGGCGAGGGGTGGCCGAGGGGGGAAGTAGAATGGAAAACAATAACTTTTTCATTTACCGGGCAAGATATTACCGCGATATAAGCGCGGGTGCACGATAAAACTAAGGTAGCGTCGCCGTACTACGACGACGACGTCTACGACCACCTCGTCGCATACCGGAGTTTTACTTCCTCCTTTTGCGAGCAGGAAACCACGATCGAGTATATTATTGCATGGTTATATATCGTTCTCGTATCAAGATTTCTGTTTCCTTGCTATTGCAGAAAACCCTTCGAGGAGGACTGGAGAATAGGATCGACGACAGCAGCCGCTCCTCAGTCCGGTCGGTGCACGAGTGTTTTCTTTGCCGTATCACTTCTTCACTGGTGAGTGGTTCCGCATAAAAATATGATCGTTCCCGGACAATAATCTATCATGTATCATCAGGTGTTGAATATTTATCGTTTAACCTATTCACTAAAAAGTACGAGATGTCTCGTAGTTCAAATTAATTGCAATTAATTGCAAGTATAAGTTTATAGCTTTTCGAGTCACTAATTATTGCAAAATAAGATCGTAAATATTCTTTTTAAAACGGCAAATTTAACATCGTTTTTTATTGTCAAAATAATAATCTAGATTACACATCTGTATTCAATCGTGGCGCCCAAGATAAAACGCTTTGTCTGGCAGTGAACGGGTTAAGTCCCTTCGAGCCTGAATTCTTTGCCTTGGTAAGAAAAAATATAGGCACTTTGTGTGTCTTGATTATTTAATAAGGGTTTAATAAAGGGTCAATTGTATTTTCATTTAAAGTGAAACATTCGAGTATATTTTATATTGTAAATGTTTTATTAAATAACTCTTTATTAAAGTCACTTTTGGAAAAACATTTACAGTTGCATTAAAAGAACCTATTTTATTTTTCGATTTTTAGTAATTACAGAGGAATTTAGTGAGTCTTTTCTGGCATGAAAGTATATCTAAAGCAGGCATTCCGCACGAATCAATACGTTTTGCAGCCTTTCACTCTTTTATTACAAACATTATTATTACTTTGAAGTATTAACATGTAAAACTAAGATTTTCGTATAACTTGATTCCAAATAATTAGTATTGCAATATGAAATTGTGATTATAATATTTATGATATTCCTGATATTCCTTCTCACTTGTTCATGACAATTTATCAGCGCGAGATTACATTATAGAGAACCAATGATACCGTTGAAGCTAATCTACATTAATCCTACTCCTCGCGCAATTTCGATATTGAACGTGGATATTGCAATACGTGTGCGATATTAATCCTGTACCAGCAAAATTTAGAAGATGTCAATACGTTAATTATTATCAATAGACAGGAAACGCTTGTCATTTAAAATAGATCAGGGTATGCAAACGAGTTATATCAAATAGATAAATATAATATTTAAACATATTCAAATATACTATTATACAAATATGTAATATTTGTATACTTTAAGAAGTTCGGGAATGTTTAGTATGATAACAATTTAAATTACGATACACTGTTAGTGTTTAACCGTTTGTCAACTGAAATTAATTTGTACATAGCAAATATTACATACTCTACTCAAACCCTATTCAAATTCATTTCCAATTACCCTATTCAAATTCATTTTCTCTGACACTTCACCTTCAAAATTTTAGTGAAAATCCCATGTCATGAAATTTTACAAAACCATTCAAAATATTTTCTGTCGGTGTTAATTTGTTTCATTCTTTAGTCAAATGGCCTGTCATTAAAATGTTGGAATCCTATTGAAATTTATTTTCTTTAACACGTCATCTTCACGATTAATTCGATTTCTTCTTTAATTAAAATCGCCGTCACCTACATATGTATGAGTGACGAGGCGGTCAACGTGTTAAAATTGATATCTCTTTGTTCCTGACCCACCCCGTACGTATTCGTTGTGTAAATGCGCAATATCCAAGGCTAGCTATTCGCTATCAATGTCTTTCGTACGATTTATCGTGACTCTGCACGCGAACCCTTCGCAAATGCCCGCTGCCATTCCGGCGGAAAACTTTTTCAATTCGTGCCCGTTTCACTTATCAACGAACACGAATTTACCCTGCTATTAATCCTACTTTGGACCTCTTTTCGCATATCCGCCGGAAGATCAAATGACGATATACTTTTCCGGCATTTCGCCCGATCAAACATTAGCTCTTCGCTCGCGATTCACCTATATGTAAGTCACTGGGGAAAATATAACGCACAGTTTAGTTATTCTTTGGTTTTATCGAGTAACGGAGTACAGGAGTTTATTAGTTATTAACACCGCGTTTCGATAATGAGGATTTACGACCCACTTCTCGTGTAATCAAGCCTCGAAATTATTTTAACGTAAACGATTGATCCATTTCCTAAATTTAGTTGCTGGAACGATATCATACAGAGTTTCAACTTGATAAGCAGTTTAGGAAGAGGACATTTTATGGGTAATAAAGTAATAATTCATTTGAAAACTAGAGAAGTCGCATTTTTATAGAAAATAATAGTATCAAAATTGAAACGTATGGAGGCTCATGGATGTGTCAAGTGAATTGAAAGTATTTGAATTATAATTAGTATTTCGAATCTTAAGTGCTAAAAAAAGAATCAGAATAAACAGTTTTAGTTAAAATTTTGGTCATGTTATGTTTCGAAAAAGGAATAGGCATAAACGCGATACTATGTATAATGAGAAATTCTTGGTACTCTAATACCGAACGTGGGGCCATTGTTAAGTAGGGAATACACTCCTTATGAGAGATGCCGATCTAAAACAGGCGTGAGTATTTCATAGAAGATTGTTATTTCCTTCTCTACGACGCCATGGCAAGTAATTAATGGCGCAAGTAATTAATGGCGCAAGTCTAACCAACGAAGTGCCTTTTCATCGAGTTCCACCAGCTCTGGAATTTATGTCTTTGAATGTATGTTATTCGTAAAATATGTATCACCTATGTGTTACTATGAAAACTGATATTCGATGCGTCGAGGCATATACATTATATTGCAAAAGTTACGCAAGCGAGGAATAGCTTCCTAAATTTGATTAGCAATATATAGAACAACTTTGTTTAATTTTCGAAATTTAATCGAAATTAGAAATGCAAAATTTGAAGAGTAAGTTGCTCGTTTATGGAGTTCTAAAAAGTTCCCAATGAAGAATGTGATAACACTAAAAAATTTTTAAATAAATTCAAAATTTTACCTAAACAATAAGAAGGATAGTTTTGATGTTTTCATGTACTCTTATTAGAGAATGTAACATTACGAAGAGTACACAAATATATGTACTTAATGTTTTATACAATGAGGGGTAGTCACAAGTTTCGAATTTACAATTTATAATAATTCTTACTTCAAGAATTAAAATATATTCAAAATCTGCCAATTCTGACAACTTTAACATTTGTTTTAATTTTGTTTAAATCTGTCACAATATTACTATAATCTTCTTGAAATGCATTTCTCGTGTTCCATATCGTTCGTATTCGATTAAGGAACAAAATCCTAAAGTCTCTTCTGAAAATCCCTTACTCATGCATAAATAATTAAACAAAATAATTATTTTCAAATATTTCTCAAATTAAATTTAATTCTAAAATAGTTCTAAAATCGAAAAAAACCACCCTACAAATCTTCGATAAACCAGATTATGACTGAACTGAATTTCAGACACTATTGAGATAATGAAGATTAGAAAGGCGTGATCATTCGGCGGCAGTTTCCGCTAAAATCGACTGCAATTAATTTTCTCATCAGGAACCGATAGCCTGTGGTCGAAAATACTGATTCTAATCGCATTTGGGCGACATTAATGCGTCCACGTTCCCAAGTTTCCAGCTGCGCGAAGGGCGCGGATGGCGGCACAGTGGGGAAAATATTAATGCCCGGGATTAATGCTCTAAACATTCCGTTAATCGTCATTAGCCATTCACTGGTCGAATAATAGAAGGATCAACGTTGTTTGCCAATCGTATGCGCATTGGCTCATCCGGGAAAATACGTGCTCCGGTAATACACGGCCACAGGCAACCGCTGTGATCGAGTTTCATTCGCGTAATAACGAATCGAAATACCCGTCGAATATTTTTCCTTCTCGGTATCGCGTGTCCAATCATGCGGAGGGAAAACAAGCGATTAGCGTGATACACGTTTTGAAAGCGGTTGTATGAATTCATCGATGGTCCCGTGAATCCTAAATTTCCAACACCAATTATGGAGGAATTACCGTACGAAACGATTACGTTTCCGCAGATTTAATATGAACATACCTTTGCACGCTTTGGCTTGCGGTGTCCATTCATTCGGGGTAAATAGATTTTAGGCGAATTATTAGGTTGAGCAATAAGTCCATTTGCGCGTCGATGGCGGCATTTGTTTCGACAAGGATCATATGAATTGCTTATGCTGCGATAAATAAACGTGTCGAGTTAAGGATGGTTTGGAAGTATTACATATTTCATGCAAATCATTTCCATTGTATTAAAAAAAAAAAAAGTTGGTTATGCGTGAATAATGGAGGAGGAATTTACAGGGCCGAATTTCTATTTGTCGACACGTCGTAGAAAAATTTGTACCGAAGACTGGTGATTTATAAATTTATGAGTGTTGTAGTTAAAGTTACATTTAGTCGAAAGCAAATGACGCTTCAGTGAAAAATAAAAATATAGGAGAAATTTTAAGAATCAATAACGAAAACATGATTATCATATCTGAGTGTAGCTTTCTGTAAAAACTGGTAAAGTAGAGAGTAATCAAATTCTTAACGAACTTTCTAGCTTAAAAGCAAGGAGAGTATATTTCTAAAGAGGTCGACTACGCTTGGCAGTAATTTGTGTAATAATAATATTATACAATAAGGTATCACTGTGCCCTGTTCAATATACCTACTACTGACGAATAATTTATCTATGCTACACCATTGGAGAAATAAATGTTTTCTGATTTCCTAATTTATTTGCTTATTGCAAAGTATCGAATCCATTTTTGATAGAAATTTAAAATCCCTACAATATTTCTAGTTGAAACTACGTCCTTGTAAGACGTTAAAACAAGCAATAATAATTTTTTTCCGTGTTGTATGTATTAAAAAAATGTGTCTAGAGTACCCTCTAGCTTCTTTTCCATAGACTTTACCCAGTCGCATAAAGAGAAATGGTCGGAGAGCGTCGTTTCATCGACGCAACTGTGCCATAGCGACGATCACTACGCGTAGCCCAGCACTAGTCCATCAAACCCATTTCTACTGCACTAGCACACCAATCAGCATCCTTTCTGTCGTGTCGCGCACGGCGAGGCATTCGATGGTGAATTCCTATTCGTCGAACTGAAAAATTTCTGGCGTTTGTTACACACCCGGTCATTGAATATCTCCGAACCCCGAAAGTACTGAAATTGTGAGAAAAAATTGCTCTCGCACCTTCGTTGTCCACTTTTTCTCAGTTCTGAAATTCCATGTTTTCGCTTGTCTTTCGCTGAATGCTAAACTATTTATTCAACTGCTAATGGTTTTAATAGTTTGCCGATTTAAATTCGTATTTGTGTGTTGAGTTTAATAAAAATACAGTTTTTAGGACGATAGACTTATTATTTGATTTATTATGATAATATTGGAAAATCCTTAGACTAGAAGGGTTGTCAAAGATTTCGAAGATTTCTCAAAATAGCCTTTAGAATTTTAATTTTTAATAACAAATTATACCTCTCAGCGTAATCATAGCGAATTAACTTAAACGACATTATCTTTCATGTGTACTTTCATTTAACGTGATATTTCATACTATTTCGATTAGACTGAAAATTCTATGCCCCTTGTATTTGATTAAAATGCAAAATTCTACAGCTTCTTTTGGGAAACACTTTATAATTGTTTAGAAAAATCATGAATGAATTACGTTGTGAGAGATCATTAATCACTAAACGTTGTCTTTTCTTTTGGCATCGACACAATACAATTTTTTTTTTATTATGATGAATGAAATCCTTAAATATAGGAATACATATAACATAATGCTCGTTCGACCACTCCTAAATAAATGAAAATTGAAAATACGTGCGTGCTCTGCAGATAGACGTGGAGCAGTAGTAGCAGACAGTAGTGGCCAGACAAGCATCGCGTGCAAGAATACATTAATTTTCGTTTCATAATTAATTCTAAATGTTTTCTCAATTTCTAATGTCACGCGATATGACGTTGCAGTTCCGTGCAATAGTTATATCCTTCGATGTTGGGTTCTTCGACAATTTTTTGTTTAAATATAAATATCAAAATAGTATGTAACAATTGACATCACTTCTTCGTATGTTGCTCTTATTATTCTCCTCCCGTAGTTTCTACATCCATCCTATATTATTATTATAAATTTCCTTTTAATCACCGAGTGGTTCGACAATAGTCGATTGAAAACGTTAGGACAATAAACCTTATGCATAGAGAACTACAAATACCTTCCTGTATTATATTGAACTACCAAACAAACCTTCCGATCAATAGTATTATATATACCGTGTACTTACGTAAACGTACCCAGCCCTTTGTAGCATTAAATTTACTTACTCGGCCAACTTCGTTAACGACGAAGATGACGTTTGGAATAATGCCACGTTATTGATAAACTAGCGAAATTTATTCTTCTCGAAGAGGGCGGAAACTTTAAAGGAAAGCTGGCTAAAAATTACGGGGGAAGTGTCGCTAAAAGACCGGTATTCTTGAACACTTAAAGTCTGAGCTCTGCACAGCTGATCCATTCGGCAATCAATTTCACGAACGGCCAATTTCTCGCGCCGAAGTCTTCATCCGCCATCGGTTCCTCAATTACGCAAAATGGCAGGCAGTTCCAAGATGATAAATTATCGTGAACGTGGCGCAGCCTAGAATCCGATCGATTTTTAGAGGTCTGAAGCACAGGCGCCAGTAGACGCAGAAAATGTAAATTTCCGATGTAGACGTTCCACGAAAAAAATTTCCCAGATATCGTAGAATCTCTTTTAAGGTAACTGCCAATTCCCGCAAACATTTGGTAATGTTGCATAACACGTGATACGAAATTCTTCCATTAAAATTTTAATACAAAATGGAGACTCTCTTCAGAAATTAAATTAAATTTTTTTCTTTTAGTGTCATAGTATCTAGTTTAAAATTTTTTTTTATTAAAAGCAATACTTAATGACAAGCTCCAAAGTAGTAACTTAAAAATTCTGTAACCACATTCCAGTTGTTTTATTATAACATATAGTTGACAAAATCCTTATTTGATTCCATAAACAGTATGTACCAGAAGGTTATTTTAGTTGAAAATTTATGGAAGAAGTATAAAAATTCAGTGTCTTTTATTCACAATAGTCCAAACTTCATACAGTCTTTAACAGTAGAATAATGATTTCGACTATTTATAAAGACACTAATGCCATTCTAATTTTAATACTAAATAAATCCTTCCTCCAGAGATTAAATTAAAACGTCAACGTTCAAGTTGTAGGTTCGAAAGTTTTCCTATTGAAAGAATTAATGATAAATTCTAAACTTATACCTTTTAGAACTACGTTGCCAGTGTTTTTATTTGATCAAACATAGCACGTCCTAAATTCCTTGGCGTCAGTTTTCAACACCCTACACGAATCTTGTCTCCCTAATGACGCCCGAGATAGCTTGGGCGATCCGTTAGAAGCGAGTTTCAGAAAAAGGTATGATGTAATCCATCTGCTCATCTTCCAGTAATTAAAACTTATAATTCGCGGCCACCCCTGCCGTGGCTCGTCGCTTTTGCCCCGCTTACCGAGCAACCCTTGTCTTATCTTTCGTCTACTACTTCTACTTGCTCTTCGTCAGCGCCTTCGTCTTCCTCTTCATCTACCCCCGTGGCTCGCTCTTCTCCCTCCGTATGGCCTCCTGCATATTTTATACTTTGTACCGCAATTACTTTATCGCGCTTCCATGGATTTCGGTTGCCGCTGGATGAATGGCGCGAAGAGAGGGACGAGGGGATACTTATCTTCCTGTCGGCACCGAGTATATTCAAAATACTTCCAGACTGATAGAAAAGGAAATTATTGACGGCCACGTACATCTAGAAGCTTCGAAAAGAAGTCAACGTTTGTCATCTTTCCTGTTTAAACAATCGGGTTCGAGAAGTTTGGTTTTTATTAATTATAGTTATTACTTATTTATTTATTGGTTTTATTTATCATAACAATTTGGTGATCACTGTAACCATTTTTTAAATAAATTCTTGCATTTCCATATTAACGAGGAAAGAGGACCACCCTTTAACAATCACAAACGAGTCATAAATATTCGTCTGGACCTCCTAAAATTGCAATTATCAAAAAAATTCAATATTTCGTGATAAAATGTTAGATTACCCTATTGATTATTTCTCTCGTCATCTTAAAAATTCAATTACCATCGAGATGAAAATATTTCACCGACATAACGCCTGATAACGCGAGTCGTTCGCGATTTTCCTCGAAGGTTGAAGAAGACGCCGAAACGAATACTTATCATCCTGTCGACAGTACTACGGAAACGCATTCAAAATGCTACCCGCCACGTTTATTTTCATTTCCCTGATGTCGAAGTAGCGAGAATGAATGTTGCTGAAAGAGCAAGCAGCCAGTACGAGGGGAAACCATATTTCAATCCGCGCAGTTAACAAAGCACGAAATATTTCCTTGCTATTTATTATGGCAATCAAATGTTAAATACCGATTTAGGATTACTCCAGGAAATCTGGCCCACAGTAAAATAAACTTAATACGTAGTATTTCCTTTTCTTTGATAATAAAAGGTTCTCCGAAAAGAGCTTTAGGATTTTGATTAAAATAAAATGAAGTTATGTTATATTTGAACACGTATTTCATTTCTACCGAGGAACATGAACCAATAAAATTTACTTTCAAAGCAGTAGTTATCAATGTTTTTATTATCGAGGTCAAGATCGAGGTGGTACTTTTTTTTCTTGAATTTTTGCTATTGGTCCCATTTCTCTTAAACGAAACATAGAAAAATTTTAAATTTTTTCGTGTTCATATGTATTATCTCGGAGTTTTATTTTTAAAGATGGAAGGTTCTGCAGTGAGGAAAGAGGTAGGGATAAAGAAGATATATACAGGTCCTGGGGTCTGAGAAAGGAAAGAGTTCGTAAAGAAATGGCGGGGGGGGGGGGGGAGAAACGTAGGGGAATGTGCTTCAGAAGGGAAGAGGGGAAAAGAGATAGGAAGAGTAGTAAGCTAGAAGATATTCCGCATTCTTGGAGAGTCAACGATATTAAAGAAAAAGAAAAAGGAAGGGAAAAAGACGAAAGGTGACTAAAGAAATAAAGCAGCAAACTGGAAAGCATATGTCCGTCGTTGTGTTACTATGCGTGACCCTAAGTTTACCCCAGCATGCGTCCATCCCTCCTAATACACGAGTCCATCCCTTCTGTTATAATTGTTTCGAGGTGGAATTAATTAATTCTCAAATGTTCGAAAATTGAAGCGATTGTAAATAAGACAGAAGAAATGAATTACTGAATAAACAGAAATATTTACTCGCCACTTTGTTACGAAAGTATCAACCTTCAGGATAAGGAAACACGCAACTCAATAACGCTAAAAATACATACATTTTTTAAAACAAATGGTAAATTTACTTCACATGGGTATATAATTAATTTCTACACGTAATATAATAAAAAACGGGTTGTATACATCAACAAAATGTTTTAGTATGCCATCGCGAGTTACTTCTTTACGAGTAAGGGAAGGTGGAAATTCTTTTCTGAAGTTTACGTGGCTTTATATAGGAAAAAGATCCAACGTCGCCTTGATCATTGAGGTATACTACTTGCGTCTTTTAACGGGCGGGAAGTGGAACGTCTCGCATGGCTACACAGAGTCCTGGTTAGTAGGTGCGATTTTGCATGTGTAGATACTCAACCGGTACATTGTCTTTTTATGGCTACTTGTTTACGAGTTGCGCGTATTAAAAATAAATCCCCCGCCTATATTGAGAAGTGTAGGAAGAAACACGCCTCCACGAGCCGCAACTGTGTCATATCGTTTAAAGAAGACAGTGTAAAGTGGAAACTACTTCTTTTCGATGAAGGAACAGAGATGAAAAGCTGTCGTGAAGAATTGCGCGTAAAAACTCGGTATTTTCAGTTTATGGGAACACGATTGAATAAAACGAGGAAACAGATACTGGAGAAGCATGTTATCAGTAAAGATTCATTCAGCTATTACATATTATTTAGCGTTTAATTCGGTCACATTGTATTTATTTCGTTTACCACTGTGATACACTTGAAATAACATTTTTTAATGTATAATAGTTTTTCCACGAGTCTCGTGAATCAATATTTCTTTTACATTTTATGTTTAGAAGGATTTGTATTCTCCCAGGAGTTAAAAAATTAATCTAAAAAATTTAATATAGGGTGCTTTCATCACAATTTCCGTGTCGTTCACAAAATTTCACTATATAGGGTGTACCTACTTGAAGGTACCTTATGTGCATTTTATGCATCTTACTGAAACACGTGTTTTTTTCTTTATTTCCTACAAATTATACTAGCTTTGACTTCTGTTTCATTACAAATGAACATTTACTACATCATCAATTTTTATTGTACAATATTTCCATCTTTACATACCGAATTGATAGTCGTCAGATGAAGCTGTTGCGACCAGCTGGTCCTTCGAATTCGTTCAGTTTGAATTCCACCTGAACCTAACGGCGTAGGCTCGCAAAGAAACGCTAAGACTAAAAAGAGTGCACGGAGGTGGATAACAGTGACTACGTATGCAATATACTGTATAGCAAAGAAGCATTGGGTGCATACGCATTCGGTACATTCCGGGATCTACCTGGTAAGAGGCAGCAGTGGCGCAGATGGCTGATCCACTCAATTTCAGATTCATGGATGCTAGACTGAAAAATGGTGTCTACCCCTTCGTTCTTACTTCTCTCTCCATCGGTTTCTTCTTATTCTGCTCTGTCTCTTCTCGTACTTTTGTTCCTTCGTTCTCTTGCGCATTCTTTTCCGGAATACTTTGTTCTTTTCTCATAGGCGAGTCGGGAGACCTCGTTCCTTTTAATGAAGCAACTTTCTTCTTGAATACGTTAAAGTAGTAAAATATCATTAGCAATTCAATGATACTTTTGGGAGACGTATCGAAGAGGTTCGCGTCGACCATTGGTAGAATTTATGGTGGAGCTAGTCATTTTTCACCGGTTCTCTGTCCATTTTTCTTGGTATAGAATGTTTTCAGTAGCCAGAAGAAGTATTACTCACATGTCTTAATATATAAACAAAACTAAAACATTCGGTCTATTTTTGCCTATGACATAATTAAACTTACTATACGAAGTAAAAAATTGTGATTAAACGAAATTTAATTCATTTCAAATCTAAAATAGTATAATATAAAGAAAGAAATGGAAGACAAATCTTTCAATTAATATATACCTTTGTCAACACTTAAAATTCGTAAAATTTCATGTTGTAACAATTGAAGGTACTTCCACGTTGTTTCTAAATGTAGAATATGTGGAATAATCTCCATAAAATTTCACCACATCTTTTACTTCCGAATCCTGGCAAAGATGTAATAAATGTAAATTAACAATCCTAATAAAAATCGATAGAATTTGTTATCCACATTCTTCCTTCTCCCTAAGTCTCTTGCTTAGTCTTCGGGGAGAATTAAAGAAACTGAGAATGAATGCACCGCGAAAACAAATGGACGAAAAAAACACTTTGAGCTGGATATTACACTCGAAGCAGAATTTGTCTCGAATCGATCAAATATATCCCGTTCGATTCGATTCGATTTGTCTGCTCTATTTTTTCTCTCCGCCTATTCTTCACCGTCAGATTCCCCTCCCGTGGGGTAAGCGGAGAGAGACACGTCTAAAATATAATAAACCTCGCCAACGTTACGACATACGGATTCACCCGCCCCTGTAAACACCCGAGTATGGATTTTGAATATTTTACAGGTCTCACAGGTGGGCACACGTGCGTCGGACCATCTCCATTCGAAATCGTGCGCTTCTATAGCGTGTCTCCGCGAGATTTCCTTCCAAACAAAAAGGAATCTTTCGGAATTTAATTCTAGAAAGATGTCGATAGAGACTCGCGTTTCATAAAGTAAATACATTTCCTGAAACGATTAATAACGTGCAAGGATTCATATGTCCTTATATACATGTTATATAAGCAACTCTGGTTTTTTTTAAAGGGAACTTAGGATTTTCTTCTTTTCTTTTTTAATAACAATATATGTGTGTCAGTCGTAAGGAGACATTTTTGTTTGACCAGTTTCGAGGCACTTTTCAATGTGCTTGACATTGATTGATGAAATTTGTCACGTTTATTTATACATACACATACTAGATTCTCTACAATTTTCGACAGCCCTGTTGAATTTGTTCACTGGTTACACGCAATATTCTACAATAGTTATAACTTTAGCAATTTTTATTTCATATTTGTGATAGAAATAATTTAAAGATGTTAAACAACAAGAATACTAACAAAACAGGCAGATCTATTTTTTAACCTAGGGAAAAAGAACACTTCTTTAAAATAGAAAAACAAATACATTTTATATGAACTATATTTCATTAAGAAACAAAATTCTATACCCTTCACTATTCAATACTTCACGAATGAATATTCTATAAGACATTTTTGCCACCGTTGCGCTATTTTTCGCGCCATATTCAGTTAGGGGTTGGAAAAGAGGTCAGCGAATCTCGAGGCAATCGTTGGAAAGATATAAAAAAAAATATCAATTTTAAACGTAAGTGATTATTTCCTATGGATTTCTCGGTAATACAATCCGAGGGCTCTACGAAATTATCCACCCACCCCCATAGGACACGAAGAAACAGGAAGATATTCCGAAAGGCGAGGAGGCATCGACGGCAACGAAAATTGCATCACGGCTCCTCTGCCCTCGTCGACCTCTATATCTCTAAAAAAAATATCCAGACTGTACCGACCTATGTATACCTACTCAAACACTTTCACGATAGAGAACGGGTCTGCACACCAAAATCATTTAAACTGTCATTATGAAAATGCATAGAATCATATAAATTGTATGGGTGATTTTGTTGGGAAAATTTAATATTATCGAGTTACAATGTTATAACGATTATATAGTCGTAATTCATATTTAATTCTCGTAAGGTTTATTAAATTACACATTCGATCCTGGGTTCTTCCTGATAATCCACTTCGTTCATCTAAACAATATTTCATTCTAGTCGCTTTGTCCATTGACAGACATCGCAATTAATATTTAAATGAAAAGCTTCATTATGCTAATTGTGTTTGAAGAATTACTAGTTTCTTCAAAGGTCCTCATTCATTTAATTTATTAAAGAATAAATTCGTAACTTGACTTTTTTTTTTTTTTTGATAGATTCTTTAATAAATCAATGTAAAAGTTTCAACAATTTCTATGCAGATATTATTATTTAAGATTGTGTGCATAGGGTGAACATAAGTCTACGAACTGAAGCAGATAAATAATGCTGAAATTGTCTTACGGTTTTAACTAACAATTTTTGTTTTAATTTGACTGATTGAACACCTGTGTATTTGCCAGGGGGATTTCGTGGAGAAAATCGAATATCATCAAGTCGATGAAATAACGCGACGCGTGTCAGTAACCCCCGTTGAAGGGAGTTATACGAAAGATTATCGTGTAGCAGTAACTCATAAGGTAAATTATTGTGAAAGTTTCCGACGCTACACGTCGACGGATAACGGAGCATCGTAAGCAATTAGAATAATGACGAAGTTTTCCTTTAATCCGTAAAGAGGAATTCGTGCAAGTTTCGCGTCACGTGCAGTCTAAATTGAAGTGATTTTTAGCGTCTATCGGTTATACGGCTGCGTTACGTCTAGCGTTTCACGGAAAATGCAATGACGAAGTTTGCTTCTCAATTTAAAGTTCGAAATTATATTCAACTCGTGTTTGGCGCTTTTGCTTTGCGAGACAGAATTATTCTTGCGTCACGTGTGATCCAAACGGCAAGATATCACGGGCGTTGGAAAATTCATACGCCAACTTTAAACTAGATAAAGCGATGGGGTCGAGTAATAAGTTCGCTCGAAGTTCGATCGCATTAAAGTATGTAGATGACAATTGTACCTACTAACCGATCTAGTCAGGAATTACTCACTTGCGCTATAGGCAATATTACATCGTGCACAGATCCAGTTAATGTCCACAATTCTCATATATGTATGATCATTACACTGTGAATATATATTTGTATATTTACATGTATAGGAAAAGAATTGACATTCGAACGAAAGTTTCTTATTTCTAAAAAGAAATAGAAACAAAGTATCAACATTATAATACATCTTACACCGTTACACATATATCTATTTACAATCTATTCGTTGTTCAACATTTATTATGAATTAAAATGGTACTTTTGCAGAGGTAAATAATAGCATTGTTGATTTTAAATTCTAGTGAATTCCATCACAAATAAAAAGAATAATTTTTACATACACACATTCTCAAGCATTTCAGTAAAAACTCGATAAACACTTTCACCAGAGATACATCCCCAAACAATTTCTAAAATTTCAATCTTCGTTAAATTAACTCTGACACTTCCAATTCTGAACAAATCCACTCCGAGTTCATTTTGAATTACCTCGAATACCCTAACAATCACTCGATAGAGGCGATACAAGCCTATAAATATTCCCCGGTAACAGAAATCAAGCATATGAAACTCAAACCAACTCGACGTCCTTTTTTATTTATTCAACTTCTTCTCGGTTCCCGTTTCGCCCGCAACGGCAATCTAGGAAATCTGAGAAAATAACCGGCTAGAAGCCGAAAACATTAAACGAAACTGACACCCACGTGGCATACACGTACCCACCCCAACTTGTTCGTGATGCCGTGACGTCGACCTCGGCGTCTCCGTTTTCGTCCTTCGTCGTCGTCGTCCCGGCTCCTCGGCGTCTAAATTATAAATTACTCGCGTGTAATTTCGACCCGGTGGAGACGGTAGGAAAACGATCTCGGGCAAAACGAAGACGACTAACGCGAATTGGAAGGGGAAAGCCTGGAATGGAAGTGACGTAGAAGTCGTTCGCGGCCGGTGGGTTGGGTGCGTTACCCGAAGAACGAGAAACGGGTGGGAGGGTTCAAGGGGCGAGTTAAGTGAGCGAAAACTCTGTTTTGGAACTAGCGACACTCGGAACGAACGGGGTTTGAACTGTTTCGAAAGAGGAAGAAAAAGGACGATGAATGGGGAAATGAGAGCGAGGGTGGAAGCATAAATGATAATAAGAGTAGGGTGCCAGCGGAGCTTTCGAGAAATAGTACTTGTATTTTTTATGTACCCGTTTGGTTTTATGTGGTAATGCTGATGTATCAAAATATGTATATAAAGATACAGATACAATCAGTATCATAAGTATTCGTACCCTCTATGTCCATTGATGAAATTTGTCTAAATTACAGGTTTGATGTTCTCAAATAAATGATTCATTCTAGATATGCACATAAATAGACTTCAGATATGCATATATTTTATTTTACTAATATAATATTAATTTACTGTCCAAAACTAGATAAAAATACTATAAATTCAAGAGAGAATTTAATATTTAGTACACCTTGTATTTTCTCTTATTTCTTCTTCTCTTTTTGCAAACATAATTCGGAGTCTCATACGTCTTTCATAGTTTGCATTTCATAAATAAATACCAAAGGCCCTTAAAGTCTTAGATCCTTTTTCTGAGCATCCTATACAACGAAACATAGTTAAGGGTGAGAATAATGATGTGAAAATGAAGTGCTATTCATAAGCTTTATAAGTCCTCTTCATAGTTCTTCGAAGTCTGCTTAATTAGCAGCAAAAGTGTGCTATGAAATACCTACACCAAATTAGAAGTGAGTATTACTGACCTTTAAAGTCCTAGATCCTTTTTCTGAAGACTTTATAGAATAAAACACAGCTGAGAGTGGCGATAGATAGATGGAATGAAAGATCCTAGGGAATGAAGTGCCGCCTCGTTAGAATCTCTTTCGTAAATTGCTTAATTAACAGCAGAAGTCTGCTATAAATTTGTTCCTATGGTAAATCAGAACCCAATGCTCTCGCCCTTCTCTTCTGGTAACCTTCTGTTCCGTCCAACGAGGAACTCTCCAGGACCGAACGCACCTCGGCACAAAAGCCCTGCAGGTTGTCCCGAACCTTAATTATCTCCCCGTGCTCGTATATACTCGTCGAGGTCGTGCTCGTGTTGTATTATAGACCGTGCCACCGTTACCGAAACAACACCCCGGGTTTGCCTGGCAAGCTCGTTTTGCATCCTGCAAAGGGCTTTGTCGAAACTCATCAAAGGAAAAAGCACTGATCATACTAAATGTCGAATGTAATTCTTGGCGTACCTCGTTTGCCTCGGAGGTTGCAAACACAACAGCAGCCGTGTACTTACGCACACCTTATAAATTAAAGTTTCATGGGTTTCATGCTTTAATGCAAAGGAGCACTGGTGAGACCAGAACGAAAGTCACTTTGGATGTATATTGTGACGCTTGAGACGGGGAAACGAGATTAATTCTCTATACACGGTACATTTGATAGAATCATTTTACTATTAAAACAATTATAATCAATTTTGTTTCATAGGTATATATGTATTTTTTTACAAATTCTCCAATCTAAGAAGAATTTTAATAACATTCCAAGTTTTATCAAAAATATTCATCAAACTCTCTTCTATACTTAAAGTTTCCATATATAACAGAGTTATTTTAATTAAAATAATTACAAATCCAAGAATTCAAACATTCCAATTCTTTATTAAGAAGGCTATTGGATTATATATTTTTGTCCTGAAATTCCAGAACTAGTATTTCAAGATTAAATAAATCTTCCTTATCGAACAAATTTCTCACCAGAATTTACTGCAACTATTTTACGCTACGAATACCGCATGTTACAAAATACCTTAAAGTTGCATTTAATTAAGTTCCACGTTTAAGTAAAAATTGTCGAGATACGAAGGGTGGCGGAGAGAGGAGGGAAAGAGCCAACGTAATTACAGTTTAATAACACCTCCCCAAAAGAAAACGAGGTAGTATCCGAAAATAAAACACTTGAAACCTTTCTCAGTCTACGCTTAACTGCGCGACCGCATATCTCCGGATTCGTTGGAACGGTTTCGAGCTATATTATAAATTTGCACGGTGGATGTGGTAAAACGTCGTAGTTTAAGCAACGGAGATATTTCGCCGTAGAAAAAATTTTTAATGAATCCTGAACATTCGTTCCTAGAGATACCCGGGCAGAAGTAAGTCCTCCTCGATTTTATTATATATTTTACGTGTCTGCGAAAAGGTTATTTAACTTCTAATTGCGTTAATAAAAGCATAAGCTTGCCCGAACTGGTACGAGTTTTTACCGAGCCCGGTTTGTTCCGATTAACGCTGAACAATACTTCAATTTTAATACATTTGTTATTTGTACGCTCTACGTTATCATCCTTGAAGTCTACAATGTTTAATTTCCTTGCTCGTCGCTGCTCCATCTCGATGAAACTAGAACGGAAATTTAATTACGCAATTGTCCGTGGTTGTGCGTTCAACGGAAATATTTCGGTTCCTTTGTGCCCTGAACTTTCATCCTGTTCCCTTTTTCTTTCGGATGGCGAGGGAAGGAGAACTTCACGAGTTCCACTTTCACCATTTCATTCCACTGGAAATCAGCTTCGCACTTCCATTGCCCCTACGGTGGTGGATGTTCTAGGCTGTAGGTGACCCGAAATTATTTGCAGGAATGCCCAGAATTGCTGGCCCTAGGGTCGACTTCGTATATTCCCAGCCAAACCGCGTATACACATTCCTAATTTTGCTGGTGAGAGCACGAGCCACCGCCAAATTGGATTTTATTGAATGCGTCTGCCAGGGGATTGTTCCGGAACGGTTCGCGCCCAGTTGGACTATTCATCGTCGATCGAACATTATGAGAAATCGTTAAGACCTATTCGCGCGAGCTTTTTTTCGATTTTGTTTGATTACAGAATAATAGAACTTTATCGCTAGTCCCGTCTGAAATGTTAACAAAGTATTCTCTGGCGCCTCCGTTCTTTCAACTTAGTTCAGACGGAACGACGGAAACAAAGTTTTATCGTTTCGAACATTTTAATGTTGTTTAAGACATGGATTTATGCGACTCGGGTATAACACTGTCATGAGTTAATGATATAATTGCTTTAGAGCAGGTGATGTTTTTTATTACTTTTGGTAGGTGAATAGGATATGTCAGTTTATTGAGATTTTGTAAACTTATTGTTATATAACTTTATACAAAACACATTGTGAAAAACTTCAAGATTTCTGAGAACACAATAATAAGATATTTTAAACAGAAACTAGACAAACAAGTAAATTGTGCTATACTATAATCGCTAATAAAGGAGAATTTTCTAAAGGTTTTAGAAACTGTAAATCACTACAACTCAAAGCAACTTATTTTAAAATATCTAGTGTCTTTTGATTTCTAATTTCCAATTCCTAATTTCACTCTAACGATCAATATTGTCCTAGATAAAGAATGCTATGAACGTTACTGAATATTCTTCGATAATATCGTAATCCTTAGAAAGCTCTTTTGTCCTCCGAGACCTCACACGTTCCTAAACTGCCAGGGCATGTTTGACACATCCCCTGAAACCTATTGAAAGAATTAGATGTCGGGGAAGCGAAAACATTAACTTTCGCAACGAAGGTCAGCGGTTCGTAACGAGTGTTTAAGTTAGTCGAGGTTCCCCCATCAGGAAGCCGTTAGATAAGCCTTAAAACCGTAGGTACCTTGCAAGTAATGGTTGTACGGTGAACAGTGGGAAACGAGGATGGTTGCCGCTACTCGGGGTTTACAGCGTTACAACTAGAAACGCTCTGGACGAAATGTATATATACGTCCACCTAACGCAGAGATGGACGTTACTAAGAGGTAGGTAAGCCGCATGGTCGAATGTACTAACATAAAAGCTAATGTAGCAAAGTGCGGTTATGTCTGCAATGAAACTGGCCCTCCTGGTGCACATTCAACCCCCTCCTCCTCCAGATCTCCAGGTCCCCTAATATCCTTCTCGATGCGACCCTCGTGTCCTGTCTTTTCAACTGGCTGACCTTCCCCGAGATGAAGCGGTTCCTTTCTTCGTCAAGGTTCTTTCGACTCGCATCTCCTCTCTTGGCTTAATTCACCGTGACAAATTGAAGTTTTCGGAACGAGCAGATTTGTTAAAAATCAGTGGTCGTACGACTTTGTTCTCGATATTTGGATTTGCACTATTTTCATTGCAATCGTCTGTCAAAGACAGTATAGTACGTATGTGGATGAGATTGTCCAGAAGGTATCCTACCCTAACTCTAGGTTTCGATGAAACTTTGGAGGTCGTAGTTTAACTTCAAGTAAGGGATATGTAGCTGCGATAACTTAAGTTCAAGGGACGAAACACCCCTAAAAAGTTTTACTCCCTGAAGCTAGCTCAAAAACTATTAGGGACACGAGGACATTTTTTAACAACTTCTTTATGGTTTTATATTATCAACGTAGTTTTGACATTTTTCTCAACAATCTTTGTCTGGTACACAATCTTGTAATGTTCTGTGAAGTCTTACTTGGCTTGGTCCATACTTGGGGTGTCGTTTAAATCATTGGACGCAGATTGTATGGAAAGTGATTTATCGATACGGTAATGACCATTCACTTCTTCAGCAATCTCATCTTTAGACGAAGTAACGGCAGGAAGGGGTGTCGGCACCGATACTAATGAGAATGTCAAAACCCAGCTAGAGGGGAGTTATAATTAGCTATCGGGTAAATGGAAATCGGAGACAATGAAAGAAGGGTGTAACGAAGTTAATATAACCAATACTGCCAGTATGTAAAGAATAAGCAAAATCCATATTTCATGTTAATAACAATGTCCACATAAAATACAGGGTTCAAATTCGATACAGAATTATTTTCTTCTTAATATTAATATGTGTTCGATGTTTAATATTTAACAAATTAATTCACAGTTCCTCTATATATTTTGTAGTACTTCTTCCACAATTTTGCTTTCTTCAATATATTCACTTCCTTCGATATTAATTAAGTTAATTGTTTAGAAAATGTCACTGAAAAAGATCCAAAAATATAATCAAAACTTTTAATGCCCAATAAAGTTCATCCAAGGATATTTTCTTTTGTTCCTAAATATACAAAAGCAACCCATGAAGGGTCATTCAAATTCTCAGAACTCCTGTCAAGACACATTTGATCCATATTAAAGTACAACTCTCTAAAATTTCAGTTATATAACTGACCCTTAATACTCCAATTCCTCCAAAAATTAATTACCGTAACCCTCTTCCTTACTTTTAAATCTCCCCCATCGAGAGATCATTCTCGAGAGCCATCCAGCCCCAAGCAGGATCGCCTAACGCTATCTTAAGCGATTACACTTTTCGCATCCAGGCATTTTAAAGTCGCGACACATATTCAACGGGAACGTGTCGGGTAAAACAACGGAAAGTCTCCGGCATTGTTAATCTCCTATGAATTATCAAGTTCGCAATAACTTGCAGCAAACGCCTCTCATAGAACGAAGACGTGAAATATACAGGTGGGATGACAGTTTCGATCAGAGAGGGTGAACAGGGAGAGGAATGAGAAGGCGGGGAGGGGTGAGGAGGCTTCCATTAATATTCTCGAGAAGCGAGGATCGAAGTTCAATTATTCAGAGGAACGCCGTTATACGCTCGTCACCCTCTGCGATGGTGCCGAGTGTCTTTTTGGCGTTTCGTCTGTCGTTTCTCCACTCTATCACTCATACAGCCACGCGTCCATGCACACAGGCCTCGTGTTCCGTGTACACGAGCACGCAGTAGACGTCCCAAGACCGTCCCTGAATGTCTTCCGAGAGAGAAACCGAGAAAAGAGGGGAAGCATCCCCTGTGGGACGGCGCAGGGGTTCGGGGACGAGTCGGTGGCCGCAGAGGCTCAAGGCACTGATTATATCCACGCCGACTGCCAGGCCACTCCCACGCCGTGTTTTCCAATACGAATTAAAACACGTCAAACGTACCCACACGCGTGTACGCGGTCGCGAGCATACCGGGCCCGATAACCACGAGGTCTTCGTCTCCTCTGACCTCAAGCGTGAAATGTACGATGGACACCTGGGGAATCGAAATGGTAAATATATGAGACTCGATTCTTCGGTCTGCGTGAGATTGCGTTTTGCAGTGGTTTGGGAACATACGAGAAAGTTTCTCGAATCGTTTAGTGCTTAAAGGGGACTCGAGTTGAATTTGAGAAATACTTTTGGGAAGTGGAACAGATCATGAGACATGTGGGTGGTTCTGTTCTTTGGATCGTTGATAACTGAAGTGACGAGTATTTTTGTATTTTGGTGTTTTTTCTGTCTTAAGAAGGAATTGTGATATATAATTTCATTTATTCATTCATATCATAGAAACGTCGATGCGAAAATAATATTGTACGCCAAATTTTTTTTCTTTTTTTACTGTCTTTTTACGGACTGTATTCAAAATTTTTATCGTGCGCAGCATTCGTATCCACGGAGTCTGAATACAATACGGGGAGCATTCATTATTAAAAAAACGTTGCAAAAGCTTCAAAAATATTGGACAAACTCCCCCGTGATCCTTTTCGCTTTTGTTCGAACAGTAAACTATTGTAGATGGAATATAGCCAGCAGCCTGTTATCGCAGTTTCACAGCTTTATTGGGAACAGTAAAACGCATCGATTGTACGCTACAAGATTGTTTGGATCCTGTTATATTTTTTCCGTTGATTTTATTGGCGTGTACATTTATAGTCAGAGGTATGTAGGTAATAACGGAAACAAATACTTCCTACAATTAAACTAAGATTAATTTCAATTTCAAAACTTATTACATGATATGAACAATATATTGTAGTTGTTATATTAAGAAATTTTCAATAGATTTTCTTAAACTTTAGGATAATTTATAACACTTGTGATGCTTGTCGTTATCTAAAACTACTCATGAATTTACGTTTCGTCAAGTTTAAATTAAGTGAACTCGTCGTGTCTGTGGAAGAAAAATAATAGAAAATTTACAAGCAATAATATTATATTTGTTGAAAAACGTGTCATAAACGACAAAATTAGTTTGAAATTTGTTTCTGTCTTACGATATCTTAAAATCACTTCCCTCAACAAATGATATTATTATTATATTTACACTCTTTATTTTCCTTTGGCAAAACATAAATAGTTACTATTAAATCGAATGGAAAATAATAACTAGATGAACCAACCTAATTCATAAACTATATAGAACTACACGTGCTCATTCTAAAGCCTCCCCTCGGTCTTCCCAAGATTAACCCCAATCTGAAGCAGACGTCTCAGAACGATAATTAAATCAAACCCAAGCATTCGATAAAGTCACTCAACTCTATTTGGCCAATTTGTTAGAATAATAAGGAATTAAGTGCGTTTTCGAGAACATCTCGTGTAGCGGTGCAAGTATCACGATGTCAAACCGTGATACGCGAGGAGGTTCAGCGGTGGCAGCGATGATGGAAGTGAGGCATCAAAGGGAGGAATCGATCATGAAGGGAACACCTTGCGACAACGCTCGAATAGAATTCGTGGAATGTCTTGCGTCGGTAGCAAAGGGTCCTTCTCCGGGAGCTCTGTCTTCTTTGAGAGAGGAGTCTTGAGCTTTTCGGCGTTTAGCGTGAGTCACAGGGGAATATGCTCAAGTATTTTAATATTGAGCCTCCCGACTGTGGAGGACTGGCGAGCTTTAGCATTGTCCGGAGGACTTTCCTGCATGTGTGAATGAATAGGAATGCCGTTGGGCTTTGTACGAAAGCCTTTATTGTTTGGCTGTCCAGCGATCAGTGGTTATCATGTGCTGTCTCGGTGACGACGAACTTTCCTACCGTTCGTTTTATTTTTTTTTTGTTTTCTTTTTGTTTTATTTATCGCCAACACTCCGCATGTAACGAATCCCGTACGCGAAGCTTTTTACCGAGAGAGTTTGATTACAGTAGTAATTATATGACGTGAACATTATATCCTATATCATGAAACTTTATAATATTTTCTCGAGGATATAAAATATGATTAAAAAAGAGAGTTTTATGATGTAGATGGGTGAAGGAGATATAAAATAAAAATTAGGTACAATGACTTCTGGCATTGATTAGTCGAAAGTAAATAAATGATTGTTTGCTGAAGGACCCATAATTTAGGTTAATATTCGTTGCAACAGAGTATATCGGAGAAAACTTGTTTCTCCCTTATTTGTCTCTAAAGAATTTCTTCGAATAAATAGAAAATTCAGATATTTGCGTTGCTGGTTAAAGGAGGGATGTTTGATAAGCCACTAACGAGTGTCGTGTACACCATTTCGGAATACTCTTTGGTGAGTTGAGAGACTCTGCTCGACTATTGCACGTAGTTTTTCCCATTCGCATACAGCAATGCTGATATGTGCATGTGCTGAACTGTACGTAGTTCTCAAGGGAGACTGCATTCTGATCCAGACACCAGAAAAAGTCGATACTGTTATGCCATACGTTTGCGTGTAACTTCCTTTATTTGATCCAACTGGATTGAAGAACAAAGACACGGTGGGTTTCGTTTTCTCATCGCTATTCCATCTTCGCGATGGAAAATCTGGCTTGCCTCTCTCTGCGCGTTTGGGAACGAAAACCCATTAAAGGGTGAAATTGAAGAAAAATAGAATGCAAACGAAACGTGATTGTTTTCAGCAGTGAAACAAAATCTTAACTGAGTAAATTATTCGAAACATCAACGCCCCTAACCATTGAATTAGAACCAAAATTGATTAATTATTAATACGTTAATATTTTGTGTTTTATTTTGTACTTTGCTAAACATCTTGAATTTTTGTCTTCAAATTAACCAATGTAGCGTTCAAGGACGAGTAGACACAAGTGATTTCTGCAAATTCCAGATATTTTTACCCCCATGATAGTAATAGATATATCATTATGCACTTTACAATTAGTCTGTTTTGGGTCTTCCTCCTGTTTTGGGTCTACGTATCTAATTCCATGACATGTATCTTGTTGTATCATGTACCTCGTGTCTAATTCCATATTACAAATTGAGTAACATAGTATGAACAAACAATTCAGTATTGTATTTGAAAGGTGCTTAACAATATGAAGGCTACATGGAATTTCATTATCGCCATTAGTATTGAATTTACAATATGAATTAATTGATATCGTGTTGTATACTATGCAAATCACGTTCTCGAATTGCCCAATGTGAGCATTATGCAGTCGAAATAAACATTTGTAATAGACACATTCCGTTAAAAAAATAGTTCAGTGAGAAAGAGTAAACACTAACAAATGTATGTAGAAAATATCTAATAATGCACAGACAGTTGATTAAATCGTAATTTTGAGCAGGATTGTGAACTACTGGTTCATTAATATATTCCTCTGTCAAATATAACAACAGACTAGTGTTGTCAGAACATTTTTCACTTCTATCTATTGATATTAAAATCAGTGTTTATAGAATTTCTCTGTATATTATATTACTTAGCTTCTCTTTTATGTTTGCTTATAAGCTATTCACTGTAATCATTTTGCAGCCTTTTAACCATTTTCTTTCTTGTTCTCCGAGTCCTAAGTTTCACCTATCTGTATTTAACCATGTGGGTCTTGTAAACAAAAAATATTCTCTTAATTGTAAAATAATTCAATAATTAATATTCTTCACAATCAAGGTCTAATCTTCATTCTAAATTAGCATAAATAGAATTCCCTAAATTTTTTAATTCAAGGTATAACATCGACTAGCCTTCACAATTTCGTTTTTCCCAAAATTATTTTCCCGTGCGCCGTAAACTATTTGCCAGGCAGAATTCGACCAACCCTCTTTCCTACCCTAGTACAAACTAATCTACGCATTAAAATTGCCTATCGATAATCACTTAATATCGTGCGGAAACGACGACCGTCAATCACATAATGCACAGCTCGAAAATGCACGCGATCTGTCTATCAGACAGCGATAAAAAAAAAAAAAACAGAGGAAAAACGCGAACTCGCCATATCGGAGTTCAGCCTAAACGTCAATTACCCTCTCGGCTTGAAATGCACAGGGGCATATCACAATCTAACGTGGACGTATAGCCGGTTGCGTTTGGCCGGGGTATTCCGATCCGACCGCACCAAAAACCTGATACCGTTATTCTATACGTTTGCATTGAGTTTCCGCGCTCCTCTCTTCGAATGCGATCTGCAGATCTTCTCTCCATTTTCCGCGTGTGTTCCCTGTTCTTCCCTCCATTCTTTTTTTTCGTCGCATCCCTCCATCGCGCATCGACGAAGCCGCGTTAAACCCGAGAATTCAAGTTGAACCCGAAAGAAAAAAATGTGTGGGATGAAAAAAGGAGAGAGGAATCGCTGCGACGACGTTCTCTCGTTACCGCTCGGTTCGACTGACAAAAGAAGAGGACCCGGCCGATACGTGCCGATACCGCGGGCGCCAAAAAACCAACGCTCCCGTAATCTACGATGGAAATCGACGCTGGACAGTGGAACGGGGGTGGCTTGGAAAAATGCCTCCGAGGAGTGACTGCGCGATTTAGTGGTATATCGTTTATCGAAAACAGAACGGGGAGCTTTTGACATGTATAACACGTTGAGACTCGTGTTACGTTTGGTTTGGAAGAGTTAGCTCGTCGATTTTCTTCGGGTGAAATTTTGGGCTCTCTTTTTATGGTGCTTGGTTTGAGCTTCGATGAGTTCGGCGGAGTATTTCGAATGGCTTTCGTTTAACTTGTGGGCGTACAGATACGATGAAAAATAAAGTGATCTTTGGGAATTTTCGATGTGAAATCTACTGCTGGATGCTTAACTTTTAAAACGTGAATATATGTATACACAAGTTTGGTGTGGAAATGTTATATTTGAGAATATTAGAGAGTAGCATCAGGCTTTTTTCGAGATAGAAATTACTAGTCTGATTGACTTCAGAGAACAGGAATAATGAAGTTAGAAATATTAAAATATTTCTAATGTTACATATTTTTAAGAGGCACTTATATCAGGTGCGATGCATATCAAATTGTGTTTTATTTTTATATAGAATTTCTAATGTATAGTATTTATGTGTAGATTATTTCATATATTCTAATGTACAATAACCAATTTCAAAATTAATCAAAATTCCATGATCGTATTTCATATCATCTTTCATCGTTTTTTAACTAAAATACATTAAATAATCTTTCCTCTACATAACAAATACATTTCATAATTACTAATGAATAATGTCACACTACAACTTGGAATTCACGATCACTAATTCACTTCAATTAACGACAATTACTCTGACTACTGTTTCTAATCAGCCACATACAAAAAATCGCAAAGTAATCAATCACTTCTCACCTCTGACATCTGAAAACCGCGCATCGCTTTTCGCCTGCCTACTCAACAGTGTCGACAACATTCCCACTGACTGAAAGCGAGAAAAGAGTTTCTCGTTTCGCTCAAAAACAGGACTCGATACAATTGAAAGCTTGAAAATGAAAACGATTAAAGTTGGAGACGCGTTCGTTGCTCATCGAGGCGCCCCGCATGGACGTTGGCATTTACAAGAATGTCACGCGCAACGCGCGGTGTCGCGTTATTTATATTCTAAACGCATGCAAACGGAGCAAGGCTTGTAGCAACAGATGACGCAGAATGTATGGCTGCAGCGTGCCGCCACAGGTACGTCAACATGTGCCAAACGATGGCGAGCAAATGAGACCGAACGGCGAATTTTGGGCGATGTGTACGATTGCCAGAAGGAGAACACATGCGCTCGCACGCTTTAGAACCATTTACACCACGGGGCACTAACTTTTTCCTAGAGGTGGCGCGAACAATGAATATTCTAGGCTTTGCAAATAAAACTGGGTAACAGTTGTAGATACTAAATACGCTCAAAAATTGTAGTGATTAAAGAAATTGTATTAAACACATTGCAAATGTAGTACATAAATATTCGAATCGTTACACAGATATCACAAATAGTATATAAATTATTTTTAAATGGTTTTATGATACCAGAGGCAGTGTTGTTTTTAAGGTAGTGCAATTTCTTTTGTTAATTGTACTATACATATATGTTTTGAAAAGAATTAAATGGGAAGGTGTATTTCTTCATGGAATACAAACATTTTGTTAACAAAGTAGAAAGTGTATGAAGTAAATGCACCAAATTTGTTGAGCTATTCCTTGAAATGCTATATGAAATCACTGGACTAGACAGTGGCATACCACTCTGTCTATAAAATACCATTTTAATTCAGCATACAATTCTTTGGTACTTCTGATATGCTACTTATGTCTCTTATCATAATGAAGTCTGTCTACCACTGTCACGCCTCTTTAAATTTCAAAATGTTCACTCTTCAAAATCTCTGCGATGATTTCTTCGTTTCTCAGACAAACACAGATTTCGAAACAGCGAAGATTCGATCTAAGTTCGATCGTTTGGCGTTGTTTGGTGTACGCAAATGTACCACAGTACGAATCCAGTCGGTTCCTGGTTCCCTTGGTGTATCATCGTTGATCTCTCGCTGATGTTTGCAGTTAATTTCGTTGATCTATGCCGCTGATGAAGCCAATGAAATTCATCGTCCGCGGTCGATGAAGCCGTTTAGCATTTCTCGTACGCCTTGCCATGCGGGAGCGTTTAAAGGCGCATGAATAATAAGGCGCCGCGGGGAGAAACGTGGCTGGACGGGAATATAAAAGCAGAAATGAGAGAGAATGGAAGAATACTCGAGCCACGGTCGCATTATTATTTTAAGTTTTCCGCGCGCGTTGGGGAGCTTGAACTGCTTTGGCGGGTTATTAATTTTCAGATGGTTGTAATTTTATTGTAACGGAATTCGTTTATGATTAGTTTATTCCGCCAGGAAATGAATAGAGAGATTCAGGTAACGTTTCTTTCTCCGAGCTTGAATTTCAGCGATAATTATTACTGCGGCCGGAGTTTCCGTGGATTTTAAGATGAAATACGTTGGCAATACCAAATACAGACGAAGATAGGTTAATAATCTCTAAAATCATCGCAAACTGTTGATATCATTTTATGGTAAATTTTATTGGTTAATATTTAAGTGGTAGGTTTTCAACACTGTAATTCAGAGGGATAACACTTTTGTGTCTCAATTTTGGGTTGCATTCGATATATGTATGCATTATCTTTACTTCGAATGAAATGTCGCAAATTATCTTCCAAATTTCAATAATAAAATGGTCAAAATTATTAATCATATCGAATTCTTATATATTTGATTTATATATTCATATTCTTAGTAATTAGTATATTTATTTTCTTTCCTGCAAATAACGTTTGGTAAGTTATCTGTAAAATTTAAATAATGAAATGAAACGCTTGACTCTATTATTCATTACCACCATTATCTCGCAATCATCATTGCTGTAATATTATTTATTAGCTTGTAGTATTAGATTGTCCCAAAAGTTTCTTTCGTCAGTTGCATTCAATTATTTTCTGTGAGTGTTTATATAAGTAGACAATCTAATTTCTTAGACATTGATGCTGTAACGGTAATGGAGCGAAATGAATTGTACACAATTTTGTAATGTAACATAAAACATAGACTATCGTGTATGAATTAATTATTAATAAAACGAAAGAAACTCTTGGGACAATCTAATATATTAACTACATTTACTTCGAATAAAATTTACCCAACCCCTTTTTGTTTTCACAACAAAACCGCAACCACAGTGGCCCAACTACCCTCACCCTTACAATATGATCAAGGACTCCAAATCCCAAACGTGGAAAGTCGAGGGTTGCGATTATAGTTTTTCGCCACATTCGATGAACTAAAGACCACTGCGGTACACTCGGTAGCCCCAATGAAAGCTTCCCAAGGCAAAGAACACGCCAAAGGACCGTGAAAACGATCCCACCCTAGAATTCGATAACGACACAGCGAACTAGGGGGTTGGTTTCTCGATTTTCAACCTTTGTCCGGCAGACGCGGGTTTTCGACTCCCGCGTTCGGAGTCATTAACCCGCCGCGGGGCTAACCGTAGGAAAGGAGCACGTGTAGGGAACAGAGAGACGAAGTGAGACGTAACGTTAGGTAGGGAGAAAAACTGTCTAAATGCACGCAAAAATGTCATAAACCAGTATGGTATAATAACCGTGGCATCTAGGTATGGTGGACCGAGAGAGAGGGCGAGATTGGAAGAGCGAGATAAAGAATGGCGCAGGAGGGAGGGTTGAAAGGGGGATTCGAAATGGTGACAAAGGGAAGTGAGATAGTCTTGGGAAGCCAGTTGGGGCTCCGCCACGCGTTATATTCAATAAAACCCAAATGTACCGCAAGAGACCCTTTTCCTACCTACTTCGTACTAGGCCATTTTTGTCCCTGCTCGTTGGCAGTTTCTTCTTGCGTTTTCTCTCGAGCTCTCTTACACCGCCACGCGCGGAAGTTTACTTCGCCAGGACCGTCAAGGCCATTCGTCGAAGTTTATTTTGCGTAAGCGACGAAACTCGCCCCGAGGCGGTATAAAACGTTCTGGATTCTTTTGCCTCACCCTTTCGCCCCCTCCGCACCCGCCTCATTCGCGAGTCGGTCCTTCTTTTACCGTCGGTTTTTTTGTCTTCCTCCTTTGGTGGCAAAACCAAGGAAGTTACCCCTAGGGCAAAGATAATCCGTGTAGCGAGGAGCATCAAAGCGGCGCGCTCTCTGTTTTTGATGGGAATTAATTTGGATCTTGTTTTAATTAAAGAAGGATCGTCTCTGGAGGGGACTTTCGATGAGGCTTTTTAAGTGAACCGGAACGGACCGTCTACGATTGTTTCTGCTCGGTGGAATTTTTGAAATAGATCAGTAATTGGCGAATGAAGATTTAGTAGGAACTGAAAGGTTCATCGGGCAAAACCGTCTGCCAGGACGGCTGTGCTCGATTGTCTCACCGGAAGGGGGGGGGGGGGGGGGTGAATAACGTACTAAATAATTAACCCTGAACGATCGGGACCAATTCTGACAATCATTCTCCCTCATTTGGCCTAGTGGATTCTGTCACCATTGTTGTCGTAATTTTCCTCAAATTTGGAACTATTCGAAGGTTTGGAATTAATTTAGTCTGTTACACTCGAGGGAACTTGACTTGGCCATATTATTAATTTATTATCTTTACTTTAAATAACATTTCAGATGTCTTTATAATTCAAATGATAAAGTGGTTGAAACGATCGAACATATTAGATGTTCCCAAAAGTTTCTTTCGTTTTATTAATAAGTAATACATACACAATATTTTATGTCTAATGTTACATTATTGAATTGTGTACGATTCATTTTGCTCGATTACTGTTACAACATCAATATCTAAGAAATTAGGTTATCTATTTATATAAATACTGCCACACAAAATAATTGAGCGCAAATTACGAAAGAAACTTTTGGGACAACCTAATATTAATGTATCTATGTTATATTATGTAACACTTGAGAGTTCAAATGTTTCTGAATTTGTTTTTTTTTTTTTATTACATATTTCACTTTGATTTCATACCAAATGATCATGTTATAATTTCATTAACCTGAAATGAAACGTGCTTGCTAGCAATGAAATCAAGAAACTCGGAGTTTCTCAATACTTTCAACGAAACATAAATTGTTGAATGCCATATCAAAATACCTTCTGGGCCGTGTCTAAAATACACCGAACGAGGGCGATACGAATTTATTTCGAGTAAAATTCCAAACAAATTAAAACTACTCCGCTACCGAGGTTCAACCAATGCGATATTCGAGGAACTTGATATCTTTCGCGGGATTCCGTAACGCGATCTCTTACACTGTGTTTATATCCAGTAGTCAATTATTGCCATTTTACACACCGACGAATTCTTATTTTTGTCTGGCGCGCGATATCGTCGACATGACGACAGGGTATCCCAGTTGCCGACGGCACAAGGGAAGCCAACGAAGCTCGTGAAATTCCATCGTGGAGCTCCACGGGGGTTGAATGGTATGAGGGTGTTATCGGGTCGCGACCACTTAATATGTAAATGCATCGTAGAGAGGAGGCTCGCTACTGCTGCTGTTCACCGTAACCGAAGCAGGCGGGACCAATACTTTAATTTGCATTTAAAATTGCTCAAGGGTTGACAGTCGCCACCTTGTGCCTCTCGTCCTCTTATTTCGAACAGACTGGTCGCGAAACAAATGCCCTGCGCGTAATCGCTGCTCCATGAATTGATGATGACATTAGGGACCCCATCGATAATTTTGCCGCATTTGATTGTAACTGAGTGTCTAGCCTCGTAGATTTAAATAGAATGCGTTTCTCCAAACCTGTTAGACCTATGGTCA
Organism: Hylaeus volcanicus; assembly: GCF_026283585.1. Taxonomy (NCBI): domain Eukaryota; kingdom Metazoa; phylum Arthropoda; class Insecta; order Hymenoptera; family Colletidae; genus Hylaeus; species Hylaeus volcanicus. The sequence goes on along the minus strand of NC_071978.1, from coordinate 9,537,549 downwards.
TGGATTTCCTATTTACATTAGTAGATAAAACTTTATTTGGAACAGATCCTAAATTAATTTTTTTAGTTAAATAATTAGAATTCATACTGAACAATTATCTAGGATGTAATAGCTGAAGATTTATTTGCATAGTAGAACTGTTAAGTTCTATATAGAAATTTAAGCCTTTTAATTAAATTTGTCATTGCAAAATGAATTTAATTGACAGCCACCATGACATTTAACTTTACAGCTTTATTTTCTCTTCATCTTAAGAAATAGTGTACGGCATTTCGAATGACCTAGATTTGAATATCTCGACGGATGTGCAAACTAGAGTATCTGTAAGGTTTCACGCTACTTCAAATGTGTTTTACGTATCGAATAAGTACGAGAGGATTTCGCAATTTCAACTTCGTGGAAGTTACTAACAGGAAAACTTTGGACGAATATTTATTAGATAGCACATACATACAAATACATTTACATATTATTTTTATTAAATCTATCATGAAACCTGTGCAAAAGATTACTATTCTATTTGCATTGTTGTTTATTAGTGACACTTCGTTTCGTAATACACTGGATTTCACAGTTATTATTTATCATTGATTCATGATTCGAATTTATAAGGAATTTGGATTTCAAATACATTAACCAGAATCTAAACATTTACCTCTGAATTTGTTGACAAAAATATCAGCTTTTTCAATCAAACCTCCTTCATCATATTTAATACAGTCCTTGTAGTCTTTACTTCTTGTTATCATTTAATTCTTTCATAAAATGAAATAAATAAAAATATACTCCAGAACATCAACTCTTTTACCACTGTCAATTCATGATTCTCAAATAAAAAATATTTGTTCACACTTTCGAATGGTTCTGCTAAAAACTATAAATATAGTTCTCAACATCGAGAAATCTGCTATTAAAGAAAATTTGTAGGATTTCCTTCACGTAGAATGTTCGACCGTGTCGTTGCATTCCTTTCCGGGATACAACTCGCGACGGCCGTATGTTATTTATTTGATATTCGCCTACTTAGAAGTTTTAACACAACGCGTGGCGCGCGGTATATTCCCTGTGTCAATTAGCATGTCGAGCAGGTGTCATCCCGCGCAACACTTTCCAGCTGGATCGCCTAACCCCGTGTGGTTGTTGTTTAATACAAACAGAGGAGCATCCGCGAGCTTTGTCAGTCGTGCTTTTTGTCCGACGGCGAGGATTTACGCGGGTCACGCGTTACGGGACGCGATATTATTGCGACAACGCATTTCGCAGCGGCACGAAATCTCTGTAAAACTAAATTCGAATAACGCTTTCCTCCGACGAAACTTGTTTGTAAAATTTTGTTCAAACATTTCCGTACACGCACCCGATTGTTGAGCAAACACTGTTACTCCATCGAAAAATAATCCTGTAACTGTGTGTTTGTGTTGCAATTTTGATAGTCGCGAAACGAGGCCTCGATCATATACATAGTTATACTACGTGTGGAAATTCATTCTGTGCCTTTACATTCGATCATTTATAACTCTAGTTTCAATAGAATTTCGTACTTTTTATTTTACTACATCAAAATACCAACCTTCAAAGTTCTCAACTTAATCTCCATAACGCCATCTCTACAATTAATTTATATATTGTAAATAATTTGTCTCAATCTGATGGCCATTAGAATATATCTATAATTATAATAATTGAAAGAGTATAATAATGATCAAAGTTTCGTGGTTTCAATAGTAATCAAATATTATAAACCGCCTTAATTAAACTTACATTATAAACAATAGTGAAACAATTTAAAAAATCAATATTTCTTTTCTAATTTGACAATAGGCTTTTCAGTTATGGATAACAACTAAGATTGTGGAAAATACCTCACAGTAAATGCCACAGACAAGAAATAATTTGTTATACAAAAATTAATCGTAAGCGAACAGCAAAATTGTTTCGTAGCAAGCTTCGAATTCACGGAAATTAACTTTGAATCCGTTTTGGGGCGCGCGTGCATTTTACTTGAATTCGGACTGACGGATCACGCTATGAATGTCTATCACGTTTGTACGCCATATGTAGAAGGAATAATTTATAGCTAGAAACACTATTTTCTCATAATTAAGTGTGTACGATTTGCATAATAACGCGCCAGTGACGTTCAGCGCGATCCGTTTAATTGATAGACGTGATTGATGGAATTGTTCGCGTGCTTCTGACACTAATTTTCGGGCGTACGAAGCACTGTATGGAAAAATTTTATTTAACACTTTCGAATTATTTTTGCCTATAGAATCTCATGATTTTATGTTGCACTCGAATGTACTATCATGTTGTTTCAAAAAATTCTAATGTGCCATTTTGATAATGCTTTATCACTAGCATTTTTGTAACCCTTTCAGACCTGGCGTCTACAATCAAGGACACAAAATTTAAAAATTACCGACGCTATCATTTAGGGCGAATGTCCTTATTTATGCACACGAAGAAAGACCAGTTTTCTTCGAAAGCTACACTATTAGGACTTTTTTTTTTTTATTTCTTTCATACTAATTTTAGTCCAAGTTAACACTAAAAATTAATTTACATTAGTACGAGGAAAAAAATAATTCAGGTCTGGAAGGGTTAATAACAACACACACCTATCAATGTGATCATTGTTAACTCTTAAACAATACCATCCTTCGTGTTTAATCGTCTTAAAGTCGTTGTAAAAATGGGACGAATTCCATACCATTTGCGTGCTACTAAAAAACCAAAATCCTGAAGTCCTATTAGGGTAATCCTTTCTAACACTTTCAGGGGTTAGCGCGTCAAATTTTCAGTGCATTCGCGCGGTTCCGCAGTTCCTCGTTACTAAAAGGAGTCGCATGGTAAATTACAGTCGCCCCGAAGGGATCGACGATACTGTTGCGGTGTGTTCACAATCCCGCAAACCCTTTCCGTCTTGTTCAACCCCTCCTTCGATTCGGTCCAAACATCCAAAGAAGAAGCAACAGATATATATACTATATAGCTCCGCCGGAAGTGAGGGCGAGGAAGGCGAGGGAAACGTGTCGGAAGGAAAGGCACTCAGGGAAGGGTAAAGCGGTATCGAATGTATCGTTCCGTGAACTTTCCGCTAGAGTTTCGGTGAAATCGTGTCCTGTAGGAAGCCAACCGTTTCACGGACTACCGAATACCGTCATTCCATGTGTGAAGCAAACCGCTGAAGTCTTGTCGACTTCCAGTAAACACGGATGTTGCATTCTTGGTGATCGTCCAACGGACAAAGTGAAACGCCCCGAGGATGGTCCGGAGCTTTGACTTCGATTTTTCCTTTCGGACGATAAACGAGAAACTTTAAAGACATACACAGGAAGTACAACGCGGGTTAACACTGGAATTTTACGGATTTTAATGTGGCTATTTTCAATTATAAATTTTTCTAAATTCTTTGACGGATGTAACTTGTTTATACTTGGTGCGGCTGATTTACGGAATTGTAACGAGTGCAAAGAAGTACATACGTTAAAGATAAATTTAAGCACTGTAAGATTCGCAAATCTTAAAATGATATATGTAAGTATTTTTTTTTCTTCTTTTTTTTTGTAACATATTTAAATTTCAATTTGATTCAGTATTAGTGTATTTTATATTGCTGTGAAAGTTGTTTCCCTTTGATAATTTACAAGTCGCTGCACATAAAGTTACGTTTATTTTTATGTTAATATAATTTCTACCATTTGAACTAATTATTACATTTTTTTCTGAAATCCAGAATTTATTAAATAATGAAGGTCGACATGTATATTTGTTTCCTACAAAATAAACAAACTATTTCGAACGGGAAATTTTGGAAATTCGGAACGGATTGATAAAAATTCCCCGTTCAACGTTAACCTGTTAACATAGCACACATTCCATGAACTATTTCGAAAAATATGTGTCACTAAAAATTCTATGTCGACTTTTGAGCTATCAGACATTTTGTATTGACAGACACGCGACAGTACTTGCAAACATAGAGGGCCATATTTTTATCTTTCATTTGCAAGAATCGAAATTTTATTTGACGTTTTGAAATAACAAATAACAACAGACGCGTTTGGAAAATACTAATAGAAGCGATATCGAATATCGGTGCTATTTTCTTCTATCGAATTTAACGTATTTCGTGGATTTCACAATGCATGCCGCATTTAGTGTTTTATTTTGCATCCCAGTTTGTTCCTTGTAGACACATTATTTGCCGTTACGTTTTACAGTCTCATTGTTAAAAAATCCTCCCTGTAAAAAACTTGGGTAATGACACGACCCAGTTCGTTACTTGAGTTTTTGCATAGTTCCCTGCGGGGTTTCGTAGCCAGCGAATTATTTGATATGTATTGTCGTTCAGATGGAAAATTAATGTAATTAACAGAGCAATATCAACAGGAATTTATAAATCAGTACACAACGATATGGTAATAAATGAAACGTGTAACAGTTCGCTGAGTAAATAATTTGAAACAGTCGTGGATGTTGACATTTGTTAGTTAAGTAAACTTCAGAACCAGTAATAACGAGCATCGATAAATTATATGTATAGTACAATAAACCAGAAAACTTGTTCGAGACATAGGGTAGTTGAATATACCTTCGGAAACAATTTAAACCAATGTTCTTTTCAAAAATCATAATATGGCAAATTGTAAATAACGCAAACATCTCTCATTTTTAATACACTCAATCATCGAAGTTTTACAACTGTGGGGCTTATTAGAAAATTTTATTTGTTACTTCATCCGGAATAAATTAAAAAGAAAACACAATAAAAGTGACTTATTTATTTATAGAAATTAAACGAAACGTCGTGTGGTGACCTCGACTTAAAAAAAAAATGAAAGAGTAGAACAGTGTACACTTTTCATAAAATTGTTATTCGCAAACGGCACACACCCGGTATGAAAGTCTTCCCACGTGAATGGTACTCATTTAAATAGGAGTGGCCGCTAAATTTTCCCTCGATTAGGTTTCAAAAATTCAAGCGCACGATTTTCCCAACCGAGAAAGGGGTTTGCGACCACTTGAATATTTATAAGAAAAGAAGGCCTCGTGAAATTTCAAAGTAGGTTTACAGATATCGTCGATTTCGCCAGCCTTTGAATACATTAATGAAACTCGATGAATTGGTTATTCGTTCTCTTTTGTTGAATTTCTGAATACGATTCGTCTGCTGTTTGGTTCGATGCGACTGTAGGAACTCTAAAAGACTTCGGAAGGTTTAGTTTGATCAACCATAATTTAAAGACCTTACTTCCAAAACGTCTTATTATCCTATAGTGTTTTTAATAAAAATATGTTTTTCTTTTAATCTGTATGGTAGACACATTTTTTGTTATTACACTTTGTTACGAACCTTTTAGTTTAGACACTAATTAACAGTTCTTTCATAAATTTAATGACACTTTTCAAATGATGAACCTTACCACCATTATTCGCTACATTTAATTTACATATCAAGATATACAATAATAATTGTATTTGACATAATAAGTAGAATTCTCTTTGTCGGATTCACTTTAACCAAATATCCGAAACCATTAATAATTTCGACGAATATTCGATGAACCAATCACGAACAAATATTACCTTTGTTGTATTCCATATTTGATGCACTAAATCATTATTCCTAAAAAAAAGTTAATCAATTCAGATTCAGTGTATCTGTACAATATTACGACTAATAACCATGTGTGCTTGAAATGAATATTTTATAAACCAAAGCATGAATAAATACTTTTCCACTTGTATTCCATATTTGATGCCCTAAATTGGTATTCGTAAATATAGTCACAACCATATATTTATCGATAACAATTCCCCATCGCATTGCAGTTGAGGTAACACGAGAAATTTTGGAAATCAATGTATCTAAAAAAGCAACACGACCAATTACCAGGTGTGCTTGAACTTGAAACGTGCAAGCAATTATACAGACTATTTGTTACGAATAATCGGCTGGACGCGAAACGGAGAGCAAAAAATTAAATGAGCTCACCCCTTCTCGTTTGTTTATCGTCGAGCTCGAATCACGAATTGATATCGGGATTGCGTTAATTGAGCGCATCCATTAAACAATAAATCACAAGCCCTGCGATTCTCCCCGGAACAAACTGGAGCCCGTCGACCGCGTATTACTCTTGGAAATTCATGGATACCCTCCGTTTTCTACTATTTTTGTTTTTTTTCACCCTCACGGTTAATCTGTACACGCGGACCGCTCTCGCGCCTGAATTTTACTCTCGTGGTTATTTTCCCATGGTCGTCCCTTTTAAACGCTTTGTGAAACACGAAACATTGTGTTGATCCAGAAAGCACTAACGAGACGACTTTTCAATTAAACCTCTCTCTCCACATTATCATTCCCGCGATGTAATATTGTTTCGTTTTTCCACGGGGCATATTTGTCGCCTAATGAGACAAAACGAAACAAGAGATTCCCCTTTTTTTTTTCTCCCCATACTTTCCAACGGCTACAAAGCCCGTTTCGGGGCGAAAAAAAAATTGAAATAATCGCACGCGCGGTTGGTTTGTTATACAAAAGTTCTTTCGTATAATTTTCATTAGTTCCCTTTCGTCTGGTACACTTTGTCCCGCCGGCGCCTTGGTAGTATTTCCGAATGAGAAGCGAAAATTAACGAACAATTTCGTTCCGTTCGAAATAATTATTTTTGTACAATTATTGCCGTATCTAGAGTTGGCGAGCGGGTTCGAATGGAAGGTATTAAAAGACCTTGCGGAAATCTAAATGAACCCCGGAGTATGTAGCTTTTACCTTTGAGCATAAAATATTCCTTAATTGTGCTTTTACGCTGGTCGAGTTCTTTTCTTTCCCTTGTCTAGCTTGAGAGAGTAGTCTGAGTTGGATGGTTGAAAATTTAATATATGTACAGAAAAGTGTAATATCGGAACGTGGTTTTGGTAATGACACTGTGCTTTCATTTCTGGAAGGGGAGATGGAATACTTATTATGATCTGCGAATATATTACGAAGTGACGGCCATTTTCAAAATGTATCTAAGCTTGTTCGTTTCTTCTTGTATTTCTTAAGGTAAAAAGTTAGTTGCAGCAATTTTTATACCTTATTTATATTTTAAAATATAGTATATGTAGCATATAATTAATATTGTGTTGTCCAGAAATTTCGAGCCAATTTTTAAGAAAAACTCAAAGGCACATTTAACTTTTGCCGTGTATTTATTGAATTACATAGGTACCATCTTGTTCCATAACCTTTTCACCTTTTAAAGGACGCAACATGTTACTTGTATTCAACCATTTCCATATATTCAAATCTGTACTACCTACCAAGAATTCCCAGCGATCCAATATATTTATTAGTATATTTATTTACATGTATGTATTCTATAGACTTTTCAAATCAAATCAAACAACCAGAATTTTGCCAAGATAGAAGGCACCTTCCATCAGACGATGTCACCAAATGTTTGATTGTTTTATACACTTTCAAAAGCTAAAGGCAACATCCGATGAAATGATATATAAGTGGTTTGGGAAAGTCCTGCTTTTCATTGATAATATAAATAGCGAATAACGGAGTAAAATAGTGAAGTAAACATTTCTAAAAATTCTGGTCACCGAGACTATGTCCCATCCCAAGGCAATCTACCTAGCTCCCCAATGTACACAATTGTTAGACCTGCAGTACAACCAATCGCTTTTAAAAATGTCGTATTCGATTTGCCTTTGCCCATATCCGTACGATTCAACCATTGTTTGGAGTCAATCTCGTTCGACTCAATCAGTCACTTCCAACAGTTGAATTTTTTAGCCTATGAAGCGCTCATGCTACATAGGTGGTAAACATTATTTAGGCATTCTTTACATCTTATTACAGTATGACTTAATTATCTGCTAATAAACAAGATGGTTCACTGACCTATAAATGATACTATCTGTAGATTGTGCTTGGCTCTAATCATACTAAGACTAAGACTGCACTCCTACTTCTGGCGACTAACATTTGCATTTATTCTTTTTTTTTTTGTGGTTTTGGTGATGGAAATAGCTGAAAAATCTTCTGATGTTCAAGGACCACCTGTCCCGGGGCATGTGGGATTCCCACCCAATAAAAAACAACTAACTGCTTATCACATAACCACTAGCATCTGCATTAAGGATCACGTAGTACATAAAATAATGATTTCTGACATGGAGATTCATTGATTGACAGTTGAATATCTCATACATCATAAATATTATTTAGGAACATTCTTTGTTGTGATTAATATTCACATCGATAAATGGCCTATAGATCTTACTGATTGTTAGCCCTAGGTGTTACTAGAGCTACTCTCCTAGTTCTAACGAATACGATCTCCATTCGTTCAAGAACAATACATTCTCGATCTCTAACGTCGCCCTAACATCTAATGTATCTATATTTTCTTGTTCTTGCTTAATACCGTCTGCTTGAGAATTCATCGGGGCTCGAAGTGAATCAATCTGTTTGCCCGTGACGCGGGATTAAACCGAAAACAGCGAATCTCGATTCACTCGAAGCTTGATAACTTCCATCCCGTCTCCCGTTACAATTCCAGCGCCGGCAACTCGCGGGGAAAGCATTTCGCTTTTCTCCCTCCTTCCTCTTTTCGATTCTCCGTGCAGTCGCGATGCGTTCATCTTAAATTACGCCGCGGCAGTCTTTCTTCCTTCCGCCTTCCGGGCTCACCATCCCTTTCAGCCTGGTTTTCTCTTTCTCCGCATTGCTCTCCACTCTCATCGGATTAAGCATCGAGTAACCGATTGTAAACACGTGGTGGGGGCCGCGAAGACACGGAAAAGGGGAATAGAAGTTTGCAGAGGTTGTAAGAGGAGACGCTGGTAAATATCTGCCCTACCTTCTTGTCGTCTTCCGCCAGGCGTGTTCGTTTCGGGTCCCGTTTTACTTGCACGACCTCGGGAATCGATAGTTGCTCTCCTGGTTGAATGCGACCCTCGCAAACGAGACGTCTCGTCATTGTTTACCGTCGATTTGAATTAGTTGATGAGCATTTTTAACCTGTTGAGGGTTATTGACACGTACGTTTGCTTTTATATAAAAATTATCGTTATCTACCATCGCGATACCTTTTAGAATTTAATATACAATATTAATGTATGGTAGCGTATAGTCTATATACTCTATATATTGTTGTTATACTGTAAATAAAATTAATTATCAAACATTCATGTTGTCAGAAATCCAAGATTACGAAGGAAATGATTTAGGTTAGATGATTTGACACGAATCTTAGTGAAAATTATCGGGAAGACTGGGAAGTATTATTTAATTTTTTAGTATCATTTTAAATGTTTATCTTGTAGATACCGAAGCCCTGTCAATCTGTACAATGACCGAATCAGGGTCCTCCACGAAATATAGTTTCCTAGGTATATTCAATGTATTTAAAACACTACTGAGTCCTGTATTCAATATATTTATTAAACATTTTTCGACGCTAAAATAATTTCATGTGATCCCTGAAACAAAATGAACAAAAATAATAGAAATGGAGGTAAAAATATAGAAATGAATCAAGATATACATGAAAATAACAGAATCATTAATTAATCTATGAAATAATTCAATGACAATGAGACGACCACATATTTTATTATAATAATATGCTCTGTATTTCAGTAATAATAAACAGTTATAGAAACTAATCGTTGAAGTTGCTCGTTATACAAATACCTTCTACCCCCCAACTAAAAGTTAGCCAAACTACCATTCGTTTACAAGAAGATAGTATTCCAACTATAACATAGTTCGCATAACGACCATACCTTCCGTTACCGTTGACATACTTCTAAGTCGCTTTTCGCCACTGGTAGTCGCAAAGTCTGACGACGGAGACGAAAGAAATCTCGCGTAGTGTCACCAAGCGTTTCTCAGATGGTTGCCCTCCCCCACTCCTTCTAAGACGATTACGTCAAAAAAAAGAATTAAAGATGTCACGTTGAAAAGTGGAGCTTTACCGTACGAGGGTGAATCTTGAGGGAGTAGGCGGATGTTCGATAAAAGAACATATTGAAGAAGCATAAAGAAGTGCCAACGTTAAAGGAGGAAGGCTTTTCCTTCGGAGCAAAGAACAGGCACTAGAGGAATGCCGTGGTTTAAAAGACAGAATAGCTCGTTGCAGATATCTCTTCCATCGACTTTTTACACTCCACCTTCCAGTTCGTTCTCTTCCTGCGGTTCTTCCGTGGACCAACGCCCTCTTTGGTACCGGAGCTAGTTTGCCCTTTACATTACATTTATTTTACTTCATTTTTCGCAGAATAAATGTCTTCGGGGCTTTGCCAGTCGGTTAGGAAAATACTTTCATAATACTCGGCTCTTCTTCCCCCAGCCCTCCGCCATGCAGTTCTCCTATCCACTCCTCTCTCTATCTTTCAATTCTTTGTCCTTGTCTCGGGAGGAGCACGGTTCCTTTCTTCCCTGATGGCGAGGAACCGAGGAATAAAGTAATAAAGGGAACCGTGTAGGGCGATGGGTGAACCGAGATGACACCCTCTCCCCTCCCGAGACTGGAATCACCCACCACGACGGGCTTGTTGCGTCTACCAACGAGAACTAATATCGCAGATCTCTGTCACGATACAAAGGACATTTTTTGGATGGCATCGGCATTGCGATTTGTCTTTCAAAGCCGAGAAGAAAATATGAAATACAAGTTGGCTTTCTTATCGAAATGCGTTTGAGGGATCATATGAATTTTTGTTTAAAGGTACGAATTTTTGGGTACACGAAATTTTAACATAACCCAGCCATCTAATTATAAACGGTTTAGTATAAGTAAATTATTTTTAATAATTTTTCTACTTGGTTATTGGCAATGTTATAATTATTTTAGTGGACATCATAATTAACCAGCCAGAGGTTTGTGACGACTATACACGTCATTAGGAAATTACAATATTTTGTGTTATGGCTATTTGCTGTTTAAATGCAATTTTAGCGAAGACTGAAGTATGTTCGTAGATTTTAAGATGTTTTGAATATTTGAAGGTTTCGACAAAATTATAGAAACGAATAAATACGGGAATATATTTCATTATTATGTGATCACTGTATAGAGTATGAATATTTGGATGCCTGGACGAAATTATAAAAACAAATGGACCTTGTCTGAGTGGTATCGTCTGAGGAGTATGAGAATACGAAATTTGGCTTGCATTAGATTATAATACCGTCCGAAAACTATTCATTGGTCAGGTGGCATGATTTGGGGGGCATGAAAATCCTCGGTTTGTCGCCCCAATTCAGGAGCCACCGTTCCATTTCTCACTAGAAGGAGAGACGAAGGCACGGTCCATTGACTTCGCCAGTCTCGACCATCGTCTGCGGTAATTTGAGAGGAAGCTCTGAACACCGATGAGAGTCGTCGACTGATTGCGAGTTAGGATCGAGAGAGCTGCTTCTCTCCCATAGTTTAACGAGGTTACTAATAAAATCGGTGAAACAAATCAGGAATTCGGTTTCAGCTCGGGAACCATTATTCTTGAGTGGTTTACAATTTCCGCGCTGATTGCGAGATTATTTAAAGAATATCTCGATTCGTTTATCAAGAAGGAGAACGTAAATATAAATATAGGTAATTCTTGGGTTACGAACGTATACCATTGTGCAAGGCTATGATTGTGATTGTGTATCCTCATTCCTGAACTTTTAAAATATATAATTATCGTATAGGAAAGCAAACATTTTAATTTCTTGAAATAAAAATAAAACTTATGCTACACACAATTACAATTTCATTACTTATTCAGATTAAATAATATAATAATATAAATAACACTGCAGATCAGGTCTAATACTTCAGAAACAGTTCAGAAACTACTAATCTCCATTAGTAGTGATGCGCCCAAGACGAGACGAGACGAGACGAGAATCTTGCGATCTCGATCTTGATACACTTTACACTTTACAATTTCCATTTTACACTTTTGGACTTTACACTTCTCCACTTTACACTTTACACTACACTCTTTATATCTAAAGATCTTATTCTAAGTTCGCAGCCATTAGCTCGATATTACTCCCGACGAAGGATTGTTCGTCACGAATAATACCGATTACCAGGTCTCACCACGTGGAGGTTGCTACGACTGGAGACCCGGAGATAGAAGGAATCAAACTTCCTTCGATCTCCCTCTACATAGAGTATACATACGTAGATGCATACTCTACATAGAGTCGACGAGCTTAATACTAAGTACGAAACCATGGAAATCAAAGAAAACAAACTCCCTTTGATTTCCAAAGTCTATGTCTGACTCTGCCAAATAATTATTTGAACTAGATGAAAGCTAAATGGAAATCGCGACACGACGCGACCATGTAACGGACTTACTGAGTCAGTCCCGTTTCCTCTTGTTGGATCTGGACTCGAGAGGAAGACGACCGACGCCTCCGAACCAGTCCTCCACACCCTGCACCCCGTTGGGAGCCACTATAGGACCCGACTTGCACCCGTCTCACTGCGCTTTGGACTTACTGCACTGCGCCGGGAGCCTTGGACTACACTAAACGTGATGCAGGAAGTAGAGAACCGATCCGGAGGAGCCGATTGTCGTCCTCTCGAATACAGATCCACCAGGAGGACGGCAACCGACCTTTCTGTCCAGTTACACAGTTGGTCACTTCACTTATCACATCAAGTAATAGTGACCGAAGTGGAGAACGAAATTGCGAGTCCAATATGGATCTACGAACAATCAAAAGAATTGAGGAAATGATTAATAATTGTTTGGTAGAGGACAGACACTTGTACACGCATGCCTTAAAACTAACTTAGAACTAACCAAACCAAACTAAGGTACCCACAACCAATACCAAGCAAACTAAGGTACAAGGAAAAATAGGAGGGACACGAGACGCGGACGCGCGATCGCGAGATCCATATCGACCGACGGATCGTCGAAGAATGAGCTCTCACCCCTCGTATACCTGTGTCGAGGGTCGCGGCTCGCGCGTGCCTCTCGAAGTAGAGAAGGGGAAGGGCGAACAACAACCACATGACGGTCGATTCGACGACACGTTGGAACCATCGAGAAAATAATTCGTGAAACAAAATCATATTCCCCACCATTGTTTAAATAATAAGTATTGTTAATAGTTAATTTAACTATTGTCAGAAATTAATATTTAGTTGGTGCATTCAATATATATTAAAATATTGACTTTCTCACGAATAATGTCTCGAATGAATACTTATTCTGAACCCAAATTGTTATTAATGTTTAGTCAAACATGTACCACGAATGTTTAATTATGTATCCACTTAATTGCTGTTTCCTTGAACAATTCGAATCGTGAAAATTCTATTTTTCACAATTTCAATGTTTGCATACGAAAAGTTGAAGGATTCCTTTTGCAAATAGAAGAAGGATATCCAGTTCGTTTGGCTTCTCGCCAGATTCGTTCTCAGGCTGTGAAAAACCATGCTTAACGTTGAGAGTTCCGGATAAAACTTTTTAATATATTTATAATGAAACATGTGAATATTATATATGTAAAGAGGAATGTATTAAATCGAATATATATTTCCAGGAGTTCCAGGAACACAACTGTTCCTGAGGTTTCCATTTTTCTCTGGCCAGACGTTTCCGTGAATTACGCTAATTATAATCATGAATTAATATCAAAGTCGTGAATTTAATTAATTAAAGTATATTTCAGCTGTAATATTGATGTAATATAACCAGATTTAATGAGCTATCTATTATCTATTATTTGCCTAACACTTTTTAAAACGTACAGTATCAGTGACTATTTCAGAATTAATTGGAGTGGAAGTACGTGCTCCAAAAGATTGGGCTTATAGTATATGAAAATAACATTATTTGTCGAGTACATAAATATTTGTATTTACATTTTTTACTTCGTGAGTCACGTTTTTGTCATTAGAATGCATGTTTCAATAAATTCCTTTCACTATAGAAACAATGCCACAATTTAAACGATTCTACAATTACTATAGAACATTCAAATCACGTTTTGCAATAGTTTCTCATTAGTGCAAGAGTGTCGAAGTTTCGCTTGTTGCAATGGCCACCCAAACTGCTCGCGCTTTATTCGACTCGTGGTAGTTTGATATCGAAGGGGTGAAACGAAGGAAGGAACATTACCAGCGAACACGGAACGATATTCCTCCCAGAATAGATCGAGATTGCTATTTCCTTGGCCTCGTTTTACAGCAATTCGTCTATCATTGAAAATAGAACGCACACTTCCTCCAAATAAAACATCTTGCATGTGGTTAGCTCTCTAGCAGGCATAAATTACGTGATTCCAATGTAAAAGCAGTAGTTCACAAATGTATCTTTTTGGTGGAACATATTACAATGGTAAATAAACTATCTCTCAATTGTCTACTCGAAAAACACAATAAATTAGTAATTATGTTATGAAAGCATATCGATAAATTGTATATCCTTTAAATTATTCTTTGTTTATTTTCTGTCCAACCTAAATAGCCTATGAACACAACATATTGTGTATATATACAATTTTATATCCATCATTATTTCTTTATTAGATCTGCTTCATATCATCAGATTGTTACACTTTCTCTTTTTCTCTTTCTACACATTTTTTTTTTATCTTTGTGCATATAATTTTTATGTGTCAGACAATAACATGCTTAAATAGTAATTTTCTGAAGAATAACTTTACATTCCAGAAGTCTAAGAAAAATTGTAACATCAAAAGAGTTCAATCGATACAATCAAATCGACCTTCTTTTTACAACCTCATTATTTAATTATACCCCTATATTACTTCGGAACCGTTTCCAAGTACGTGAACTTATTTCGTAATTTAAATTCAAACTCTTTAGTATGAATTTTTGCTAGTAAAGCCTACTCTGCAATATTATAAGTTTATCTATTTGTAAAATAATTTGCCAGAGTGTCGAAACGTAAAAATATAATATTGCCTTTTACTTTTCAAAACACCTTGGACATGGCATAGACGGGTGGAAAATGCGAAAATAAAGTAACTTTCCATTCGTGGATAGCTTCCCTCCACCCACCCCCCGGTAAGTCTCGTTAATTAAGCCATGGAGAGGTTACAATGACATATCGGAGATATCCACCGTTTGAACTTTGATGAGAACGATGTCTGTATAGGGGTGGTTAATGCGGTGACACGCACTGGGACACCCCAGGAGGGAGTGGCCCAACCCGGCCATTCTGGTCATTGCTCAGTCGATAATTACTTACCCCCGGCTTAATGTGGGGAGCTCATCAAACTGCCTGTGAAATATCGTTTTCACGCGCACATATGCGCTTGGATCAACGACATAACATCGGGACACGTATTACGGATACCGCTCGCCCGCCCGCCCCCCGACCCACTCCACTCAAAATTTATCATGTTTGACCACAAATGGTGCGCGCCGTCGATGAAAGTTTACGATCCACCATATCCGAAGGATGAACGTTTCATGAAGATCTTATCTGTGAAATTTGCAAGTTAAACAGTTCACCGTGGATAAACTCGGGGAACGTGTTCGTTAGAATGACCAGTCGTGCTACGGCACTGGATAAATTTGATTTCGAATTGAAATAAGCAGAAATTGTTTGGAAAACAAACATGGGAAGAAAAGGGCTTTCCAAAGTGTTTTCCTTTTTTTAATTTTGTGATTTTAATCAAATCTAAATGGTAGGGGATATATTGGATTTGTTTGATTGCAAATGACGGTACATATAATTATAATTGAACGCAAAAATAGGCTGTGTTTTGTTATTAGAAAACCAAAATTTTCAAGTTCCTATTGGAAAACACGTTCGATTCAATTTATTTAATATGAATTAACAAGGTGTTCATTGTTTCAGATCCGAGAGCAAAATGGTTTTGCAACATCATCCTTCGTATGAGTACGTACACTTACAATTTTTATTGTTAGATCTATTGTTTATACGAAAAGCAAATCCTCGTATGTAATAAAATTTACGGAACTCAATTGATTATACAAATTTTAAACGTACACAATTTATTTTTTAATATATTATGATGATTTATAAGGCTTTGTAAGCCCCCCTTTTTTTAGAGTAAAAAATTATTACTTTCAATAATTATTACCGTGTATAATAAATGAAATTTCGAATATTTGATTTGCTGTCAAAATCGAGAGTGCTTGTTTAGCCAGAAAGGTAATCATAACATTTAAAAGAGTAAACTTTTTGTCAACTGAAATCTTTTTTATAACTTTTCAAAAATATCATCTTAAAATAGTAAATGTTTTAAAAATTTCTATCCAGAGATTTACATTTAAAACATTCCTGAAACATTATTATTTTATTATAACCAGGTGCCCTCGCCCCTAAGTGTCTGAACCGTGGGTCAGAACCGTGTCTAAATCTCAATCCGAAATAGTCCGGAGAAATTAAGAAGCAATTTGCACCGAGATTGAAACATAGAAACGCGGAGGGGGCGAACGATTCGAATAAAAGGCCAACGACCGTTACACGTTCACAATAAAAAATCAGCAAACCATCGGGTTAAAGGAAGAATAGAAAGGGACTCGCGGGAACAGCGGAGCGGAAGCCACGAAAAGATGAGAAAGGAAAAGAAATAAGTACCGGCAACAGAATTTTATTTACGGGGCACGATTCGTAGATAGGGTGGGCCTGGGGGATCCGTTTCCTTCTTTCCACGCGGAGAACGAGGGGCGGAGGGGACGAGGGTTTCAAGCTTTTTCAATTACAGACACAAAGTTACCTTGCAGATTGATATCGGCCGAACCAGTCTGGCTTTAAAACTAGCCCCGGAAATAATTAAGGATTCGCGAAATTAAAAGTCTGTCCTTAACAACGTCGGCATAATTGCACCGATTCTCTTATGCCTCCCACAGAGGCTAGCCAACTCACTCGAATATTTTTCTCCCGCCCACTCCTTTACCGCGGGCATTAAAACTCGATGAAAAGGATCCTCTGTCCACGAACCACTCTCGCGGCAGCTTATACCCTTAATTAATAACCCAATTGCATCCGGAACGATACATAGCCTATTGGTTGCTCTTCCTGCTTTCTTCGAGGAGGGCTTCCCAACTGCCAGACGATCGAGTCTCTCGGCGTCTACGGGGTTTCGCGTAAATTCAAAACCCTCTCCAGAGTTTTGCTGGCCTGTCGGGGTTTTAACGGTTCTGTTTTCAGTAATCGAGTAAACAGTAAACTGGACAATTTGTTGAATTTTCATTGAGGGCGCAAATAATTCTTTTAAAGTGGAGCATCATATGTTAAGAGGATTATACAATATCGTTGGTGATAGCTTGACGAAGCTGATTGAATTTTACTAAACTAAATAAAATTAGACAAAACTATACGCAACTACAATAAAAAAAAAAAAAAAAAAAAAAAAAGGACAGAATTAAGCAAACGTCGCTAAACTAATCCAAATCACGTGAAACTAAAGTATACTAAGCAAAACAGAATATGACTCACGCTATCTAACACACACACCAGCCATTTTTTAATGTATATCTATGTATCATGTATGTATGTTACTGTAGTAACATTTTTCAAAACAATTATCGTTCCAAGGCAATGCTTCCTTTGTCGAGATTTTCAGAGTTATTCAAGCGATGGAAAGCTTGACGAAAAAGAAGCTTACGTTCGTAATCTTCAAAAGCGACCCAATTTTGAGGAAATCACGAGAGCAAAGGAGAGATTATGGGGAACACAAAATGGATCAAGTTGATTGATAAGAACAACAAACGTGCTGCTCGAAATTAAGAATTTTTTTACAAAATCATAGCTTGAGCAGAAAGAATTCTTTCATAGAATGTACTTTCACATAGAGATGAAGATTAATTTCCGAAAGTCACCGTGAGGTCTTTTGTACTTAAGTGTAAACTTAAGTGTTCATTACAGACTAATTAGAGAATTAAGAATATTCGAATTTAAAAAAGTCTTGTTGAATTTATTTAGAAAAAAATAAATGAATTTTTTCGATAATCTTTGTACTGGCGCCATTTATGTATCTAAATAGAAAGTTGCGTATTAGTCGACATAGTGGATTAATAAATAAACGCTACGGAGCTGCGACTACTACAGTAGAAGCTTTTCTCTGCCGTAAAATGAGTTTCGATGTCTTCCTTATTGATCAGCCGCGATTTCTATTCAGGGATCTTTTATTCTCTCTGAGGAACGTAGAGGTCGTTCGCGTGATCGCTGGAAGTCGACAAAGTTTTATTGGTCGTAGTATCGCACGTGATGGGAATGAGAATCCTTGCACTTCGATCATGTTCCCGGATTTTTTACATTCACGCAAAATGTAACTATAGCACTTTTCTCTAAGCAATGAAGAATAATTGGACGCGTTAAAACGAGTAACAATGCAAAATTTACGATACCTACATCTGTAACTAACTATTAGAGAAATTGAAAGAAACCTCACAAGTAAATAATCATTTTCTGTACTAGAAGTGAATGTAAAATAATTCCAATTATTAAAATTCAAATACATAAGTGAACTCGATACTTTAATAACATTTATTGAATAACAACATAACTCACGACACGCAAACGATATCAACCAGTAGAATGCATCATATCAATATTTGCATGAACCTATGTCAAAATAATTTTATAAAAAAACGGAAATCTTTCTCGATTCAATATTTCGTCAAAATTTATTGTGACTTTCAGCCAGCCTGGAAATTCAATCAAAGTTTCCCTCAAACTGTGCGTGAATTTTCCCCACGACGAAAAAATGAAATATCGACGCTTGTTGTTTCCTTC
Organism: Hylaeus volcanicus; assembly: GCF_026283585.1. Lineage (NCBI taxonomy): Eukaryota > Metazoa > Arthropoda > Insecta > Hymenoptera > Colletidae > Hylaeus > Hylaeus volcanicus. Next base: position 9,518,793 of record NC_071978.1, on the reverse strand, counting down.
TTCGCGTGACTCCCGTTGCATATTGCATTATCTACCGTGATGCATGGCAAGCGAGGGTGCGGCGTCACGTCGACTCAGTAAGGACATAATTTCAATTAGCAAACACGATTACCGGGCTATTACAAACGAGCCGTTTGGTCGTCCAGTGGTTTCGGCGAGGCCTGACTGGTCGAATAGACCAGTCTGCGTCTTCCTAGTGCGTACTGTTGGTTGCATTATGCACTTAGAGTTGCCACTTTCTTCGTGTACTCTGCGAACGGCCCCTGCAGCGGCGTACTTTGTCCTGGCATACCGTGAAAATTCAATATCATCGGTATCTGCGTTGACAAAAGCTTGTTGCTGGTCCTTTGCCTCAAACGATACTCATAAACAAACCCTGTTACAGGAAGGGTAACGGTGAATGGGAGGGGGGACGTTTCGTTCTCCTACGACTGGAAGCTGCCGATTTTAGTATTTTTCTACTAGGGGACGGACACACTTTTATCTATACTCGTTCGATACCACCCTGTGTATCGTTTTGTATTTTATCCGAAAAATTGAACACCGTGTAAAAGGAAATCGATAACCAACGGAGTGAAAATAAGAGCAAAACAATGTGAGACTGTTCCTTGAGCAGAATCTAGAGCTTTTTGGAGTCTGACATGGGAGAACTTTGGGCGACGACGTGTCACGGAATGTTTGTGTTTATTCTATTAAGGGGCACATCAGAAGAAGAATAAATTTGCAGTGACTGTATACCGTACAGGAATGAATAAGTAATAACAGTGATTATGTTTATGAAGTGGAGAAATATTTTAGGTACTTATGTATTGTACACATTTTTTTATGGTGGAATGGCAGCATATTTTACAAATTCTTAGATGTGAAATATTGCTGAAGTTGTGAAATAAATATAACATAATCCATATTCCAAGTGTATGTTTGTAATATATGTTGAAGTATATATAAATATATACACGTATAGACTTATTCGTATACATATTTATAATGAAAAATTCATTTGGTAATATCAAAACTATTATTCAATTTAGTCGAACTTCTTCAATAGACATAGAGGGTACGAATATTTATGGGATTGGCTGTATTTACATAAACATTTTAACATATTTACCAAATGTGTAGTCTGTAGATTATCCTTTTAAATAATTACCAAAATCGCGAAACGATAGGAACATTAATAAAAAATTATTCGCTATAATCTCATATCTATTTCAAAGTGTACCACATAGAATCACCTCTTGATCTGTGACAAATTTTGGAGTAAGGTCTCCTCTTTTGTAACAGAAGTTCGAAACGACGAGAAAATGCGAGAGATGTACTATAGCCGATGCTTATTTGAACTCCGAGGGTCATTCTCGTGCTTCCCGTAAGAATACAGCGGATATTGCGTAAGCAGCTTGATCTGTCGACCCCTTGAAATCGAAGAAGATTGTAACTCTAAGGGTAGCTGTTGCCTTCGAGACGTGCCTTACTCGCGACTCGCTTTATTACATCGCCTTCCTCTTATTCCAGGATTCGCTCGACGTAGCGACACTTCCCGTTTCTCACCTCCACCGATCGATGTCCTTTACTCTCTTTTCCTACGTCTTGCCATCTTCGATATCTTGTGTTTCAAATCGATAGACACCTTTATGCAGTTTCGCGACCCCGGCGTAACCTGGACCGTCATTCTCGTTTGGATCCAATGAAGGTTTATGGAATCACTGTTCCTCCATTTGAAATATCATCGAGTTGTTTCGTATTTTATTCTGGTATCAATGTTAATTGCAGGACTCAGGGACATTTTTGTATTTTTAGTTTAGACAATGCGTCTGAGGGTGAGATCAATTATAAACATTTATTTTCTTAGATAATGCAATTCTTATCACCATTGTTGTAAATCATACTAATACTTTAAATGGCACTGCTTATAAGTGAAGCACCGAAATGGTTCAACTAATTATCGTCACTTCAGCTAGCTCCATGTAGGCCTGATTAATTCATTATAGATATTCAGTATTACTCTATTTCTTCAACTATTTTATTAATTTTTTCATTAATATTTCTTTAACTGTGTGAGTGCTACATGTGCACCTACCGATATTTAGCGACTATGTTTAACAACTAGGATTATCATACTTGCTTAACACATTTCGCATAGAATCTTAAAGTCTTCACACAACCAGGTTTAAATTAAGTCAAAATGCAAAACAATTATAAGCTTACTTCTCACGACAAGAGCTCATGCATTTTATGCATACATAATTCACCATAACAAACACGTACATAAAATACGTGGTTCCTTTGATTAAACATTGATTCGACTGTTAGTATCTTGCTGTGAATAATTGCGTCTTTCTTTGACGTCTAACATTTCTTTTCCCTCCTCCTTATTTTTCACATTACGAGTCAAATTGGATCGATGCTTTTATGCAGTTTGCGTCGTTCAGTAAGTTGACGTTATTCGTAGCCTTTTCAGACCTCGCTTTCGTTTTACCTGCCCTGGGTTATTTCCTGCTTCGCGTGTCCAGTGACAAAGAACATAGGATGTCTTGTATCTACGTTTTATTTCTGAGGAATTTTTCCTTCGACAGCTACACAACGAAACAAACTGCGAGCAATACAGTTCGGTCGGGGATTCTTTCTCCCTGTGTGTTGTATTGCAAATCCGTGGCTCCTCCTTTCGCAACTGCATGGAAATAAGATTGTCGAGCATGTCGAAATTTTTTACTGTTGCTGATTTTGTTTCTAATATATTGTTGGCAATCGTCTAAATTTTTTTAATAATTGCATCACTAGGAGAGCAATACGAGGAATAAATGATATAGAATACCTAATGTTTGAGAATACATTAAAAATGTAAAATGAAATTATCAAATCATTTAATTCGGGGCTATGCTATCAGAGAAATGAATTTTGAAAATTTGATTGATACGAAAGCAATTATGTACGATTTAATTCACGAGCTTATTCATTTCTCATTATTTCTAGTTGGAAGTGATGGAGTCGTATTTTACGCGTGCGAATAAATTTTACATGTGTATATATTTATAATAACAAATTTATTTGAAATCATCCATCCTGTTATTTAACTCCGACCAATTCATCAACAGACTGATTGGAATCTCAAGTACCATTACAGTAAATTACGTACTTGATAAATTACATTACTTAACGCGACATGATTCCTGTTTGCTCATTCCGCAACGAAATGGCTCCGGGAGCAAACAGTCAAAAACATGTCGTTCCTATTGAAACAACCCTTTACAAACTGCCTTAGGCCGATCGCACACGGGCGCAACCGATCAGTTTTAAACCACTCTGAAACTACAGCAACATGTAGTTGCATGCGACCGTGGATCTAGGTAAAATAAAGACAGTGGAGTAGGTAAAACAAAGAGCGCAAACGGTTTGCAACACAAATTTCAAATCGGTTGCGCCATGTGCGATCGACCTTAGAAAACACTATTCCATTCGTTCCCGATCGCATTGGAAAATTTCGGAAAAGGAACAGCTCGTCCCTCTCCCACCGTACCGCCACGTTTTCCGGGGCGGCACGTGTCTAATCCGCGGGGTAAAATCCGCGCGACGCAAATCCTCTTGGCCTTATAATCGCGTTTCGACGGATCAAGTTAAGTCACCGCAAAAATTCCGCCTGAGCGTTGCTCGGCAGACAACCGCGTTTAAACATGGACGGATCGTCGGAGTCCGATGCCAACTTCCGCCTACCGATCGGGTGCGGGCAACCCAGCTGTCCGCTCGGGCATAATTAATAACAATACCCCGGCCGCGAGACGCGAGTGGCGGGCGCGAATACGCGTTTAATGAACACGAAATGGAATTTGTTGCGACTGGCAAGCATCCGCTGTGAATGCTGGTTAGAAATAGGTATAGATGCGTGGGCGATGGGGACGGGGAGAGCGTTTGCGGGGATTGCTGAGAGCGCGAACCGCGTTTTGGTGAAAGGAGAGACCTGTGGGGGTGGCTTTAGCCGCGGGGATGGCCCGGTGAAAAGCGAGGCGTCGCATATTAATCATGGTATTAACACTCGAACCGAGCAAAAGCCTAAACCGCCGTGTGCCCAACGGTGGTGAAAAGCGTCGCGCAACCGCCTCCTTGACATCCTCCGTGCCACGTATACTTGTATTTCCGTCGGCCCTGGAACGGATACAGGATCGAGTGAGGGGGAGGATTGTGCGTGGAGGCATACAGGCCGGGACTGTAAACTGAAACGGCGCGAAAATTAATTGCCAGAAACGCTTCACCCACTCTTGCCGACCTACCCTTCACTCTTAATTACTAACCATCCTTCGCTCACCTCCCGAAACCCCTATCGCTTTTCCCGCCGCGGCTGCTAACCGATCGTCGAGAAGAAAGGGGAAAAAATGTAACGCTACGGAGCGAAAGATAATATAAAACGGTACAACGATCAGATGTCACGGTCTGCTTAATTTCCGGCACATCGAGTGAGAAGCAGCGCCGCCAGCTATCGTCGACGTGCCGGCAAAATTACGAGCGAATTTTCGACTCCCTGATAAATAGCGCCAATTGGTTCGCGCTGAGAATTTTCGTACACCGCGAATCATCGAATGTTTTCTATTCGATGAAGATTGGAGGGAATTTTAAGGGTAGTATTTGATTTACCGGAAGAATTCTTAACGCGCTACCGCTGACGTAAATTCGCGTCATTTCAAATTCTATTTCTGGTTATGAAAAGATTATGAAAATCTTTTTATTCGAAACACCACATATTTACAACATTGATATTACAAAGGATATTTCGTAATTTTTATTGTGTATTATGTACAGTCATAACTTTTTTATGTTTATAATAACTTTCCTGAATAATAAAGATTAACAACATTAAACGACAAAATTTATTTTCTCATTGAATAATAAATAATTTATTTCAGAGGTCACTTTGACCGCATTTCTCAACTTTTTTTTTTTATGGTGTTAATCGATTTGTGCAATGAGCGGCTCATTTCTTACACTCCCCCCAAACAGTTCCAATTAAATTACCAAAAATTGACGACTTCGCTCCATCCTGCTGTACAAGCTTACAACGGATAGCGCCGCTGTGGAAGAGGAATTCCAGCGATCCGGTGTGCCTTCATAGTTACTTAATAACAATTATTAACGGAAGGTAATCCTTAGATCGGGCGTCGCGGTATAAAGAAAGTCGAGGCACACAGCGCCGGGAGTTAGTTAGGCGTTACGAGGATTTACGAGAGGTCCTATTTCACGCGCCTAACCAGCTGCGGGGACTGGGCTGGTGGGGTCAGCAGCTACCAGGGCGAAGCAGGAGTTGCGCTGGGGTTGCAGGGGTCCCGTGGTAGGGGCACGCGTATACCAGGGGCAATAGTTTTCAGGTACCAGTAGTCATTTGTAACGCGAAGCTGGCGAGGTTGGCTTTATTGCTACCATAAAGATCTCGGCTTCCTCGGTCGACCGCGGTCTCTTCGTTGCATCGTCCTATCCGTGAGCTGTCGTAGTTAGCGGAGTGTAGGGTGTTGTTGCGTCGACGCAATTTATGCAAATTAGCACCACGATGATACAATTTCTTCTCTCTTCTTTCCTATTGCTCCCACGGACTCGCTGATATTCAATTGTGTTTTTATTATCTTCGTTTCTGTAGCTTCGATTGACAGCACGCGTTGTTTCCTTATTTAGATAAAAATTGGAATTGCTGGCTTTTGGCTGGGACTTGTTTTAAAATATGACACGTTGTATAAATGGTTGTCGAAGTTTATTCGTTGATGACGAATAGTAATCGCTGGAAACGTAATGAATGTCAACGTATACATTATGTATATGTATATTGTATTTTATATACATTCAATTTCAAAATCATTCAGATATTTGTCCTGTTAATGAAATTTATATTTTATTCTATTTATTATTACTTTTATACAGTGTAAAATATATGTATGATTCCATTAAGAGCAGAAGACATCAATGATTTTAAAATCCAATAAAAGAATGGCCGAAACAAATTATTCTCTCTCGTTACATGTGCCCTAAGAGGTTGGTAACATTGGAAAATTTGTATATAATTGTACATGTATACAAATAATTGAAAGGATACTAAACTGTTCAAACTATAAATAATTGAAGAAACTGGAAAGTACATAGCCATCTACTAAAGTAGCCTTTACAAAATGAAAATGAAATCACTTGAGAAATCATGATTAAAAACTAAGGAAAACGTACTTGAATTTACCAAAACTATTCTTGAATTAAACAATGTTTCGGCCATTAACCAAAATCTTTCTTGTTAAATTTAAAAAAATCTAAAGATAAAAATGTGACATAATAATAATCAGTTTCGTTAAATTTTACTTTAGTCATTTCAGTCTGCTGGAAAAAACAAATTCCTCCTATTTATAAAGATAAATCACTTTTTGCTTAAATCAGAAAATAATTGTTGTAGCTTCGTGAAATATCTTAAATTTGTGTTTGCAAGTAGAATAAAGAAATGGATTCGTTAACGTTAAAATTTGTACATAATTATCACTAAACTTCATAGCGAGCATAGCGTGTCTCAAGAGCGCAAAGCGTAATCCTTTGAATGCTGAGTTCGGTCATCGGTCAATGCATTGCCTGTGGATAGCCCTATTCGCGTTCGTTGAATACGCTTGACAAACAGAACTATCAGATTTCCATTCACACCGAATGCCGTGCTTTCAAATTCTAGCACCGAACGGGTTGAATGATGTCGAAACGCCAAGTGACTATTGACAAGCTGTGCTTTGATATAGCATATATATTCTTCACCAAAACTAATACCGAGCCTTTTCGTTAGGCTGTGCTTTTGAAAGTTATACAGTGTCGAAGAATTATTTCTGTCCCTTTAAATATTTGAATGAAAAATAAAATAGTGTCGATCACTCGTAGGTACCTATTTAGAATCGTTAAATTATTAAATATAACTCCGGTCGTTCAATTGAAACGATCCTAATTGGAAGATTTCAGACTCCGAACAAAAATTGAAAGGTTTGAAATTGAATATCCTGGATTCATTTTGACCTCTGTAATAATTTTAAATGATTTAAAAGAAAGAAGTTTCCAGTTTTATAATTCATAAAAAAACTATTCAAAATTGAACTAACACAAAATATCCGCCATCATGTTTCTCTTCCGTATTCCCCATTGCAAAGCTAAAACAGTTGAAAGGCACTTCATCAGTGGCAATGATACTTCCAGGAATCACGAAACAAGGGAAAAACAAATTTTTCGATAAATAATGAATATAATTACATTTTCTTTCCTTTTTCCGTAGCATTTCTGCCAAATAATTCACTTGCACGCTAACATGTGGCAATATCAATTCGCGTAACGCAAAGAAACGAATTTCGATAATATTTGTATATGCATATAAGCCGCCATTACGATTCATTGGCTGCTGATGAAATTCTGTTTGGCTTTCCATCAACAGCCTGAGGGATTTGGTTCATACACGGCATCACGATGGATGCAAACGCAGTAGTCATCAATTTACGATATTGCGACGAAGTACTTAGGCATAGAGCTCATAGTTCACTTTGCGTAATCTACTTACGGAGTTACTATCGACATCTGACGAGGTATCGGCTATAATCTTGAGATACGTAGTTTCTCCGTCCTTGTAATTGCAAATCCTGTTAATTGGGGGAACCGAGCTGTCATGGGTTACGTTTAGTTTTGAATCGATGGATCGTTGACAATTTTCGGTTCGTTTTGACAATGATAGCTACACTTGTATCGACTAAATCGTCGATTGATCTAGGATCTCTAGGATTTATAGAACAACTTTAATTCATCGCCACGTTACCCATACGTAGTAAGACTTTTCATTGTTCTTCAAACATTAATATACATGTGTTATAAATTTCAAGTGTCTCAAGCTTTTATATTCTTTTTATTATGTAATAAATTTGAATCTTACTCGAAGAAAGGCGTTGATAAGTGTCAATGAATTTCCAAACGCCACAAATACTGAATCTATCTTATTATTCCGACCTCGCGACGAAGATTATTCACAAAGTTAAATTGATCGAAGTTTACAACTCTGGTCGTCTACGCCATTACAAACCAAATTCCGTTTATTTTTTCTGCGAGGACTCGGCTTCCGGATAATAAGCATGGAGAACGTAATTTCCAGTCCGTATTATTCCCGAAATTTGTATCGAACGATTTTTAGCGTCAAAAGCGTCGCGGCTGTCGAGGGTAATTAATATTTCAACGACGACAAAACGAATCGTATTTATGTCCATACGAGAATAATTTAAGTAATATTGTCCACTTGTCATGATCGATCGTGTGCAATGAAATGAAAAATGCTGTGGATGCGTGTACGTCATTAATACTCCATGGTACGAAATTATTCGTTAACGTACATTTAAATCGTGAACGAATCGAGCTATGTGCTCGCATGCGGCAGAAATTGATCAGAGAAACGTTAAAGTCGTAGTTTCGTAATTCGCCTGTGAAATATAATCATACTAAGTACGTGTATTTATTTAATAAATTTGTCTCGTTCGACTGATAAAATTGAATATCATTAAAATACGTTGTACAGGAAACATTTACTCGTTCGTTTGTTTTAACGTCGATTGTTCGATGACTGTTGTATATGAATATTAATTTTATTAATTATTAACTGTTAATCCAACTCGTTTCATACATCGTGTTTGTGTTACAAATTTTCTGTTGAACATTCGAGTAATCCTTTTAATATCGTTCTTTTTCCATTTGATTTTTTAAAATGAAATTTTATCGCTTGCTAGAATAAATTTGACCAAATGAATTTACATAGTAACAAGTAATTATTATCATTGTCAGATACTCTTAAACAATTGTTTATTTATAAAAATGAAGGCGACTTTGAAGTGTTGTAACTCGGGGTGGAATCGTCCGATTTGATTCTAACAAAATGCAAATTGAAAGACCGAATCTTTACTATCTGATTAATAGTTATTATCATTGTTAGGTACTTTTAAACAATTGTTAATAATTCGACACGTTATATGATTAAGACATGTTTAATTTTCGAATAAACTGAACATTTGATTTTTTTATTCGAATTACTACAATTTTCCAAGACATGTTTTCTAGCATGATGCTATTGATATAATGTGCATTCTAGTGTCTCAAAACGTTTAACAAAAGACAGAAAACAATTGTTTGTACGCGTAAGTGATTTTATGTAGATTAAAAATGTTAGAATGTCTCCAGTAACAATTTGTTTCGCTCTCCACATGCTGGCACTATAACGTACGGGAGTTCCTCGAACTTTGCTCCAGGCTTTTTGCACGGAAATGGAGACAATTTGCGAGCTTATGTCGCCACATTCAACCTTCGCCCAAGTTCGCAACCTCTTCTAGTTCTACAACCTGTTGCCTTCGCGGAGGCAGGAAATCTTTGTTATAAGTAGAGCTTGCGAATTTGCGGCGAACTTCAGCGACCGCCACCATTCAAGGCTTAATTAACGCTAATTAATTAGCGCCACATTAAATAATTAATTTTCTCTCCCCCCCCCCCCTCCCCGCGAACCGCCGCCATCTGAGTCAAATAATATTTACGTAAATTCATTATTTTCAATATTGAAAATTGTTTAAATACCAACCGATTATTCGTAGGAGATATTTTCATTAATTTGGTAATTCCAAATCGAATGGCAGACGGAAATCAAAACAGCTCGATGGAATTTATTTCTACATTTATTTTGCGAATTACTGCTCCCATAACAAATTCGTTTAATACCAAGGTATTGTTTTGTGATTATATTGGGACAATTGTGTGTAGTCGGAGAATGAAAAATTTTGATTTACAATGCGGAATTTATTTATTAATCTCTTCAAGGAACGAAAATAAATATTTTTCATTGAAAATTAAAAGCCTGAATATCGATAATTTCTTTACTGTGTAAATACGACAGAATTTTCAAACAGCGAAGTTTCTGTTACAGTTTTGTTTTATGCATTTTACTGTAATGTTATCTAAATTATTAAGATAAAAAATTACACGTTAGGATGCACTTTATACATTCCATATACATATACATAGTATTCTAACGTACGAATCCAATTACTCCATTTGACTAGAGTTTAAAGAAAAAATAGCCTCTCAAATGACAAGAGCCACATATAATGAAACTATTACTATACTTCAGTAGAATATCTGCGGTATAATTTTATTATATTTCAGAAATTTGAAACACCCTAATAACTGTTTTACCAAGCAAACCAAGTGTGGCATTTCCCTCAGATTATCATTGATTAACAAATATTGTTATGCAACCACGTTCACGCATCTATTATTTAACGAATTAGGGGTGCCACTGATTAGTCGAGTGTAACAGTTTGACAAAACGAACGAATGATCACTCGAGGATAAAGGGGGACCGTATCAATCAGATCGGAAAATTACTTTCCGAAGCTGGGGCAAATTTACGAGCGCGTAGCATCAGGGTAAACAAAGTGATCAAGGATGAAGTAACTGAAGTAGAGCAGCGGCGACAATAATTTTCAGCAAAAAAGAGACTTATGAGGGTAGACGCAGGTGACGCCCGCGGTAGACGGCATTTTTGACAGTGCTATCATTTGTCAGGGGCGCGGAAAAGTAGTCGGCCAGCACGGGCGTGTTCCGACCTACGGCTGAGAAACGACGAATCGCGCGAAGGCGGTGCGAAATGGCGGAACATTTTTTAGCAGACAATGCTGAATCGCGTATAAATATGTAATACCAATTTCCTAGTTGACTGTGCGCGCTACCATTTTTACCCCTTTCCCTCGAAGAACCGTCGCGAGCATTACCATTTGTCAAATCTCGTTGAATTAAGTCTTGCGCTTTTCTTCTCGGGGAACGCGTGACAACTACACCCAGCGACCTGGTCGAAATGCTTGATTCGGACGAACAAAAATTGACTTGCAGATGATGGATTAAATATTACTTATGTTATACAGGGATGAAATAATTTTGTCTGGGTTTTCTTAAATCTGACTGTGAAATTATATTATTATTCTCCCAAAATATAAGTGGATATGGAAAATATTTAACAGTAGTGAATCTTGTGATGCTTGAGATATTTAATTATGAATATTTAATTATAATTTCAGTGATGATTTTGTTTTTTAATAAGACACAAGTGATATTGCGATACGTATATATGAATTAAATTTTCATTATATTTTACGAAAATTAGGTACAGTTCTCTGGCATTAATCTTACAGTCAAGTTTTATGGCAATCTTGCAGAGTCGTCACAATTTCTAGATCCACAATTTTAAACCATAGGTAGATAGAATATTGATAAAATATACACTACCATATGCTTTGTTATCTCGACGTCCTCCTCTTTTGTTAACGATAAACCCATTTTAATGAAACGTCCACAAACCCGACGCTTACATATTACTCCTTCCATGTTTCTAATCGTGAAACGTGCTATTATAATTTTCATGCGAAGCTGACATGCCAATAGTAATCAACTTTAAAATTACTTGGACGAACTGTAGTCAATAATTCCAATCATTCTTTCGCGTATTCTCGACTGCCGCATAATTTGATTATAACTAATCAGATTATAAACTGTTACATTGGACGAAAAATTGAAAATTTTAAAAATGCAAATATTATAAAGCATCTAAATATTATTTCCAGAGTATTTGTCGAATGCTTATAAGATCTTCCTCGAGGCGAGCAGTACCAAGTAAGGGTGGGGACGACTTCGTCTCAATCTAGCAGACATCACGAGTAATTTCGATTATTATTCAAAATTGATATTCCACGCAAATAACGCGACTGCAATCAAGAAGATTGCATGCACCGTGTCCGACGACGAATTTCCTAAATTGGTTGCCCATTTTCACCTACAAGCGAATTCCAGTCTGGCGTTTATAATTTGAGAAGGGCCTGCTTTAATTACCACCCTACGGTGTTTACACGAGCCGCAATATTTGACGCGGCAAGATAGAATCTACGTTGACGTGGACCACGTATCCTGAGAGAAATATATCAAGATAGAATGACTCGAACGGCAATCAATACTTCCACTCTGCTGTACAATTTATCGCGAGTAACCAGACACACTATACCCACTTCTACCCCTGGCAAAAGGTATTCGATCAAATGAGTCGACACACCACCGACGCAAAAGTTATGTACGTATCCGAGATAGGAAACCTGATAATGAAAAATATAGAGTAGAGGAGTTAATTTTATTTCAGCAAAGTATTAATGAAATAATAAGAACGTTGCAAAAATTGAGAGAAAATTAAAAAGAAGAATAAGAATCCAAAAAATAAGGTATAATTAATTTTTAATAGGATCTGAACCTCGAGCACATAGTGTTCCATTCTATGGACGCGTTCGTTCGACTCTAATTCATTTTTTTTTTTCAAAATCTACTGAGACAACTACCTCATTTTATTTATAACAAGCCTTGTTTTCAGTTCTAAGCTGTTCACGCACCCAGAAGAAAAATAAAGTCAGTACATTATTGCGCCATAAAACATCACTCGCGTCAACGTGTAATATGCTCTTGTCAAGATGTTTGCATAATTTGCTTGAAAAAACATCTCATTTCAAGATTGATTTATGCTCTGTTAATTCCCCGAGTCTACGGGTACAAATAATCTAGTAAATCATTGAAAACGGTGACTCAGGGACGACCATAGTTCTCTGTTTACCGTCGATATATTTGCAGTTTGACGAAGAAACGCGTACAGTTTACTAATCAGGAAAATACGTTTGTCCTTCTCAAGTTTTAGATTTGCTTCACGAACGCTATTATTAACAATGCAGATCACCTTCAGCGATGGGAAAGAATAAGAGAGGGAACCAAGCTTGTAAACAAAATACGACGGAATTTCTCATTTTCAAGGGATGGTATTGTTTGTTTCTGGCGATCACGAGGAAGAGGCATACTTAATAACTAATATATTCGTCTGGCAAGCAATGTGTCTGTAACGCTTTGCTTTCTCCTGTGTCGACGATGAGGAAGTTGTAAACTTCTCTTATATTTTATCAGTTACGTATTCTACTCTTCGATATAAATATAAATTGATGAAAACGATATCAATCATAAAATAATACATAAATACATAAAATCCACTGTCTATTCATCATTTTTGAAAATAGTTTACATATGTAAATGTGTGTCTATTGGCCTCTGACTTGATTTATACCTAATAGAATATATCTGATTCATTTCATTTTAAATTGAAGTACACATGGCTATGATTAAACGTGAAAGGTGATCTAATCGTCGGTCATCTAATTGTAAGTGTACACCACGATTACGCTGAGAGGCGTATTTTCTTATAAAAAGATAAAATCGAGGACGTTTCAAAGGAAATAATTTTGTTCCTTGAATAATATTTATATGAGACATTTGTTTCAGAAAAGATCAAGAAGTAGCCGCGATGAAAATTCTTTAAATGTATTCCGAGAAACCGCTGAAAACCGGCTTCACGTCGATGCAACGTATTTTTTCCCTCGTTGAGAAATTACAAGCCCTCGAGGGCTTAATTCTTGCATCATAAAGGGCTTCGCGAAGCAAAAACGGTGCAATTATGTATGCACGATAAAATCGAATAATTGCGATGCTCAGTTGACGAAGCAGACGTTACGCGGTAAAAAAAACTCACCGCGTTCGCGTTTGATAAAACTGATATCATAAAATTAAGCCGCCGTATTTGAAATTAAACACGACCAAACGGGACACAATCGAAACGACGATATTCTATCTCGTCGAATTCTGTACTGCAAATTGGTTTCCATTGCGTGTGTAAAGTTCTCCGTGTCAGACTTAACAGCAATACAGCTCGACTTCATGTTTTATACCATTCTCTGTGTGCATTTTCTATTTGAAAGCCGTAATAAATATATTATTCTTTTATATTATGTTTTAAGATAGTTCGGTCTAAACGTTTCACTGAATATTGTTAAAGTATTTATCCTACCACTTCAATTTCGTCGAAAACTTCCTTGTCTTTTGCATCCAGTAATCTTTTGGTGTTCTGCAGTGACCGGTTGTATGCAACCCTCGTCTTCCTCGAGTCGTGTGCTTATGCTTATGGTCTTGCCCAGATTCTCCAATGTATACCTTTCCGAAGGAGCAGAGTATCTCGCAAACTCTCGATGAGGACACCGCTACAGATATTCTGCTTCCTTAGAATTCCGCTTCTACATAACTACCATTAACAGGTTGCGACCCACGTTACAGTTCGTCGTCTTATTCAAGTATAATTCTGTCTGGGAAACTGTGCGTAAATACTCTGAATGTACAGAAAAAGATAATTTCGATGAAAACTTGCCACTTATCGTGAATTTAAAACTCTCCTTGGGTCTGTGTGACCCTAATATAATTAATACTCTCATTTGGGTAGTTTTTATTAATATTCATCCTCTGTACAAGGTGTCTCTAAAGTTTGGACATATAAGAAGTGTTAGTTACCATAATTATTTTACCTCCATATATTAAATATTACGGTACAATAGTATATTGATTATGATAATAAAAACTATAGGATTTTTCTTGTTTACATTAAAATTTCATAGAATACATATTCTCCAAGGTGTTTTTACATTTCCTATAGTATCATAAATACATTATTAGAAAAGAGTCATAAAAGGTAGATGGCAAATAGACTCATTTTCTAGCTTTTGCTTTGAAAAACAGCGAAATGACATTTCTTTTCCTTCATGTCCCTCATATCATTATTTTATTCAATATAATTAAATTAAACCTCAAGCAACAAAAATATAAAAAGAACAAAATTTGTTCACTTATGAGACTAAGATTTTCCTACTTTCGACATCAAATGGTAGAGATGGTGACAGGGTGAAACCATATATGGGAAACCATAGAATCGAATTCCGGTTAATCGAGATCCTTCTGTGCATATAAGAGCACGGGGACAGGCGCGTAACGTTCGCCCGTGTGCCGCACAGAAATAGAGCTAGTAGGAAAGAAGATCACCAAATGCATATTCATAGTTGGCCAAACGACGACCATCTCTGCATATTCCAGCGGACAGGGTTTCGTGGCCGGTACGTAACTCACGGAGGGAGGTTCGTACGCTCTCACACGAGATCAGGCACGTGCTAGCGCGCACACACGAGGGGGCGCGGCTCGTTTCGGCTCGAAAGCTGACAGAGAGCCGTGATCGATTGGCTCATCAAACACCTTGCCATATTGTTGACCGAATCCCTTCCGTGGGTGCTGGGAACGCCGCAGGAAAGGAGAGACTCTCTGTTTTTATTACATGGTTTAACCTGACGGCGATTCCGCGAACCGGAGACTGATGACGTTTTCGTACACGCCAGTGAAAAGATAACAGAAACTTCCAACGGAACGATCATCTTCCTAACCGAAAAATCATTTAGGGACGAATTTATTGTGAAATTGATGATACTCTTAGCTGTTAGATGAAAATTGTCCACTCAGAATGTCATTTGCTGATGGTAGATTTGGTTAAAATGTAAATTTTGTAGAACATTAACGGTTTCTATGAATTTGACATAGCTTTAAAAACTATGTAAGTGGATCATGATTGTTTATAGAAGTGTTTTTAATCTAGTTGGTAAACTTAATGTCTTAAAATAATTGTGGAATTATATGAAGACAGTTCGCCATAATCATCAATGTTATACATAGTTCGTACAAACATACAATTATTTATAAAAGTGTGTTTAAATTGTTTTATTTTTAACCGTCTTTGAAAAGGAGGAAGTTACTCGATTCGACATGTATAATTTTTTGTTTACATTTATTTTTAAACTATATTGTTTCTAAGCTTTGGCATTTAAAACATGATGAGACCATGATTGTGCAAACAACATATGATATTGATATCGTGGTAAATGTCTCTTGACGATTACTTGAAGAAATGAAACTTAAGATACTCAATACGCCGTACTTAAACATTGTTCAGTCCAGTTACCCATAGGAATATTTGAAATTTACGTTTATGCACAACTGACTTTACGAAACTTCCATCTTTCTCAATTTAAAGCTTATTAAAGCTGCGTTCGTTAAAGCAACTTGCTTCGCATAATACTGGACACTTTGTACAATAACCGTTGTAACAAAGAGGAACCGTTAACGAAAGAGAAAAAAATTGTCTTTAACCAATTTTCAAAGAACGTTTTGCTTGTCATTTACAGGGAACAGACTTCACTTTTACTGATCAAAGAGTTTTCATTATGCTTCTCAACAAATTCAGCGTTTTCATGCGATATTCCTTGTCGAGTGAATACAAAGTGTTTTTCTTTCTTTTTTTCAATTATTTAGTTCACTGCATTCTTCGCAATATAGTTCACAGGAAAATACGAAATCCACGGGACACTGGTAGAATATAATGCTACATTTAAAGCACTTACTCTAACGATTTCCCAGCAGTCAGCAGAGTACCATACAATATTTCAATAAATTCCACCGACGAAGTTAAACAGCGCTGGCTATGTCAAAGCGACTAATTCACGCGCACGAATCAATATTCCGTGCATTCGCTAAACGTTGCTTTTACAATTTCACCCTACAAAATATCACCTCGCCCGCTTTTTCAATTCCTTTGTGCTGCGAAAAAGAAGCGAGAAATCGTACGATCGAATTTCGAACTATAACACTAGCGGGTGTTTCGTAAAATGTGTGTGTTTATTAATAAGTTATCGATCGTAGTTTATAAATTAACAATTCCTCTCCTGTGCGAATTCTTTCGTATGTTCTACCATTTGCAAATAAAGAAGTTTACCGTAATTTTAATTGCTCGTGCATTTTGGTTGTGGAAATTCTTTCTTCTCGGAAATATCCACGAAAAATTAGACAATTTTTAATTACACAACTGCGTACTATAGAATTAATTTTAGACCCAGTAATTCAGTAAAATTGTTTAAAAGATCTCCAGCAACCAGAGTATCAACAAATAATTAATTTATTTGACCCTAAAATAAAAGACCGCCCCTTAAAAGCGAGTGTCCTCGGGCACGCGGGGGTGGCAAATGAAAGGAAAACAATATAAAAATTGGCAATTCCGAAATCTGGCCAAATCTAGCGTAGAATATTGCCGAGGGGGGTTATCTCGTGCGGGGAGTCACGCGTTGCCACATAAGTATGCATGAAGTTAGCTCGGGGTCGTCTGAAATATTAAGCAGCCAGACTCTTCGTCGACCGAGAACTGAAAACTGTTTACCTTGGAGAACGAGACGGCAGCAGGCAGGATAGCGCCCAGGTTAAAATCCCGGCCGACTAGCTGCTCCCGTTTGATAAATAATGCGGCTCGCATTTTGCGCGGGAAAACTTTCGGATTGCACGAACCGGGAGCGAGAGAAAGAGAGGAAAGCAGCGTGATACCGGTCTGGAGGCGCGAGCAATTCAATTCGAGCGTCCTTGAAGCGAATTTTCATTCAAAAGTTCACCAGGGCTTTTAATGAAAAGAAAGACACCGGGACGAACTGTCCTCCTGCCTGGCTCTCGCTGTGTTAGTGATAATCCTCTTCGAGAATCGATGAGGGTGTTGTTTACATTCGAGATGAACTCTCGATCGACCGTGTTAAATAATTGCGTATTTATTGAAAGTGCTGCAATGGTATTGAGTATTTTATGTGGCAACTGAAGCAATAGGTAACATATTGGATTATAGATATTCATTTTATTGCTGATAATTAATTATTTATATAGTTTTCTTAGCTGAATCGATTAACGTGAAATATGACAGAAATCAAAATCTGTGATATGCACTGAGTTACCAACTGTTCATTCATTCATATGTATATATTATATATATGTACATGTCATAACTAGACTGCGGATCTTAATGCATTTATAGGAAATTTGAATGTACAAGAACGTACGAAATGCAAACAATATGCAAGAATATAAAAAAGATTGAAAGTAAAGTTCATGTTATAATATTTGGAGAATAAAATAAATTTCTATTTAGGTTCAATTTTTGTAGGCACGTTCGCGAAGATTTTATTTTGCATAAAGATCCGCTTCATTTTTGTCGCCCTTAGATTAATTTAATATAACTTATAGACTAATAAATTTTGTAGTAGCCACCTGCCAGCAAAGTAAATCTACCAAGTTGGAATATAACCATTAGAATAAATATTCCATTAAAAATAAAAAATACACGAGGCTCATATAACATACTATTAAAATAACTCTTTGATTTAGAATTATTTTCAGACCTTACAAATATTACAACTAAATTTACTGAATCAATGTTATACAAAAGAATGTATCCCTAAAATTATTTCATTAATTAGCTCAGCTATGAGTTTTATTAAATTGACCACCAAAAGTTTTATCTAGTTTAATTCACTCCAATATCCTCTGAATTTATTTAATAACGTGTTTTTCTATGAACTGATTTACGGTTTCATTATTTGCAGTCAAAGATAGCATATTAATATGGTCAGCATAAAATCATAATTTTTGCTTAAAGAAGAGTATCTTTTCGCTAGAGTTCAGGACAAATATTTAATGAAAATAGTTCGCCTCTTAAACTTCAGTGATTTTCCGGCTTCGCGGTGTTCGTTGTTTCGTTTCTTCACCAGAGTTGCCGGTAAATCAGGGGAAACGTCTCGTTGGTGTGAGAGTAACGTTCAATTTCCATGAATAGGCGCTGGAAGACGCGAGGATCTCTTCTTTTTTAGCACGAAATTAAAAGCTGCTAGGCGCCGTCTCCTTCCAGGACTAGAATTCCCAAGAGCAAAGTTTCTCAACAAAGCCTGGATTCCTTTCCTCACTCTTCGCTTCTTAAAACGTGTCGCTGACATAATATACGACGATCTGAATCTCCGTCGGGATTGAGACATCCCTGGTCTTCTCATCGGCATTTGAGGAATCTGACGATTGAAATAAAAGTGTCTGTTTCTAGCAGACTCTAACAGACCTGAGTGATTAGCTTCTTAATCTCGTAATTTACAGTGAAGTAAATTCAGTCAGCTGAACTCGTCAATTAACGTTTCCTTTTTAATTGAACTCGTACCTGCCTTTTGTAGGGAACGAACTCTTTACAATTATATTATTTCTAGGAAACGTTTGTACTCTGAGTTGATCAGGATTTTATCTTTGATATTCTTCAATAATGAACATACTTATCTAATATTACATTTTGATGATTGAATCACTTACTTCTATCATTTTTTGAACGCGTACTGAGACGATCTAGAGGAATTATTTGTTATCCTGCAAATGAAAACAAAATCACGTAATTTACCAAAATATTTTATACATTTCTAATATGTCATATTTTAATGGCTAGTCTGTAATGCAAAGTCCCCAATTCTATTATCTATCCCTCATATTCTAACGGACTGTAACGTATTTCAAATTGAGAGGACTAAATTCAGCTTGAGTGATCATTTTTTGACTAATTTAAGTAAAATATCCTGGAAAAAAACACACGTAACATCGTGCTGTATAATGACTGAACGAAAATTTGTGATTTCAGTTAGTTGCTAATGATCTCTGTTATTAAAACGATTTTAAATAAACGCGTAAAATAAAAAATACTATGGTCGATGTATACATAAGATGAAACATGTTTTAAACTAACCCAAATTCAGACATAAAGATGAAAAAATATATATATACATGTCGAATTGAGTAACCTCCTCCTTTTCGAAGTCGGTTAAAAAACGTTAACCCATATCTGCCCGGTCGCACTAGAACTTTTAAAGATCGTCGACCCAACTCGCCCAAGAGTCGCCACGAACCATAAACGATCCGGCGCCGATTCGAAACTCCGCGGAGGTATTATGTCCCACCGTGAAAAGGCAAATTCATCTTTCATCAGCGCCGGTGGCAGATCTCCCGCGCGAGGCGTCGAAGTTGAGCGTGTAAATAGGGAAAAGTTTCAGGCCTAATTGAAGACGACGAATTCGAGAGTAATCTTTTAAAGGTCCTGGACACACGAGTCACCGGCTCGAGTCGCTCGAGACCTCGCCTCGGTAGGCTGCCGAAGACAGAAGAAAGGAAGAGGAGGCTGGGTCGGGGCTCGCTCTGCAGGAATCTGCATAACAAAACGCGCAATTAATAAAGTTCCGCGGTGCGGAGGGCACCGACAAAGGAGCATTTCGTCCTTTCACCGCGCTCCTGCAACCTTCCGAGGCCTTCCCACCTCCTGTCCCTTCGCGCCTAGCCGAATCGCGAATCGTCGGGGGTTAAAGTAGGTTGGCGGGGTCGGAAGGGGTTGCGGGAAAGCCGCCTCCCCTCCCCCGCCAAAAGCACGAGCAGCTTCGGGCTAAATAAGTCAGGATTTGTAAAGAATCCTCGGTGAAACTTGGCAATTTTTGCCACGCTCCTGTGAAACTGCTGGCCGCGTGTATTTAATATTTCAGCGGAATTTTTCCCGCTTTCTTTTCGTCACACCCCGGATTCCCGGCGATACGGAGACTTCTGACGGGGCGATAGAGTGAATCTTTGTTAGGGAAGAAACGTTGTTTTTGTTTTATTACGGATTGGGTAACCTGGTGTTGACGTTTCAAGCACTACCTATGTATAAGACAAACTCAGGAGGAAACGTTTTTGAGTCTTTCTAGATGAGAACTGCGTGTTATAAGTGTCTGAATCATCTTTTACCTTGCCCTCGGAAGCTTGTACCAATTGTTACCATTTTTTAATGTATTACACTCTGCAAAAATAATAACAGAATAAACAGGTTATAGACTTTTAACCGTTTCAGAGATGAATTTGAAATGAATATTTTCTTTTTGGTTTAATTGGATATACACAAACCAGAGAAATTTGTATCTGTAAATATTTTTTGGCATACAAATATGCTGTCTCACTTTAAATAATTTTTATATAAATACAAACGTACACATATGTGTCAATTTCCCTCAAAAGATTAAACCAATATTGGTGTACAAGCCAAAAGATCAAAAATAGTGATGCATACATATAGTATTGAAATGGTTGCAAATTATTCCTAATGGGAAGTAATATTCTCAATTTATGTAATAATCCAAGTGTAACACAAATTTTCTTTCTTGTTTCAGGTAAGTCGCGAATCCACGCCAACTTTCCACGAAATGGTCTCATTACAGGTATTTATCAAAATAGATCATAGTTAATGAAAAAATATTAAATTATTTTAAATTGAGGTACTTGGAACGTTATGCACTAAGATTTGACAAATGTTAAATCATCTTTTATAGCATGGAACAAATTTGAAATTAATAAATAAACGGAACGGTGAATATTGTATGTTGGTCCAACAAAAACATAATCACGGAATAAACATTTATCTATACACAAAAGAAGCAATAACAGCCTTAGTCAATGACGTAGAACAACAAGAGTTAATGGCCAATTTGAACGTGTCAACTAACACAGCAAGTAATGTGAACTTGCAACAGCTTTTTATATTTAAAGCGTTGATACTTTCGAAATATTATTTCCTTCATAAAATAATATTGATTCCAGAGAATAAACGTAACAATGAACAAGAGAATAGTTAAAAGTGTTATCGATATCGTTGAATTTAAACGGCCGATTAATTTTCAAGTGGTGCATTTCCCTCGATCATTGATGATCCCCGCGACTTATTTCTCCGCCGTCTGGGAGACATACAAATGAATAAATTACGTTCGTTCGGCATTCATTATTTGTCGATACAATGCACAGACACGTACAAATTATTCAGAATACAGTATTCCTTCTCCATTTAAAGACGCAGCATCTCGAGCCGTATGACGTTTAATTTTTTCCATAAAATCAGACGCATCGCGGTATTTATGATTGCGCGATCACGTGATACCTAGACAGACGTACGTTCAAGGGGAAATACAATATCGTGAATAATAATTGAAAGCAAACCGTTTGCAGCATGCTGCATTCTCGCGCATAGAGATCATTCGTTGAACAGGTAAAGTCTCTATGAAATAAGAAGCAACGACTACAAAATTTCAAAGAAAAAAGTTAATTCAATAAGGTAATTCTTTACAATGCTTAAATTCTATGATTTTCACGTGCCATTCTTTATTGAATTGTTGCAAAACAATGACACTTACGTTTAAAAACAATAACAACTTCTTTTAATGCAATGCATACAATAACATAAAATTATATAAAATAAAGACCCCTTTTGCAAAACACTTGATATATTTATAGTAAAATTGTTGTACAGATAAAATTAGATATATCTACATATATTATGTCATGGATACATATAGACATGTGATATATATTGTATAATAGAGGATTAAATAGAGTTTGAAATACCTAAAGTACCTCTATTTGTGCAATAAAATCCTCATCATTTTATACAAAACATTTTAGATAAAATATTCATCATTTTATACTACTATATCGTAAAAGTCTTTAATCATTAAGTCTCCTAAGTACACTTGCGATTTGCTTGTTTTTAATATTTGGCTGTATGTATGTTACCATTGCACAATGTTTTTTCGAACAAAAGTTAAAAAAATAAACATCAGCTGTCAAAACTGTTCAAATAATAAATACATTGATATTGTTTTAAATTTAATTTGGAAAATCAAGCTTCTAAGGGTTAAACACTACCATTAATTTCTTCGATACCCCAAGTCTAATCAGAAAATTACGTGTCACCAGTAATATTATCTTCTTCCTTTCGAAATACCTACCATCTGCTATCTTTCTGTGCTCTCACAAAATTCATGTAAATTAACCTGTTTGCTATTTTTGTACTACCCTCCCTCGGGCAGCTATCGAGAAACGTGCGCGAAGCCTTTCGTTGATCCTACAGTAATTAACGGACTGATCAATCAAGTCGATGGAAGGAAAAGCATCGCGGCCGTCTATCGACTAATATCGAGTTTTACGGAAGTATTCCCGCCCCGTTAATTTTTTGCGTGTCCTCATCCGACAACAGAAACGCCAAGGTATTCCCCGACGCTCTCTCACCTACTGTATATTAAATGGCGTTCATGGTTTGCCAGTCAAATTGAATCCCAGGCTATTGGCAGATTCTGAATAAGCTTTAACAATGGAGTCTGTTACACGAGCCTTCCTACTTTCTGCCTCCCTTGGCGCCCTTCATCCCACTTTCGGTACCTGGTACCTTCGTTCCCGCTACGAAGCCGCTCCTCCTACCTTCGACCCCTTATTCTTCGGTTTCCTTCAATTTCCGAGACAGGAAAGCCATGTCTGTGCAGCCGCCCCGCTAGCTCGGAAATTGGAAATAAATCGTGACGATGTCGATGTAAAATGTAAAGGTGATCGTCGGCCAGCGTCAAGTGAAACCGCTTCTTCCATTATCGACGACATTTTGTTCCGACGATGTATCGTACGTTGCACGTGATCTGGACCAATCATTGGCTCGAATGGTGTATTTTTAAAGAGGAAAGTCACCTTGGACGAGTGATAATCATAGCTACATTCAACAATTTTTTTCTTTTAATAATGAACTCGATAGAAAATTTGCCTTCTTCCCTTAAATTGCTCTATCCTAAAACGTGGTTTAGTATGCTAGTATAATTTGACAGGTTTCTGTCGCTGGTCATCATTTCTTACATTTGTGCTCCCGAGAACTTTGCATGCTGTAAGTCACTGAATCATCTTTCACCTTGCGATGCAAGTGACGTGAATTCACGTAAGCGGTCACGAATGTGTTAATTACTAAGCCACGAACCGGAAGACCTAATTCCTGAAAACTATCTCTAGAAAAAGAAATTATTCATATCTCTTCCAAATAAGTTAAAAAAAAAAAAGAAAAACAATATTTCCACTACTCACGTTCATTTCCCATAATAAGCCTAAATCTCTCTGGGTCAACCAGTGCAAGCTCGCGTCAACCCAAGAATTTATCCACCTGCTAACAAAAGAAGCATCATAATTAATCACTCCGTCCATGAATGCAGCCATTGCATACAAAGCTCGGTTCGTTGCGACCAAGCTATAAAGAGAGTAACGAGATCGTTCGATTTAAAATTAGATTCCGTTGTTCGAGTGGATGGTAACGTGATTCCCATAGAGAAAAAAACTGGAGAGAGTAGGGGTGGAAACTTGTCGGGAAAATAATTAAGTGATTACAAAGTGTTCGAGGGGATTTTTCGTCATAGCGGAGATTTAATTCGTCGATGTAGGCAGGAGGATAGGCGGTTGCATTGTCTGCAGGATATTAAGAGGGTTAGCCAGAAGAGTAGGGGATGTCGGGGGGTGGGCGTGCGAGGGTGTCGGTGTAATGAAGAGCGACAGTGGCGCCCCAAACCATTGCTAATTTGCCGCTAAGTGCCCGGCTTTGTTTCCGTACGTTGATCCCATCGTTCGCAATATCCTGGATCTGAGGCGACGTTCTGCGCCGCTTAAGAGAGACATCCAAATAACCCGCAGGGACTATGGCGGCAATTGACTGCGGACTAATTTCACCGGCCAGAGAGTAAAAAAAAAAAAATAATGCAGGGTTCGTTTGAATGGAGTCACTGTATCGGCTGATCGAACGATGAGATGAAGGGGGGAGAGGAAAACGATTTCTAAACCATTTGCAATCAGGGTGCGAGACGTCATAAAGATCTTATTACTAGACTTACTTATTTCGCAGACAATTAACTCGCAAATTTTCGCGAATGAATGTATACGCTCGTTGTGTTCAATGATGATTTTTAGAAGACAGCGTTTTGCAGAATTATTAAGCTAATGGAAGCGAAGTGTATTCGTAGTATTTTTCTAGATTTATCCATTCCAGAGATGACGTTTTTCGTCGCTTTCTAGAAAGCTTTTACGGGTGAACGAAAATGCACGCATTTCCCATCCAGTAGAGGTTCTTTTCATGGAAGGATTTATTTGTCGTATTAATCTATTGATGGCGTGACACATTAAATTAATGATCCTTAATTAAACAGTGCTTTTTTGTTACTTTGGCAAATTAGGCTACTTTAACCGATTTCATTTGGCTGTTCATAAATAATGCTCGATATTTACGTTCAGTGTTTTGAGTTCTTATACTATAAATAAATTTTTGTTATATACCTTTATGATGATCTTCTATTTGCAGCACAACAATCAATACGAATTAAGTACTTAGCTGTTCAAGTTTAACTGCACAATAAATGGAATTTGATAACTGAACAATATTTCTTTCACCCTAAATACACTACAAGTAAAAAAATTGTTAAGGCAATAATAAAACGTTTGAAAATCGTTGCTCTTACTTATTTGAAAATGACACAATCCTTTCTTTTGAGTCAACATTCTTTTTCGCGGAAACACTTAAGATCAAATTATTTCAGTAAATAATAAAGTACTTGTGATGCCTGTGCGCGACAGATGACGCATAACGTGTACAGCTTTACTGATAACTTCTCCTACGTGTGTGGAATGTCAGTCGTTGTAAATATCGTCGCGTTTACGCCCATCGTGGCAGAATGCGTGATTCTTTATCACTATGAATCGTTCGTTGGGCCACTGTACGCCAGGGACCATATCACTCTGAATAATTAATTCCAGTTACAAATTACTAATAATCAGTCAATGTTATTGAAGCTTGCCATGACTTGCAAACTTCGCGATAAGTTGTTGTGCTATGAACTTAATCTGCACATTCGAAAAGAAATAATGATAAATGATCTGCTTATCGCTGGATCGGCGCAATCGAGCGTTTAGTTTCAGATAATGGTCGGGAATTAGATTAAGTGTAAAAGTAAAAGTAGGAATCGATAACATATACATAGAAACTCGTTATGTCAACATATAGCGATACTTGATAGAAGCAAAATATCCCACGTTATCGTTTCCTTAAAGTTGTTAGAAACATTATTTATGAAACAGCAGTCATAAAAGTTACGCCACCATAATGAAAGCATTAATGCTCAGTACCACACAAATATTGCTCACGTTGAAGTTACATAAAAAACATTGATATTTGTCAAATGGCGCAATATTTATGATTTCATATCCTGTGAGCTCCATTTAAGTATTCAACTAATCTCAGAAAATAAGTGGCAAGATAATCGGTACTTGATGTTATCAAAAAATTTAATTTTCACTCCTACTAATGAGATTAACTTCAGCAATAATACAAATCACGTGTCCTCTCATCAATAATCTGAAAGAGATGCCATAAGTTATTCAGTACGGAAAAAGGAAGGAAAACGGGAGTAAGATTCGTTTTCCCTTCTGCACCCCCGCTTGGCACTTCTTTCCATGAATACGACAAGACAATACACTGCGAGGATCCACCCTCGCGATCTTCGGTTCATTAATTCTGACCAAAACCTGCTCCTCGCGCTCTTCCTTCGATCACTAACCTACGTTCGATCCCCTTGCTCATCTCCTACCCGATGGCGGAGAGTGAATTACATTAAAGGGGGTAGTTTTATCGGGTCAACTTGCCAGATATTTCCTAGGGTACCTAAGGGTTGATGGGTCGGATGAGAGGACTTTAACAACGCCCAGCAGAAGCCGAACAATAATCTGCATCTGCTCAGATTCCTTTTCGGTTATTAAATTCATCCGACGGCGATTACTTTTGAACATCTCTACGCGTTGCAAATATAATTCAAAAAGAACAGATATGATGATAATAATACAAATACAATTGGCAAGGAACAAATATCACAATCTAATTGTAAATTAACTTCCTATATTTTTGTCAATAATTGTAGAAAAAATAAATCATTTGTATATTTTCTGAATGTTTAGCTTTTGATCTTCAAGGTAATATTTGATAGGTTCCGTAAATCGGAGGCTTTACATCGTAATTAATCTAAAAATCAAACGTATTTTGATACACCAAACCTAGCAGCTAAATACTTTCATTTTGAACGAACATTTTTGTACTTCATCCAAGTTGTATGTCATTTGAAGCCTGCATCATCACTGCACAGCATCCATAATAAAATTGAAATTTTTCCACGAATATCCTTTATCATAAACCATACTCTTCGTCTAACTCTTCACCTACCTTGCTCTAACCTACTGCCTCCGACCCATTTTAAAACCTTTTTCGTCTATTATTTTTCATAATTGATATCACCTGCTCAACCTAATTACTCTCACCGATGAACAATTCATCGCAACATACGATTGCAATAGAGTCGATTATCACTGAAATTTTCCAAACAATTTTTCCAGGACTATCCTTCGTCAGAAACAACACTCTTCGTCAACCTCATACCGAGATGATAATAAGAAGAGACAAGTGCATAGACTACGTAACCTGTTTCCATCGCCTCATGATGCAATCAAAAATAAGTGGCTGTTGCATCAGCTAGACTTATAGCGACGACAATGTCAAGAGAACTTGTGAAACACGTCAAAGCGAATCCTCTCTGCCGTTCACGACTGTCAGAGGCGCCACGTTGCATATCGGTGCCCCATAATCGCCTTTATGAGCGTATCATGATTCCTCGAGGTGCCCTCAACGAAGGAATGCTCCGCGATGGAAGTAGGTCAATTGCATCAAAGTGGCTTGTTTAAGCAATCGCGTCGCGTGTTATTTTGTGAAAACCGTATCGTCGACGTAGCATACGCGGCGCCATTCGAACGTGGCGCTCATTAAAGCAACATTCACAAGGCTGCGACGCGTATTTGATACCAGCCGATCACGTAGCAGAATACATTATAAGGCTGTTATACATCGCGCGAGTCCGTGTTACGTGCCGCCCATGCAGAGAAGGTCGATCCATTCAAGAGATCATAATTGAAATGGACACGTAACATGCGTCCATTACTGCTGACGGAACTCGCGAGATAGTAATTTTTTTTTTCTGTTTTCTTTTTTTCTTTCAACCCCCTTGACTGCGGTTTGCGTTCACCGTCCGCCAGGAGGGGAACTTTCCCTCGATTTCGATTTTAACCCCTTACCCTGTCAACTTTGGAACGACCAAGCTGATGGTATTGATTGTACAAATGACTAAGGATTCATCGAACCCATGCACTGGGAAATTCTTTTTAAAATTAATCAATAATTGTTCATACCTTTGCTTCAACTCTTGGTGATGAATATTGGAATTAGAAATTATATAGTATCGATGAAGTGAATTGTCCTTGCTTCCTGTCAAATTTTAAAGATACAGCGGTATGTGCAACAGGTATTTTTGTTGGCCGTTAGAGGTTCTAGTGTAACAGTTACTCATCGAGGAAGAAATTATTTTCTGGTTATTTGTGGATTTATGAATAAACTAATGAATAACCTAATTAAGGAAGAAAATTAAATACAATTGTTATTATATATATTCACAGTGCCAGTAGTACATATACATGAATATCCACATGAATTAAACATCAAATTGTGTGTCGCTTACTTTACTTCAGCCTCCAAAGAATATCATTTGCATACAAAATTAGTGTGGCTTATCGATCTCAAAAGGAAATTCTTAATTAATTACATGTGATTAGCACAATTACTTATTAAATTCAAATTATTTATAAAAACAACATACATCAGTTTATCGTACAGATACACTCGTACAAGTAGCAATAAACTCATCGAACTTTATACAAAATATAAATCATACAATCACAAATTATAATACTATTTAATATGCTCTGAATATGTCCCAGGACTTAAAATTAATTGCTGAATCAATATATAACGATATCAATGGTACTGTTTACTTCACAAATAGTTACATCACCACTACGCAGAATCTCAGTATAAAAAGTTTCCTGCTTATTTACTCACTGGAATAAACAGACTCGCAACTTAGTAGCATTTCGTTTATCCATGTCTTACACGATGATTAAATTGTGGATGTTATGAGTCCGTCGAGTCAGCCGAGGGATTTCATTCCACGTCAAATCGATCACTTGTTTTGATCGATGTCTCGGATTTTGTTTCAAATGAAATATATTGTAGTGGAAGTAAAATTAAGAGAGGTTTAAGTCATCATTTTGCTCGTTTCGGAACCGTTTGAGAAATACACGCCTTCGAATATTGCGATTTTTGCCTATAATTTCACTTTAACTACAACATATTTCGTTTGAAACAAAATCCAAGACATCGACTAAAACAAGTCATCGATTTGGCGTGGAATGACCCTTATGCATTTATGATACCCAAAGCGATCGTAACAAATATATGGCAAACATAGTCAGAAGGTGTATGTACTTATTCAAAACAAAATTATTACATTAATAAATAAAATATATTCTACATCCATTATGTACCTATATTTTTTTATATGTTTTCCGTATTATTAAACGCCATAAATGCATAAGATCCGCAGTCTAATGATGATTGGTCAAAGAAGACGAATAACAAGAAGATATGAAAAAATATCAATAAAATTTGTATGATAAAATTAAAATAAAAAAAAGAAAGATGCCCCTACATCGACCTATTCAAGTACCTATATCACGTATAAATGGAACAATATAAATAATCTATTTCTAACCGGCGATGCTGCTCACACAGCTAACAAGAACAGGATGAGTGTCCTTCCTCGGTTCAATATCAAACCAAAATCCGTTCTTAGACGTCATCTGGAACCCTTTCTTACTCAACTCCATCGGTATAAGAGTCTTAGAGCAAGGCTTCAAGTTGCAACGAGCGAAAATATTGAAAAGTAAAACCTTTGTCTCTAGAAGCGCGAATCTGTTGCCAATGCACATCCTCGGACCAATTCCAAAGCCCAAGAACGTCCCAGAGTTGACGATCTTCTTTGGATCGTCGAGAAACCGATCAGGATTGAATTTGTTCGGCTCCTCGAAGTGTTCGGGATCGTAATGAACCCCGTAGATCGGTATCCAAATATATTCGCCTTCCTGGATAACGTATGGCTTCAATCCTGGCAAAGCTGGTGGCAGCTCGAAGGCTTTCGTGCAGACTCTGTCAGCAGCGACGACGACTGGATACATCCTCAACGCCTCGTAAATGATAGCATCGAGATATTTCATGTCATTGATCGCGTCGTACGTTGGTTCACCCTTGCAGTTCTCCAAAACTTCGTCGATCTCTTCTTGCAATTTCTTCTGGATGTCGGGGTTCACCCCTATCTCGTAAGCAGCGAAGCACATCAAGGTCGAGGTGCTCTCGAAACCGCCGAAGAAGAAGACAAACGCTTGGGCGGTCATGTCGTCGATAGTGAGCTCTTTCCCTGGGCCCAGTTTTCCCCTAGTTTCCATCATCAGTTGAATCATGTCTGGTCGAACAATGTTATTCTCGTCTCTGTATTTCATGGTGTCAGCCACCATATCTTTGAAAAAGTTCACGATCTTGATGTTTATCAACTTTATATCTAATAGCTTCGATAGGAAAGGGCTAAGTCGTACTGCAAAAAATTTCAAAGTCTGCAACACACCAGTAAAGTTCGTAGCCTCCCTGCCATACACATAGAACTTGTTGTTCCTGTCGGCCATCGAGTCCACTTCTACTCCGAAAGCGCAAGTAGCGATCACGTCGTTCGTGTACCTGGTAAAAGCGTCCTTGAGCTCTAAAGTTCGCTCACCCTCGGGCAACGTACACAGGATGTCCCCGTAACGATTGGCGCATTTTATCATCAGATTGAACATTGCCTTCATCTTGCTAGACGTGAACGCAGGACTCAGCAGGGTCCTTACTTCTCTCCAGCGATCGCCACGAAGGGCGAAGAGGTTCTTGCTGAACAGAGGATCTGAATCGTCGTTAAAGAAAGAACGATGGTCTTGGAAGTGCTCGAAGTGCTTCACTGTGATGGACTTCATCAGCTCGATGTCGCGAATAGCGATCACAGGTGTCGTCACATCGTAGAAACCGACATACTTCGCGTCAGGTTGAACGTTGTAGACATCCAAAACTGTCTCGTTGAAAGACATTCGTTGAAGAAAGGTTTTCAGAAAGTTTGTAAGCCCTCTGCTGGCTGGTGTTTGCGGAATTCCTCGATCATTGAAGAAATTATAGGTCCTTTTAAAGTAGAACCAAGTCACCACAACGACGACCGATGCTAGGGCCACTGTCCATGAATCCATTATGACGTTTATTTAAAAGAACTGAAGAATTTTAGTCATGTAAATTTTGGGAACACTGATTGAAATTTATTCATTGGTTTATTCGTTTCGAATTTATTTAACTTTATTTTGATTCTGCAGGTCCCGAAATACCTGAGAATTTTTCGTGGAACGTAATCGTAAATTTGGAGAAAGCTCGACTCGAAATGTTTTTAAACTGATTCCAGTGTTTGTTGCTATAAAGTTGTAAACACAGCTTATCAGCGATCCTACCACGATGCTGTCTGTCGAGTGACTAACTGCAGCGCAAACACTTTGTAGGTTTTATATTATGACTTATACACTGATATACATAGTTGTGTACTGACTGACTGACTGTACATTGTACGTTATATATCAATGGAGTTGAAACCTAATCTTATCGAGCTTTCATATATTTTATCATCCTTTCCTGTCAAGTTTCGTGTATTATGTGTCACTGCTTGCTATTCTAATAGAATTATCTGTAGTAAGAACAAATAAATTTAATTGTTCTATTAATTATGTTATGAAGAAAAAATAAATAAAATTGATAGCCTTTTACAAAGACAAACGTAACTTTGAAAGAAATACAATTTGGAGAATTGAAGTTCAAGACATATCAAGTAAGGTAAGTAATTTTAGTCCGTTAATTAACATTTTACATCCACCTGATGATATTAGTAACTTCATTTTAAGGAACATATTTACCACTAGATTTGGTACTAGTAATTAATTAAATTACAATAAGAAATGAATTGCTTCAGTATTTGATGAACATAATGGATTATTTAAGTTCACGCCAAATAATACCAAATATCGACAATTCGCATGACTAAAATTCATTCCATCAAAATAGAATTGTACTTAACAAACAGACGAGACTGAGATTACGCTCAAGGGGATCTGTCAATTCCTGAGTAACAAAATTAATGATCTTCACAAACGAAGCATCGCATGTCGCAGTCCCCCACTACGTGTGTAACAAACGCCTACACATGAGGTCATCATTATATTTTATATCACAATAACCATGGCCGGTCATCGTTCTTGCGTTATGCTAACGAAAACAGAGTGAAAGAACGTCCCGAAACTCTCGAACAGGTTACACGATGCAAATTACCAGCTTTGGAAGTGAGTGTTGAAACGCGAGGGTCACTCTTAATTGTTTGCCTGCCAACTAATAACGGGTTTTCAAAGAAGGCCTTTAGAATTTTGTTTTTAAAAAAGCTACAACTGGTTTGGAATAAATCCAGTTTTATCATCTTAAATGAAAGCATATAGATGTACTTTGTTATCAGAAAACTACCAAGCGTCAATAAATTTAAGAAAAATACAGAATAAAAATCAATTAATGAAAAAACTTATCTACGGGCGATTATGCTATAATGTAATCAGATATCCCGATAAGAACGAAAAGCTTAAGTATGCTAATTCTGTGTAGGTATTACTTGTATTTGCTTCGACAAGTTCAACCATTAATATTTCTGATACGAATTTATCATTAAATACACAACACAGCACAAAAATAATTGTTTTGAAAACCCTTTTACAAGAGAATTGATAGAAATGTGAAATGATTCAATATAATATAGGAATCTTACTCTTTCAAAATGACCAGATCAGAATGAGTAAACAAAATTGGTGTTATTTATCTTAACTTATTTCCAAGTTTTATTCCGAACGGGTATTATTACAGCTAGAAATAAGAATTAAATTGTGCATCGCTCACCTTGTTCCTTCAGACTTCTTCAAACAATCTTCAAAAGAACTTCGTTAGCTACAGAAAATTAGCACGACTTCCTAAGTGAAAAAATAATTGATCGAAAATCTCATTTTCATCGCAATGAGTTTTACGACACGACAGCTATATAACGAAATCACCGATTCTGTTTGTAACAAAAATTATTAGGTATATCGTAACAATGTTTCTCATTCATTTACCTAATACAACGAAGAGAATCACA
Source organism: Hylaeus volcanicus (assembly GCF_026283585.1). NCBI lineage: Eukaryota > Metazoa > Arthropoda > Insecta > Hymenoptera > Colletidae > Hylaeus > Hylaeus volcanicus. The sequence goes on along the minus strand of NC_071978.1, from coordinate 9,485,986 downwards.
ACTTACTATAATCTATACTTTTATTCACAATTAGATTACATTCAGAATTTTTCACATTATTTCTCTTACATTACCACTTGTTAAAAAATGCTGAAGCAAAGAAAATAAATAAAGGGAGAGAAAAACATCAAGGAAATAGGAATGATAAAATCGGCTCACTATTCCATGAACCGTTCCTAGTATAAATAAAGTTTCGCGCTAATTATAAATTCAAGGAGCCGAATTGCGTCACACGAATTGGGGATAACCGACGATCAAAATAGAAAAGCGACGCTCGTTTTCGTCGATCTATTCAATTTTAATACCAGAGAAGTTATTACCATTCTCAAACACACCATTTGCCTTAACAAGATTTAATTATGTTACCTGAAGTTAAGGCACTACGAGTAGTTGATGCAACTCTAAACGTGCATTAAAAAAAAAATAGAAAAATTCCGCAATAAAATTTTTTAAATGCGAGTACATACAAATGCGACAATATAAACAGTAAATTCTAGGAGACGCTACTCTTGCCCCCAGACTTAACAAGAACGGGAACCCTGTTCTTCTTTGGTTCGACATCGAACCAAAATCCACCCTTAGACGTCATTTGAAATCCTTTCTTGCTCAACACCATCGGTATAATAGTCTTGGAGCACGGCTTGAAAGTGCAACGAGCAAAAATATGAAACATCAAGACCTTTGTCTCCAGAAGCGCGAATCTGTTACCGATACACATCCTTGGCCCAAATCCAAAGCTCAAGAACGTCCCAGAATTGACGATCTTCTTTGGATCGTCGAGAAACCGATCAGGATTGAATTTGTTCGGCTCCTCGAAGTGTTCGGGATCGTAATGTACCCCGTAGATCGGTATCCAAATATATTCCCTTTCCTGGATAACGTATGGCTTCAATCCTGGCAAAGCTGGTGCCAGCTCGAAGGCTTTTGTGCAAACTCTGTCCGATTGCACAACGACTGGATACATCCTCAATGCCTCGTATACAATAGCATCGAGATATTTCATGTCATTGATCGCGTCGTAGGTCGGTTCACCCTTGCAGTTCTCCAAAACTTCGTCGATCTCTTCCTGCAATTTCTTCTGGATCTCGGGGTTCACGCCTACCTCGTAAGCAGCGAAGCACATCAAGGTCGAGGTGCTCTCGAAACCGCCGAAGAAGAAGACAAACGCTTGGGCGGTCATGTCTTCGATAGTGAGCTCTTTCCCTGGGCCCACTTTTCCCCTAGTTTCCATCATCAGCTGAATCATGTCTGGTCGAACGATGTTATTCTCGTCTCTGTATTTTATGGTGTCAGCCACCATTTCTTTGAAAAAGTTCGCGATCTCGGGGTTTACCAACTTTATACCAAATAGCTTCGATAGGAAAGGAGTAAGTCGTACTGCAAACAATCTCAAAGACTTCGATATGCCAGAAAAGTTCGTAGCCTCCCTGCCGTACACATAGAACTTGTTGTTCCTGTCGGCCATCGAGTCCACTTTCACACCGAAAGCACAGGTGGCGATCACGTCGTTTGTGTACCTGGTGAAAACGTCCTTGAGCTCTAAAGTTCGTTCACCCTCGGGCAACGTACTCAGGATATTTCCGTAACGATTTGCGCATTCGTTCATCAGTTGGAACATTGCCTTCATCTTGCTAGACGTGAACGCAGGACTCAGCAGGGTTCTTACTTCTCTCCAGCGATCGCCACGAAGGGCGAAGAGGTTCTTGCTGAACAGGGGTTCTGTGTCGTCGGTCTGCAAGTTACGATGATCTTGGAAGTGCTCGAAGTGCTTCACTGTGATGGTCTTCATCAGCTCGATGTCGCGAATAGCGATCACAGGTGTCGTCAAATCGTAGAAACCGACATACTTCGCGTCAGGTTGAACGTTGTAAATAAGCGAGATCAAATCAGCAAAAGTTATTTGTTGGAAGAAGGATTTCCAAAGGAGTGTACCCGACATGGTGAATGTTAGATGTGGGATTTCTCGGTCGCTAAAAAAAGTGTAAGTCTTTCTTAAATAATGCCAAGTCACCACAACGACGATCGATGCTAGGGTCACTGTCCATGGATCCATTATGATGCTTATTTCAGAGAATCACTTGATGAATTTGTTCATCTACACACCGAAAGATACTGATTTGGAAGATAATTGTTTCCTGGGAATATATTCGTTAGTTAAACGAATCACGTGCACTGGTTATCAACTGTAACTTTTGCGAGACAATAGTTTCTTTGGAATTTATTGGTTGGTTAAATAAATCACTTGCACTGGTCGCCGACTATAACTTTATCCGGATTCTACTTAAGATAAAATTAGGTAGAAGGTACATAAGGTATTTAAGCACCTGATAATTTTCGAGATAATGTAATCGTAAGTTAGGAAGCACGTGATTCTAAGTGGAGATATTAATTGTTTTGTACACGTGAACGTAGCTTGTTAGCGATCATACTACATACGACGCTGTCTGTCGAGTGACTGGTTCTAGGGAGAACGCTTTGTAGATTTTATATCGTGACTTGTATGTATCGTGTTCTCTTTCTCCGTGTATATTGGACGTTAACATCAATAGTATTGGATAAAACTGAACTTTATTTCACGGCGTTAGAGGAAGCTCTTTACTCCACAAGATCTTAGTTTCGACTAACTGTAAGAAGAACGGTGATACCCTAATAGAAATCAGGGTCCTCTTTTATCTGCAGACTATTTAAATTATATGTCGCCAGAGTCCGGCTTTATAAACGAAGTATCAATTGGGATACCTTGAAATGAAACGATTCCGAGATTGCTTCATCGATACTTCTAATCTTTGTTTATTAAACTGGTTCTGAGATCGTTGATTTTTGACAACGAACAATAAGTTCATTGTACTGATAGCGTATTGATAATCTAACAGATAGAGTTTGAATCTTATCGTAGTCATGTTGACTCCCTTGTATTTTATATGACTCTTTGCCACTGTAATTAATTGCGCGTTTCCCAGCTTATGATATGATAAGCTCGATAACATTTTTTCTTTCGCGAAAGTAGGTATCGCCTTAAAGTATATAGTAATATATAAATTCTCACGATAAATAATATGTCGCGTTGACCTTAATATAATAAGAAAATGTTATCACTAAGATAAAATGCTGGTAATTTTAGTAATAAGAACAGTTAAAATTAATTATCCCTATTGGAATGAATCTGACAATTCCTAGAGTATGTATCGGAATCAATGATCTTCACAAGTGAACCATCACACGCAGTATGTCCCCCTCTACATGGAGTATTATGAATTCATAAGACGCCTTTTATTAACTACATTCTTAAAACGTGACATCAGCCGGCGTTCCTGTGACATACTAATGTAAACAGAGTGGGAGAAGGCCCCTAAACTCCAGAACAAGTTGCATGATGCAAATTATCAGCCAAGGAAAAATTTTCGTTTTAGACATTTGGGAATTTCATAAATCCAAAGGAAATTTTTCGGTTTATAGATTACGAGATCAGGAAAAGTAAAAGAAATTAGTCTTATTTGTCTTAGTTTTTTTCCAAGTTTCATTCTAAAACGAGTATCATTAAAGCAAGAATAAAAAATTAAATTGTGAATCGCTTACCTTGTTCCAATCTCCAAAGAACTTCATTTGCAAACAAAATCAACATGACTTCTCGTCTGTAAAAAAAATGATTAGTAACTACATGTGTTTACTCGCCTAAATGTCTGAAATCTTCAACGCAGAAATATATTAACCTCTTCAGGGGCGATTTTTTTTCTGTTATTGTCAAATTTTTGTTCATTTTATTATTGACAGTAATTGTAATTATAGAAAACTAAACGTCCACATACGTGGTCAAGAGCGTGAAGAGATTAAAGATAAATTATATACATTTATAAATCAGTTTATCGAATCAATTCATTCACAAGTACAAGTAGCTGTGATTCATTCAACTTCGTACAAAATAAAAATAATAAAAATATATGCTATGTTCTTATTTTGTTCGCGGCACTATTTTTTCAAGCGTGAAGTGACTAAACCTCATTTGCGTAGAAATCAGTTTAATCGCTCAATAATCGTATAAAAATATCTTCTTATCCCCTTAATTGTTATGTAATTACCAAGTTACAAAGTTTCCTGGTTACTTAAACTCCTGTTTATCACATTACATTCACAGTCCCTAACATTATTTCTTACGTGATGCTGAAGCAAAGAAAATCAATAAGAAATCAAAATGATGAAGTCAGTTCATTATTTTCGTTAAATGTTCCAAGTATAACTTCAAGTCGCAGAAATATAGAGATATTATAGATAGAGTAGAGGAGTTGGATCTCCGATACTACTGCAGCTAAAAAAAGAAACTTATTTTCTGAACGATACCACGTGTAGATTATTATTGATATTTTATATATTTTTATATTTACACACGTTCTCATACATATCCCAATATATCAATTTGTCATAAGTGCACAAACATCCGCAGTTTATAATATTATAAAAATATAATAGTAAACAAAATCCCATTCAAAAATATTTAATTTATCACTTTAAATTTAATGCATTTCAATTTTTATTTTCATAAATGTACACTATAGAAATTATTAAAGATAACACCATTACTCTTACAGCAAAAATTAAATAATATAAAAATAATCAATCATTTATATATATTAATAATAAGTGGTTATTGTTTATACTTATAATAATTGCATGTATATTTTACATGTGGGACTTCACTTATCGGACTGCTCTATCTATAACATCTCTACCAATCGCTCAACAGACGACCGAAGCTCGACCAGTTTGCATCTATTCACACGTGAATTTGAAACGTGAGTACACGTAAATACAACAGTATAAACTAAACATTTCTAAAAGCCGACTCGGCTGCCGCCCCCCGAATTAACAAGAACGGAAACCCTGTTCTTTCTTGGCTCGACATCGAACCAAAATCCATTCTGAGACGTCATCTGGAATCCTTTCTTATTCAACACCATTGGTATAACAGTCTTGGAGCACGGATTCAAGGTACAACGAGCGAATACTTGGAACAGTAGAACCTTCGTCTCCAGAAGGGCGAACCTGTTACCGATACACATCCTCGGACCAATTCCAAAGCTCAAGAAGCTGCCAGAATTGACGACCTTCTTCGGATCGTCGAGAAACCGATCAGGATTGAACTTCTTCGGCTCCTCGAAGTGTTCGGGATCGTAATGAACACCGTAGATCGGCATCCAAATAAAATCGCCTTCCTGCACAACGTGTGGCTTCAATCCTGGCAAAGCTGGTGGCAGCTCGAAGGCTTTTGTGCAGACTCTGTCAGCAGCGACGACGACTGGATACATCCTCAGGGCCTCGTAAATGATGGCATCGAGATATTTCATGTCATTGATCGCGTCGTAGGTCGGTTCACCCTTGCAGTTCTCCAAAACTTCGTCGATCTCTTCCTGCAGTTTCTTCTGGATCTCGGGGTTCACGCCTATCTCGTAAGCAGCGAAGCACATCAAGGTCGAGGTGCTTTCGAAACCGCCGAAGAAGAAGATGAACGCTTGGGCGGTCATGTCCTCGATAGTGAGCTCTTTCCCTGGGCCCACTTTTCCCCTAGTTTCCATCATCAGCTGAATCATGTCTGGTCGAACGACGTTATTCTCGTCCCTGTATTTTATGGTGTCAGCCACCATTTCTTTGAAGAAGTTCGCGATCTTGCTGGACACAAGCCTTATACCAAATAGCTTCGCTATGAAAGGCGCACTTCGTACGATGAAGAATTTTATCGACTGAATCCTACCGAAGCTCGTGGACTCCCTACCGTACACGTAGAACGTGTTGTTCCTGTCTGCCATCGAGTCCACTTCTACCCCGAAAGCACAAGTACCGATCACGTCGTTGGTGTACCTGGTGAAAACGTCCTTGAGTTCTAGTGTACGCTTGCCCTCGGGTAACGTGCCTAGGAAATTCCCGTAACGATCGGCGCATTCGATCATCAGATGGAACATTGCCTTCATCTTGCTGGAGGTGAACGCTGGACTTAGCATGGTTCTCACTTCTTTCCAGCGTTCACCACGAAGGGTGAAGAGGTTCTTGCTGAACAGGGGATCCGCGTTGTCTGTCTGGAGGGCTCGATGGTCTTGGAAGTGCTCGAAGTGCTTCACCGTGATGGATTTTAACAGCTCGATATCGCGAATAGTGATCACAGGTGTCAGGAAATCGTAGAAACCGACATATTTCGCGGTAGGATGAACGTCGTAGACTTCCAGGATTGCTTCAGCGAAAGGTATGCGTTGAAAGACGGCTTTCCAAAGACTTCCAAGAAATGGAAGTGGTGGCAGGTACGGGATTCCCCGATCACTGAAGAAACTGTAGTTCCTTTTAATGTAGTACCATGTAACTACAACCACGCCCAACGTTAAAGCCACTGTCCACGGATCCATTATGGGATTTGTTTTGAGGATTCACTGAAGAATTTGTTCATGCACACACATGAGGGACACTGGTTTGTTAGATATTTGTATCTTTTTAATGGTTTCTATGGTTTATTCGTTTTGAATTAATTTCTTTGAATTACTCGCACTGTGTCGCTTACTAGTAATTTAAGAGAAACTTTTAAAATTAGTCACAGGTTGTTGTTACGCACTTGTGCGTGCAACCTATTAGCAACCTACTGAGTCGTTGTCCGTCGAGCGACTGTCGGCAGTGCATGCGCTTTACAGGAGTTTTATATCATGACGTGTGCACCTACACATCTGTAAAGATGCGTTTTCTTGCTCCATGTATATATTGCGCTGGTTAAATCAATCTAGTTTTCATCTGATCTTATCTAGCTTCGTGTACTCTGGTTGACTTTATTAATGTCGAATGTTATATTTTGCTTTACTGTCAGTGTCATAAGATAACACACTTGATAACATTTCCTCTTCCTTGGAGTCACGTGTCGCTTCGGAAAATAATACAGTAGAGACTCCCGTATCCGTACCCCTATTATCCGAATACCCTAATATACGAACGTTCTGTTATCCGTATGTTCTGTTAACCCTACAACGTTTCGTAGCGATGTTTACACACAATGTAAGTATTTAAACGTAATAAATACTTTTGTTCGGCCGGTTAAATGCAATCATATCAATTCAGTCTGAAGCAGAGAACAGTATCATAATAGCAAGTAAGCGAAAACGTGTGGTTTTAATTATTGAAAAGAAATATAAAATAATTGAAGATCTTGACAAATTTCTGAGCAGTGAAATGAATGATCTCCACTGGAGAAGAACTGTATCTCCCATATCCCTTTCTACATGACGTATTGCGTACGCATCTGATGCAAGGCCGTGATTATTCTCCGTTGTAACCGTGATCGAACGTGGCAACAACCAGCCTTCCTGTACCGTGCTAACGGGAACAAGGTGGGAGAAGGTCTTTAAACCTCAGAACAGGTTGCATGATACAAGTTATCAGCCAAGGCAGAAACCAATGAAACGGGAAGATCCCGTTTAACTGTTTCACTGCCAGACTAATAACGGCTTCTTCAAAAGGTCCTTTGGAATTTTACTTTTCTTTAAATCACAACTGGTTTGTTTCTTATCTTGTTACTGAAAAACTAAATCGCAAGTGTGAATAAATTTAGTTCTGTGCGATTTTGCTTAAAATCTAATCAATCTTCAGATGAGAATCTAAAACTTAAATTTATTTACTATTTATCGGCATCTCTTATAGTTGCTGTTAAAAGTCCGACTACTAATTTTTCTACTAACAATTGGCCCGTTTACTGCACAAATCGATTAACACCGCTTTCTGAAAAATCTTAAATTTAAGTGTCAAACCACTTCGTATAGTCAACATTTTGTTTTATGGAATTAATCGATTTGTGCAACGAACGACTCAATTTATCATTAAATTCACTACATAGCCAAGATCTCAATCTTTTATTATTCCTTAAAAAATTACAAATATAATATTATCTTATCAGATCCTTATAAATACAAAATGAGTCAATCGAGGAACACCTACAAACTTCATAGCATAACAATCAGTTCCAAGGTACTTAATTAGAAAAGGCTCCTCAAAAGAATTTTGTTATCTCGAAGATATCAAGGAGACCATCAGTTGGATTTCCATTCAAGCAACTACCGAGGTAAATGGATTATTTCTCGGTCGAACCTGCAGCCAAAATCCTTTTTCAGCCTTCAAGAACGCTCCTGCTTTGCCCAACTTCATAGGTATCTGTGTTTCGCTACAAACGTCCAGCTTGCAACGGGCGAGGATATGAAACAAGCCAACTTTGGCTTCCACAAGAGCGAATCGATAACCGATACAAATTCTCGGCCCCATCCCAAAAGGCAGATACGCTCCAGAATGAAGAATATTGCCCTGTCTATCCAAAAATCGACTAGGATCGAATTTCTCCGGCTGATCGAAGTACTTAGGATCTCTCTGAATCGCGTAAATCGGTAACCAAAGATACGAACCCTCTTTCATGAGAAAAGGCTTCGTCCCTGGCGTGGCTGGAGGTAATTCGATCTCTTTAACGCACTGTCTGTCAGTGATGGGTATAACCGGATACAACCTCAGCGCTTCGTTAACCACAGCATCCAGATATTTCATCTCATTAACCATTTCATAAGTGACTTCTCCATTAGAATCACACATCACCTGGTCTATTTCCCTCTGTAATCTCTCTTGAATCCCACGATTCACTGCTAACTCGTGAACAGCGAAACACAACAAGCTCGAAGTCGTCTCGAAACCACCAAAGAAGAAAGCGAAAGCTTGAGAGGTCATGTCTTCTATCGTCAACTCCTTGCCAGGACCCAGTTTTCCCCTAGACTCCATCATCAATTGAATCAAATCAGGCCTAAAGATACCTGTCTCGTCTCGAGCAGCGATATTCGCTGACACGACACTTTCGAAGAACTCCAACACCTCTTTCCTTATGAACCGTATACCCAGCCGCTTAGCTAGCCTTGGGAAGACATAGAGCATAACGATCTTATGAATTCCGATGCTGTGAATGTCCAAAGCCTCCCTACCATACGCATAGAACTTGTTCTCGCGATCGATCATGGAGTCCACGTTGATGCCGAAAGCGCAGCTGGCGAACACGTCGTTGGTGTACCTGGTGAAGACGTCCTTCATCTCGATCGTCCTTTGATCAGCCGGTAGGCTAGCGAGAAACTGTCCAATGTTCGTGGCACACTCGGACATGAGGACAAACATAGCCTTCAACTTGCTAGAAGTGAAAGCAGGGGTCAGAAGTGACCTGACTTCCTTCCACCTGTCGCCTCGAAGTAATAATAGATTGCTGCTGAAGAAGGGGTCGGGTTCTCCACTCGTGAAGGTCCGATGATCGGGGAAATGGTCGAAATTCTTGATGGCCACCGATTTGATAAGCTCTGGATCCCGAAGCATGACGACTGGCGCCATCCGATGATAAAAACCGACGTATCTTGCCTCGGCTGCCATGTTGTAGATGTCTTGGACCATCGTTGCGAATGGTTTGAGGTGGAGCATGGCCGACCAAGAGCTGCCCAGTAGAGGAATTGATTGTTTGTAGGGCAAGCCGTGTTTCTCGAACGGGTTCTGCTCTTTGGTGAAGTAATAATAGAGGCCTAGAATTGTAACAGCGACGGCTAGTATTATTGGCAGACCCATGATGGGACTTCTTTGGATGATGTTGTTGTTGATGTGTGTTGGTTAGAAGGACAATGTACGCTGTACTGCTTTTTCTCCTTGTTTAGAGACCGGTGTGCCACTACTGCAATATTCTTCCAGCACTTTAATCACTATACGAGGCGGAGGAATCAGAAAACAAACTGCTGGATATATCAAGTCACGCGAGCTCGCATGCTATTACGTAACACGATACGAAGTCCTCTCCTCGGTACATGATAATAATTTCGACGTTGATGCCACGTCGAGTTTAGATCATAATTTATTTTAAATTATTTGGAAACCTATTAATTTTTCACGATAATTAATTACAATTTATAATTATTTTTTTATTTTTTGTGGCAATTAGTGGTATAAATTTTGCAAAATTTTCATAAATATTCATATCGTAATTTTGCATAAATATTCGATATTGTGACTCACAAAATATTCCATCACTGCCAATGCACTATACTCACAATCAATGTGACACGTGTGACATAACAAATGTCAAACAATGACGAATTGCTTGATTGATTCTCTGTCGAGGGCTTATTCACTGATCCAAAAGTGAGGACAAACAATGGAACGCAAAAACGGTTCTTTGTTAAGGTAAAATGTTTCCTGCCACGAAGAGTTTGTGTAGCAGCTCACAGACACGGTTGCGTAACTTCAACAACGCAATTGTATTTAAAAATTGCACTATTCACCTCGTTTCTTTATCTCTGGTACATTCTCAAATAATTTTCCCATCTCTAACAAAAACAATACCATTAGCATAGGAATTTAACGTGTTCTATCGTTCAGAAAATACATATTTCAAAACTGCAAAATTACGAAAAATCGGGAACAAATAATTACTTCGTTTCGGTAATTAAACGCGAATTCAATTGAAGCGATTTATTTTCTTCAACATAGTTCCTGAACATTTTCCGAAACACGTTCAATACTTGTTGAAAATATTTATTCGTTTAGATTGGTGTAATATTCATCTTCTTTTGCAATTTAAAGAATTTTTATCTGAAGTTTCGATTTTTTTCTCTATATTCAAAATTCTTGACCACTTCGATCTAATGATGTATTAAACGACTTAATTATATTGAAACAAATTATGACAATAATTGAAACAAATTGAAACGGTTATAAATGGGCTCTACGGCAACTCCTAAACTGAAATTTTGCGATGTGACGTTGCAAGGAATTACGGAATTAAGATTCAACCGACACAGTTTCAAACTTATTTTACGTACAATAGAATTTACATTCATTTCAGCGCAAGCCCGTGTACAAATTCGGAATTCCATGGATTACGGGCCCATGCAGTTTCCCGTACAATTTATTTAAACGAAACGAAATCGTACGAACCTAAGACATGGTGTGACTAATTAAAATATTTGCATGAAATTTCAACACGTGATGCGTTGGAACTGAAATTTAAACAAATTGTTTGTACTGCGTTGCTTATAAAATATTTTTATTCTCGGTTATAATAAACGTATCAGCAAAAGTTATAAATTTGAAAAATTAAGGAGCCCAATTGTTTGTCAATTCTACAATAACAATTTAAAATTACACTTGTAATTTATAATTTCATACGTGTAATTTATAAAATTATAATCTGTATTTCTAAAAAGTGTTACACGTTTATTTTTTAAATAAATTTTAATTTTAATTTATCTTAAAATAAAAAACATACAATGTCATTTAATGAGATAAGCGTGGATATAGCTTGCAAATCCATTACTGCACTTGTAAACAAATGAAAACCAAGGGGAGATAAATTTACGATTTAACCCAGATCTTATTATTCCATTGAACTTGTCCTCTTATCATACTTTTCTGTCTCCATTGAAACAGTAAGGTCGAATCATTTTAATCACATGGCACACCTTGTGCAAAAACCGTGACTAATTAACTTCACGGTCTATAAATAGTGAATTAATTAATCGTGTCGACGTCAATGATTATCCGGTTAATTTCTACCTAGTATTTGGCGGATGTTTTACTGCGACACTCAAAAAAGTCTGTTACGATTTCCAGCTTGATGCAAGATAGTCAGGGAATGAATAGAATGAATAAAATGATATAGAATCGAACAAATACGAAATTATTAAAAACTAGAAGGTTTTACAAAATGGACTTCAGGATTTTATTTTTTTAAGACAAAACAAAATATGCCTCTTACGTTTCATTGTAATCGTGTGTACTTTCATTTTAAATAAAATATTGGAAAGATACTATTAAATATAAATCTAATCAGAGCATAGCGAACCTACACATATCCATACATGCAAATTATTTACAAGAATATTAGTGAATGACGTTCTCATTAAACAATCAATTTGGATAAGTAACTCCCGCGTTCAAGTGCCTCGGAACAATCAAGTCACTTGTAAGCGGTGAAGATAACAATTTCTATTTCGAACGGAGACTTGCGTTGATTGTTCACCAAGGACAATAAATGGGATCAAGCAAGAGCAGAAAATTTTAGATTACGTGACCTGTTACTTGATTGAATCAAAGAAAAGTGAAATTGTAATCTCTAGTCGAAATGTTATTTATTCACGAAATAAGTTACAATTATTCTGAAAATATAATCCATTAAAATTCATAAAATGAAACACTTTCCTAATTTCGAAACAGCAAACATTTGTGATTAGTAATTAGACACCACGTCGGGGACACAGAAGGTTCGTAATTTAATATATAATAATAAAATGACGATTACATATTTCTACTTAAACTACAATTATTAATTATTGTATATAAAATTAAATATAATATATACTTAGGTTATGCATTATATATGAATTCATTCTAATCGAGATCGAGTTGAGAAGTTAGAAGGTTGGTACTTCAGCAAAATGACGTGTAAATATATCTACTTAAACTACAGTTATAAATGATCGAATATAAAGGGACAGAATTAATTCCTACACCTAAATATTTCATTAACATAGATTTATTTAAGTGTAACGTATCTTCACACGGTGGCCTAAGGCTTTTGCGTAGTACTGTATATCTAAGGACTTTGTATATTCATTAGAAATCTAATGATGGCATACGTGTGCTATATTTTTGTCCAATTACGTCGAATACTTCCGTTGCACCCGAAATTAAACTCACCTTCGACGACAATTTTTATTTCACCGCGACACAGTTACGTAGTGACTTAGGAAGGTCGACATAGTTACCGAAATGTTCAACGCTGAGACAAACAGAATCCTCTGGAAATATAATACCGCAATACTGAGAAGTTTGAACCAAGGGAACGGTCGGAACCGTAAACAGCATATTCTAAACACAACGCATAATCCCGACCGGATTGATTTAGGCACGTATCCGAAGGTGGACAGCGACTGATTTCCAACGGGCACACACGAGCCGGCTGAACGCGGGATAATGGAGCGCGTAGTCAGATTACGAAGTTGCCTTTACAGTCCATGTGAAACACGTTGGCCGGTTACAACGGAAACCTGGCCTTTGATACGCTTCGACATACGAAATGTAAGATATAATAGAAAGGTACACGAGATGATTATTCTATCGTAAAATAGTAATCGTGATACGACGCCGACGTGCAGAGGAATTATCCTCTTCCAAAATAACGGGCTAGGAATTAAAAAGAAACGTTGCAAAAGGTTTGTTGCCATTTCAGATACGTTATTTAACTTATTTTCTAGTATCATTCTAAAACGTGTTTAATTAACATAAAACCTATCGCTCAAATGATCGATTTCAAACTTCTATGCACAGTTTCTTTCATAGAAGATTGTGGAGAAATGTGTGAGAATGTACATGAATCTAAGAATATAAATAGTATCATCAATAAAATACATGCTACGCAGTTTGGATAACACGACATATTTTATGTAGATAAGATACAGTATCTCACCTCCAAAGTAAATATTTTCCTCTCGTGGCGAATCTTCATATCGTTACAAACAACGGAAATACTTTAGGTACCTAAGTGACACCCTATAGATGCATACTTTTCGTTTAAATTCAATACTCTAGGAAATTATATTCCATTAGTTTTTTCATATGTTTATAATAAAAAGAAAAAAGAATGAACTGTTGAAACATTTTGCAAAATTGTTTCATGTATTATTCAATCTACTGCCACGTGAAATATTTGTGCATTCAATTGAGAAGATGACTCTAAGGTCGTAATAGAATCATATACAAATGAAGTGTCGGTAAATCTAATGTTTACACATGGTTTCACATTCCAGGAATTTCATTTGCATACAAAATTGGCGTTACGTCTCGACTGCAAAATAGTGGCTGCTATATGTGAGTACTGGATCATTATGCAGAATCTTCACCACAGATATTTATTAAACAACCTTTACATTCATTTATCTACCAGTTTACCGAACAGATACATTAATACAACTACTAATGAACGTTACTTATAATCATTTGTTTAATTCATACAAACCTAAATTACATAAATATTTTTATATTTTTTTTTTGTTAAGATTTTTTTGTTAATTGCTCGATCAACGTTTAACGATATCAATAACTCAAAACTGGTCAAAGAAAAGAGAACCACAAAGTAAATTGCTCAATGTAATTGTTAATCGCAAATTCGTACCAAAGCAACGATATAAATTGTAATGCTTAGCTGGCGGTGTAGCTATCACCCATAGAATTAACATATACGGGAACGGCCGGGTTCCTCGGCTCGACGTCGAACCAAAATCCATCCACGGGCTTCATTTGGAAACCTTTCTTGCTCAACGCCATCGGTACGGTGGTCCTGGCGCATGGCTTCAAGGTGCAACGAGCAAACATATGGAACAGGAAGACCTTTGTCTCCAGAAGCGCGAATCTGTTACCGATACACATCCTCGGCCCAATTCCGAAGCCCAAGAACGCACCAGAGTTGACGAGTTTCTTCGGGTCATCCATAAACCGATCGGGATTGAATTTTTCTGGCTCCTCGAAATGGTTGGGATCGTAATGAAAACCGTAGATCGGTACCCAAATATAATCGCCTTTCTGTAGAACGTGCGGCTTTAACCCTGGCAAAGCTGGAGGCAACTCGAAGGGTTTCGTGCAAACCCTCTCTAGAACGGAGATGACCGGATACATCCTCAGCGCCTCGTACATGACAGCTTCGAGATACTTCATGTCGTTTATCGCGTCGTAGGTGGCTTCACCGTCGCACTTGGCCAAAACTTCGTCGATCTCTTTGTGAACCTTCCTCTGAATCTCGGGATCGATGCCGATGTGATAAGCAGAGAATGCCATCATGGTCACGTTGCTGTCGAAACCGCCAAGGAAGAAAATGAACGCTTGCGCGGTCATGTCCTCGATAGTTAGTTCCTTTCCTTCGCCTAATTTTCCTCTCGTGTCCATCATCAACTGTATCATGTCTGGCCGAACGACGCCATTCTCGTCCCTGTATTTGATCGTGGATGCTACCATTTCTTTAAAGAAATTCGCGAACTTGGGTTTCACGAACCTCAAACGCAGTAGATTTGCTACGGAGGGCATGCTTCGCAATAAAAAGAACGATTGAAGCCCGTCAAAGTTCGTGGCCTTCTTTCCGTTCAGGTAGAACGCGTTGTCTCTATCGGCTAATGAGTCCACTTCTACTCCGAAAGCGCAGGTAGCGATCACGTCGTTGGTGTACCTGGTAAAAACGTCCTTGAGCTCTAGATTTCGCTTACCTTCGGGTAATGTGCTTAGGAAATTCAAAAAATAAATAAATAAAATCAAATAATTTAAACAAATTTCTTCAATAAACATGGAGACTACGAATACTTATGAGACTGAGTATAAATTAAAATAAAGATTTCTCAAAGAGGCTTTAGAATCATTCGTTTTAATAACAATGTAGACTTGCTAATGTACTTTTAGTGGACCTTAAACGATCATATTTCATTTAAAATTAAAATAACGTTTATATCATGTACCCACTATCTTACGCAAACACTCTATTTTTCCATTCATCTAAGTCAACATTCGTTCAAACTTCTGAATTTCTAGCAAATGTGCATTCAGTATTAGTCACAAGCATTGCCTTTGCAACTCATCCAAATTACGAAAACCTCCAGGAAAATTCCTAAGTCTCGACCTTATCTTAGTTTCCCTTCCTCGCTTTCTCTGCTTCCCATATCGCACAATATACATGCAATAGTCAATATCATTGAAGCCAAGTTTTCAAACCTAGCGTTGTAACTCGAATTTTTATTATTCATCGTTTCATTACATTGATAATTTATGAAAAAATAGAATCCCAAAGTCCCTTTTGGAAAGCCCTTTACTATCCCGGGTTTCTATCGAATGATTACGATGTGTGTTACACTCCACAAAATGAACGACTATTATATTTTAAAATTCTATCGATGAAAAAAGAAACATGTGATTGGTCGTACGTCAGGAACTTAATGTGCATTCAGTTGCAGAGAAACGAGGTTTCGGTCTGGAAGTTCGCGTCAAGCTTGCAGAGCTCTCCTAGAAAAGGAAAAGAATGGGAGAGGGATAGAGAAAAGCGAAGAAAACAGGGAAAACGAGAGAGGGCTGCCGGAACAAAATTCATTTGGCCAAATTAAACAGAGTTTAGCAATTTACGCTTAATCCATTTGTCGAGGATCCGGGCGTCCGTCAGTCCGTCCGTCTGCTTTATCCCTCTCTTTGCAGCCGTGCTCTTAACACGGCTGCCACTATGCACCGTTTCCTTGCTGGCCCTTCCATGGCCCTTTCACCTGACCGCTGTCGATACTAACCCTTCCGTCTGCATCGTTCACCGCCGACACTTTCAGACAGTGTCTTGCGAATTTCTCGAAAACACCATGCGTTAATGAACTGCAACTTTCCAATGGTTGGGGTAACTTGGGGTGCTTAAGTTATCATTATTTCTTGGAGTTTACTCTTTTTGCGTTGAAACTTTTACTCCTGATATTGAAAGTCTCATATTTTATATGGATATTCCTCATATTATTATTAGTTTTTGTCATAATTACGTTATATCACTGTTTATCATTTAAGGGGGAAACTTGGTTTAGAAAATCAAAATTTTCGACTTTTTTTTTTGCATAAATCAATAGTAGTATTCATAAATATAGTTAATCAATTTTAGGAGATGCTTTACGTGCTCTAGTGGAATTTTTTTCCTGCTTGTTACTATTTCCCCTAAAATATGATCTTACCACTTTCATAATACCTTCAAAGATGAATTTAAAAAAAAAAAAGGAAAGACAGCAAACCACATTTTTACCACTTACTTTGATCATAATTCACAAGTCGTTTCAAACGAAGAGAATTAACTTGAATGGAATTTTCGAAAGGCAATATTAGCTTCCCTCGTGTTGAAAGCAATACAGTTGCAAACTCAGGTGTAAATATTTCGAAGAAAGGATTTTGGAAAGATGTAAATAAATTATTTAAAAAGCTCAGAGAAAAGGATCTCGACTTCCGAGGAAATGAAAAACTGTCTCCCGCAAATAAAAAGGAAAGTAAGGACGATATATCTTTACGCGCGTCCTGCCCGTAGATTTATTGCGGTCCAGGCACTCGAGAAATTAGGCCGACGTGGTCCCTGGGTGAGCCTTTCAAGCTGTTTAGTCAACGCTTAATTTTCTATCGCTATACATTCCATTCTCCGTGACCGATTCAATTTTTGTATTTTTTTACAAGAATGTAAACAACTTTCAAACTCGTATACATTTACATATTTTTTATCCAAACTTTCAAAGCTCTACGAAAAATGCAAAGCTTTTAGATAATCTTAGATAACCTTGTTTACTTTATGTAACATATATGTTGTGCGATATAAAAGAGAATGCTTTTGAAATAAAATGTCATGTCATTTTTGGAGTTGCTTTGTTCCACAGTTTTTACGGATACATAAAACACTTTTGGATAAATCCGATTTTCCTGAAATGTAATCTACTTAAGGTAATAGCTTTTATCAATAACAGTAACGTTCAAATTGCGCGTATTGTCCCATAGCTTGCAATAATTAAATATGCACATTTAAATTTCAGTTTTCAATAGCGAAGCCTCGGGCGTGACAACTTTATACCACATTTTCAATTCGTTTTCCGGGGAAAATGCATTCACTCAAATTTGATTTCCTCGAAACCAAAGCTTTATGCATACGAATTTCGTATCTTTAAAATTCTATGAAGTGCACGTGAAGGTACACACTTCGCGTTCGTCCTTAATTTCTGCCATTCCTGTGAGGACACTATATGTCTGAATAGGCGCACCATTTTTCCTTAACAATAAATATTGCGTGATGAAATATTCTTCAGTGAATATCGTATAGAATTTTACAATGTCGTACATACATTTCTGAATGAATACAATTGAACAAATATGATTTTAAATAATAACAAACAAATTAAAAACTTGCATTAAAATCTGAAAGTGTCAACTTTCTGTTTTATTCTTTACCCACTGTTATTTATTAATAAATAATTTTCCAATAACCTAGCAGCCTTTCATCTCTTCCACGAACAAAATTTCCAGAATTGCTCAGCTTTAGAAATACACGTGTATCAAAATACCGTCGACAATCCACAAAAGAGAAAAAGAAAATGGCAGACGAAAACCGAGAGGTTTTCCGGTCCCTGTTCGTTCCATAAAACACATTTCAGCCTTTTCCACTCGTACCTCCACGAATCGAGTCTTTTAGCTACTGGTTTACATCGCACGAGCTGGTTGCTATCTTATTATCACGGAATTGTTTCCAACCCTCCCGTTTCCCTCTTTATTTCGCCCCTCCGTCTCTTTCCCACCCCTTGTCACGGAATCCCGTGGCGAGGTTCTCCGTCCTTCTCGGCCTCTCTGTTTAGAAGGATGCTGGAAGCAAGCAGCAGCGAAGCCAACTTAAGTGTATTGGCAGTTGTGTCCACCTTTTATTTTCATCCAATCGGGTGAGGACCTTTAGCATCACTCCGTTGGAAACCGTAGAGTGCTTCGAACCGGATGCTCCTGGTTTCGGGGACTCCAGAGACTGCTGAAGCCGAACTCTTCAATGCATGGATCTCGCTCATTTTAAAGCAGCACTCGTGCTCCGAGTTCCCAGAGAATTCTCCACCTCGATCGATGCTCCAAGGGGGAAATGCTTAACAGTATAGTTTGTATCGTCGTTTGTTTTTTTCTTTCTTTATTACATTTTCTCTCTTGGTTTTCTTATTGACACATTTGAGATGTGCCAATTAGAGATTCGAGAGAGTCAAGGGTTCAGCGATGGTTGGTCGAACCTCTACAGAGAGTGTATTAAGAAATATCATTTTCTTGTGTAATATAATATATCAGAAATTCATAACAAACATTTCTTAGAGAAATATTGTAATAGGTACTAGGAAATGCTTTAATAAAAGTCGATCAATTTACAATATACTAACATTATAGTGAATACTGATAATTTTGGAAAGTAATTTCTTGAAACAATTCTATTATAAGTTACTACAAAATAAGTATAAAAATTGTGTTTCTGTAATAGTAATTCCTGCTCCCTAGTACATGTACAATTTCAATTTTAATAAAATATACTTTTATAGACGTTTGTACAATTCTCAAGCTTAAAATAGAATAATTACAAGAAGCTGTTGCAAGTATAAAAATAGAAATATACTCGATTCACAACCTCGACAGAAAATCGATACTTTGAAACTTTTAATTGGTGTTGTTTCACTAACGAACAACCATAGTTCCTGATGGTGCATTATTCTTCTGAACATTCGACTATCGACGTATATATTGTGCTTTTACGTATTTATTTATATATTTTTTAACAGAGTTTGTCAAAAATTAATTTAGATGAAAGAATAGAAAGGGCAACTCTGTATAACAATTTATTTGCAACATTTATTCGATGCTTCTGGTTATTTGATCAATGTGAAACGGTAAATCGACTAGACCTATAATTTACATTGTATAATTACAATAATCATTTTAACAGTCATACACCCATTAGCATTCTATCAGTATACGTCCATCACAACTTCCCTACATTGTCTAAATTCGATTGAAATTGAAAAGGACAAGTACACTATTCGTCTGATCAGGTAAAGCCACACTGCACAGTCTGGTCTGACAAAGTATGGTCATATACTACTTTCCTGACTAATTGTAAGCGTTCTACTGTACTGCCTGTCTGACTATATACGGGTCTTTACTACTTGTCTAAACATTTTATTTGTATCAGTTATTAATACAACAAAAAATATACGTAGACTTTGAATAATATAAAGAAACATTTCTCTACTAATAAGGCTGTCCTTTTAGCATATTTAATCCTACTTTGCAATTTTTCATTATTCAAACCTCATATTTTCCATCTGTAATTAATGTTACTTTTTGATTGTGACCACTACTCTCCTAAAAAGTAGCACGACATTGAAAAAGCGTATCAATTACCGAAATCACCGATGGTCCAATAAAACGCAACACCATTGATTGGAATCGATGTTCCAGTATTTTCCAGTCGATCAGCTCCAGCGTGGAAATAGTACTTTGGTTACGAAACGCACCGGCGCGAGGCGCGCGGCGGCGCCGCGGTGGCTTCCTGTTACACCAGAACGCGCGCCATTACAGAACGACAGGTTGCGATTCACACGTGACACAAACTGTTAATAGAACGTCATAAAAGCACCATGAATTTCGACGAAGTCACGGCGATAATAGGTAGCCGTACTGGCTGCAGAGGACCAGGTGTCGTTTTACAGACGCGAATGCTCGGCCGCGAATTGTACCTGTCCAACGATGAAAAATATATTTCAACGCGGTGAAACATGCGTGAACCGTGTCCACTAATTCGAAGTATCAATGGAAACGAGAGTAGCGTCAGTGATAACAAAGTGGAGTATTTGTATAGGCGGTATCGAGTTCAATAGTCTATCGCGAATAACGATGAGCCCGACAAGTACAAATGCAACAGGGAACAGGAAGGATAATTAAACGATTCCGAATGAAATGTTAGACTGCTGTGCAAATTTCATTAGCTACACTAACTGCTCACTTTTCAAACGCATATGGAGCTTAAAATTATGTCGTGTGTTTAGTATATATTATACACGTTGTAGTTTATTGCTTGAAGGGGATTTTAATGTGTTTATGCATATTAATTTAGAACAGGTTTTTTCAATCGGTTATTTAAGTAATACAATTGTAACTATTTTGTGCGGCCATAAAAATTCCAGTACTATATTCTCCAAATTCAAGATTATTTTTGAATTAATTTATAATTATGGCTGCAGCTATTATTCATGTGTAATGCAATCAAACAAAATTTCATTTATATTGGAGAAAAACAGTACAAATTACAGAGAAATCACACTGTGAATTTTATATTAATAATTATCCAGATGAAATTTTTCAATACATTCCGAGACTCTAAATAAGAGGTTTGGATATACATTCAGAGGTTTGTATGTAGATTCGTAAAAGGTGCTATCCATTAATTCTGAATTAATAAAATCAAATTTTCCTAGGAATAAGACGATCTTCAACTCGTAAAATTGTTGTATCGTGGAAATGTCGTTCGTGGGGAATAATATACACCTCGTCCGCCATAATATCCACGATGGAGCCCATATTCCTGAGCTTTACTGTCCATTTGCGCAAGGATATACTTAAATCGCCATCGCGTGATCGAGAACGTGTTCTCATGGCTAAGAAAATATGCAGATACACGCGCACACGCAGACGAGTGTTCCTTTCAGGGAACCTCGTCCTAGTACAACCATATTCCATTAGTTTTATGTGTAGCCCGTACGCGTTCATGCGTTACCACTGAAAAAAAAACCGGAAAGATTGAGGTAGCCTCGTGCTAATTGCGCGAGAGCTCAAGGCTCGCATTGTCGCTTGATTATTTCCCGATAAATCGACTGTTCGTGCCATTGTTTCCGAATATCCTTCCATTCGAATGATGTCCAGCTCGGTGAAATTCTTGTCTCTTGGAAAAATTGCACAACAAATTATTTGGTGCACGTTACATATTAGTCATACTGTATTTCATTTCCTTTCTTTATATCTATTTGTTTTTCCCTGAGAATGTGTCGTTGTTTGATTATATATTTGTTGGTTCTGTGGTAAAGAGAAGTCTCGTGAAAATGAAATTTATTTAAATATTATTATATAATCACTTCATATAAAGCTACAATAAATACTTATTGTGGCTTTGTATAACATAATTATATGTTTATGTTATAAAGGATTTTCCAAAAGAGGCTTTAGGATTTTGTTTTTTCAAAAATAATAAAATTGGATGTATCCTGAACTGTCATTTCTGTGTATAGAACTTTAATGATCCTTATCATTAATACACTATTGGAGTCACTCAAGCAAATTGTCAACTTTCTCCAAAGGAAAATCTTTCAAAAAATCACAGCTGCACTTGTAAGTCTCTAACAGTTTCAACTTATAAAGAATTTCCACTAACAAGTTTCCACTAACAAGTCGAGATATACTTCATCTTCAGCATCAACAGTGGCAAGGAACGTATTACTTGAAGTCATCGAACGGACTCTGGAATAAGAAGAAAGAAATATTTTTGAAAAGCCGATAGGCCAGGTTGGCGACGAGTATTCTTGGGGAATTAACACACATTTGAGTTGTTATTGCTTGCGAATACACGTAGTTTGCCTGGTCGTTCACCATCGAGGTCACGTCATCGTTGGTTAATTGTCTTTCCATACTGGACGCAAGACTTTTCCTGTGATTATAAAATACTAAAACGTATATGTGTGGAATTCTAAAAGGACTAGCTCACGAAACTGATAAATGTTGGAGAAATTAACTTCTACAATATGAATATTAATATAAACAGTTTACCGATATTATTATACGTCGATATTATGTTAAATAAATTGAAAAATATATGAATGGAGAAATTGTTTCTGGATTGCATCGAAACTGTACTAAATAATTTCCAATTTGTTATCCACTATTCGTAAGTTACATTTTGATAATGTAAGTACTATTTTCTTCGCTACGTATCTTCTAAAAGAAATGGAGTAAATCTATAGCGTACATTTTTTAATAATAACATAAAATGAAGAACTGTAATATTCTCTCAATGAATCATATTTATATGTCACTGTTATGTCCAGTTAACCTAAATGGAAGTAGACGTTTATTGCGCAAAAGGAAAGGAAAGGTACCACGAAAGGAAATTATGTAAAGGAAATAAAGCCGGAATTCGACATTTCGATAATGCTCCTTTGACGTTTCCTTTCTTCTTTAATGAATATTCCTAATGGGTCACTGAAATATACTATTAACATTAATCATAATAAGAAATGAAGTTCACGGTCTTCCAAGTTTGCAACTTGTCGTTTCAATTCTCCTTAGAGATGAGGAGTTATTTTCTAAAAATTAGCTTTTTACATACTATTTATTGTACACATTATTACAATAGCATCCAGAACTTCATAAATATTTCATAAATATTTCGTGTTTGTTGTAATATTCTGAGAATTATCTGAATCAAAGCATTAATTACACATGAAAAAATTGTCATTTCTATTATAGTTTCGTATAGAAACACTCTGATAACATACCTGAATAATTCATCTTAGTTTTGTAGATCCTCATTATGGACAATTCCCAAATCTATTTATCCTATAACAAACTTTTGTCCGAGTATGAATGAACAAAAGAATCGTGAAACGAGATTTGGTGAATTTTTAATCAGAATCCATCGAGACGAAAATTGAACGAGTCGTTTTGCATATTTATTGGACATGTAGTAAAGTTTAAGAAAGTTTATATTAGCTATTAAAAAATCGGCGGAGGTTTATGAGGTCAGATGAAGCAAGTTTAGTCGATCAAATGAACTTTAAGAGAGAACAAGTTGGCGTTGCTTGGTATTGTTTAAGAAGGCTAGCCGATGATTGCAGTGAATTGTTAATAATCTTATGTCGAAAGGATAACAGTTTAGGAAATATTCAACTTTCAATTTAATAAATCAACAGTTCTTTGCATTTACTATTATATGTGTACATGCTAATGATCACTCAAAATACTAAATATAAATAACTGTATTAATTAACCACCTACACATGTATTTTATTCTATCTTTCGATGACGATGTAAATAAATATTTCTGTGTGGCTGTTTGTTTGTTTACATTTTTTATTTCAAACTGTATCATTAAATAAACGATAGGGGACTAATTACAAATATTTCTGCAATTATTTATCTTTGAAAGTCAATCTCCTACTTTTATATGAATCTCTTGTATCATTTAAAAGGGGCATTTTTATTAATAATAAATAAAATCGACATGTTGAGGGAGCAGAAGAAAAAATATTTTGTTACGTGACAAAATTATTCCTATTATGTAATATATTATTATATTATACTATATTCTTCTTACTCGTTATGTTTAAAAGATTAAGTGTAAAAAACATGCTACATTAGTTACAAATTCTTTTATTTTTTATGAAGTTCTTAATAAATAATCAAATACTATCTCATTCAATATTTATGTTCAATAGTTCTCGTTTAAAATGTGTCCCAGCACTCCAAGCAAGCAGAGTCGTCGAGTTTTCTCGCGAAAGAATCACGGATGCCGGGTGTAAGGAAGAGGAAAATACGAAGCAAGTTTCGGTGACGTGTAAATCACGCTTTACCAAGAGCTTTTGAGTCTCGTAGCCGAGGTTCGTTGAAAAGTTAACAGGCCGAGGAATGAGAAGACCGTGTTTCCTTACCGTGTCCAACAAGCGGACACCCCACGTAGCGCTTTTTACTTAGTGCTTCCCAGTTCCTCACCAGAGGTGTTAAGCAATGAACTTGCACACAGGGTGGTCCATCGGGAACGGAGAAACCAAATGGTTTTATTCGTGAAACGTCAAAATTAGATTCAAAGATGGAAAAAAATGATTTGAACTCGATAATTGTAACAATTGCTACGCGATACAAGCATGCTTTAATTTTAAGACATCCCAGTTAATAAAATAGTTAATATTTAAATTGAAGGTACTAATTCCAAAATCACTGTTTACCTATTCTATCCCTTAAATGTACTGTTATGGTTATTCCTACTTATTATTGTAACGGAATTCGCGAATAAATTTGCAAGAGTATCTTGCTACCCTTCGATAGTAATATTCAATAGCAGCCCTTCAGACTTTGTCCACGTCCCAATATTCGTGAAATTTATCAAGTTAACAAATGCATAAATTTCCATTTACGGTTTAATTGAGATACGTAACACCATCTATTGACTATATTTCGAATTACTCGAGCATGTTATCAATGGAAACTCCAACTGTGATAAGTTTTAAAAGTTAGAATTAATTAAAATTAATTAAGATTCTTTGTACATTTTATATTTATGCGAGCAGTAGAATGTGCACACGAATAAAATACTATTTTATAGGATAATTAATATGTATTGTAAGTTTGTACATCTCGTACATTTCGTATATTTTTCATACTTCCTGTACTTTCTATATACATAAACATAGGCAAAAGTGTTGTTCAAAGTATGAACTTTTAATATATTATATTAAAATAATAATAGTATATAATATATACTAACTTAGGCATCACATTAATTATCTTATACATGTATTCCTATACATACATACATAATAAAAAATTCAATCACACACATTAACTAAACTGTAGATGAATGTACAATATTAATGCAGCGTAAGAAAAAATTTTATAACTATTCCTTCATTCTCTTATATACGTAACACTTTATACATATAATAAAGAATTCATACACGTCTACGAACCAAAAAAGTATCATAAATAAAAATAAAAATATCGAAAACATTTCACCCTATTTACATTTGATTAAAACAGCGAAATCCTGAAGCCTTTTATAAAAAAAACTCTTTATGACGATACTTCTTTCTATCTTTAAAGTAAATCGAGTTCAATGGGGTTAAAAAGAGGAGCATGAGAAATTATTAGCGACACGCTAGTAAAGGATAAGAGCCGGTGGTAGGGGCTACGAAATTTACAGAAAAATGGAGGTATCTTCAATGACGCGTGTCACGATTTCCTTGAAATCGAGCATTTTTCCCGGCTTACCAGCGGATCAAACGAAAAACATTCTTGCGTCGGTACAATCGCGTCTGCACACACGGGATTTCCAAAGGATCTGCCGGCGTGCCCCGACGAAAAGTATTTGAGATCCGATGAATTCCGAATAAAGACGACACAGCTGGAATCCAAGCACGTGGAATCGACATAGTTGCAACGGCGTGGAGATGCGAGACAGTGAATACACCTGGAATTTCGAATGTACCCTGGACGCCATGTGGGCCTTACATAAATAAAATTATTATTTAACCCCCTTTCCATTCGAAACCATTTCGATGCAAACTGGAATCAAGTCTTATTATATAAGATTACTTTGAAACTGTGTAAATATATTTTAACCGGATGATTTATCGTATTATGTAATAATCAAATAAATTTGGAACAACTCGATGAAATAATTCTTTTAGTAAAGTAACAAAGGCCAGTTTTATAAAGTTATTTCTATTTTTTCATTGATATTATAAACACCATTATCATATGTACCCTTTCCATAATAATTTTAATAAGAAAATATTATTATTCCAGAAAAGAAATGATAGAAACATTAATTTGTAATTGAAACTTTAGGAACAACTAAAGTATTAAACATGAACATTGGTATGGAGAAGTGTTTACAATTTAAATGACACGATATTATTCTATTTACAACGAATTAATTGTTTTAAATAATTCCATTTTAAAAGGAAGCATAAAGAATCATTCTGTACTTTGTGACTATACAAAGTAACACATGTATAATTTTTTAAGTCATATTTAAAAAATAATAACGATAAAATAAAATATTAGTATGTTTGCTCTGAAGTATGTATAATATTACTCTTTATACATATATATTATGTCTAATAATAGTGTAGACGATGTTGCTATTAACATTTGGTAAAAATATTCGACAATCATTATTATCGATTGCGTAAAATAGAATCACTCAAAGAATGAATATGTACTTGAAAAAGTGAAATATCGAACCAACACGTGAAACGGCAATACCACAGCAACAATATCAACAAATATAGTTACGCTGGAACGGTCCCTATGGGATATCCTTAATTACAAATCCTCAAAGGGATTGAGGAGCCAAGTCCGATTAGTTTAGGCATCTTGTAGTAGCAGCAAGGAGGTGGGATTGAGAGAGATGTTGTCCAGAGAGCAAACAGACGATGGATAATGCTACGTGCACTATCGAATTAGGGACTAATTAAAGCTAAGTAGCTCTAATCATAAGCACGTATGTACCACGCTTATGTAACACACTCCGGCTGAAGATGTATTTAAGTTCCTTTGGTACTGCTTCCTAATATGCCCAGAAATGTCCCACATCTATACATATACCTGTATATCGAATCAACTAAGTTCTAAACTAATCAAGTAAAATTTGAAAGCTTCGTTATCCAAACTGTCGAGAATACCATTTCAAATAATATAGAACACCCTGATAATGTGATGTTAACATTCGCAACAGAAATGAAGAAATAATATAAACGAAGTTACAAATATCTCACTCTAATTAAATTCTATATTCTAAATTCTAAATTTCTAATTCATATACGTATCATAAAAAATTATTAAAAAATAATAAACCAACAATATAATCTTGAATTTTTTAATGCTACAATGAGTGAATTTCTTCGAAACTTAACAAAGTGAAACAATTTTAACCATTAAAAAAGAAAAGCGATTGAATTATGTAATTTTATTTTAATAATCAAATCTTGATCCAAAATAAGAGTAGTTTTCTAGTTTTAGTATCGTTTGAAACTTTATAATTTTAGAAAATTGCTTCCCCCTGTAGTGACATGCATACTTATTAAATGTATAATAGTTCACGTTTCAGAAGGATGTTTACAGTAAAAGATTTGTATCAATTGTTGGGAATTGAATTTAGAAACATTAGGAATTTTCAAAATATTGCTCAATGTACTAACTTCCTTTTAACAATTAGTAATAGTAACTTTGATGAAAATTAACCGAACAATTGCCAGACTAAATTAGCAATGATTAAGTGTAGCACTGCATGAACATTTGATTTATGCTTTGCATGCGAAACTTGATTAATTCGTCGTGAACAAACATGACTAACGTGTACAAGATCTAATATAATTTATGGTCGTTTTACAGAATCGTGTCAGTACTACATGCAAAGTATAAAAGAGAATATACGTGGAGGTTTACCGTTAAGAACACGAATGTTACTGTGATTAATAATTATTGTTGCAATTCAAGTTAAACAGAGCTTTACTATATGCAAACATTCGTAAAATGAAAGGAACATTTCTAACCAGAGCAGTGCCACGATAAGTATGCTTGAAAGAATCTGAAGTTTTCTAAAAATAAAAAAGTCACGTTACTATTCCTTAGTGGTACTCGAAAGAGTTGCAACAAAATTTACTTTCTTTTTTCTCTTCCTCTATCTTCTTCAAATAAAGAATGTGACGTGGAAAATTGCATGTAACTAGTAAACAAGTTGATTGAATAGGACAATTGAAGATTTTATAGAATCTTGTACATACACGTATCAAAAAACGTACCAAATATCAGAACCTTATGTCAATTACTTATTAACTGCACAAAAATCAGGAAAATTGCCTCAGAACTGGCAGAAATAAGAGATTAAGCGTAGCTCTTATGCACCACTCTTTGCGAACTTTAATTTTCATTAGCATTCCTCCTATTAAATTTCAGGATATCCCACTGCTCGTTGAGTCTAAGCCACATACTTTTCAAACTATACACAACAAGAAGAAAGACCGATGACTGTAGCACGCTACACACCATCGTCGGTCCATCCGAAACTTCACCAAATCGAGTACACAGTGCTCGATCAACCCTCGTCGCGTGCTGCTAAAAATTTCAACAGGGGCGACTTAACTTTTCGCGCATTTCTCAACCGATACTATCGATCATTCCCCATTGGTAATCCATTTTGGGGGGAGGGCTATGCAATAAGGTCATTCGTATGCACTTTTCGAAGTACTAGAACGGTTACCGGATACGGGCCAACACCGTGTGTTTCCGCATACACTTCGTAAACCGTACTTTACATATTTATTACCGTCGACGATGGCACACGTCCCACGGGACGCATTCAAGTTTAAACGGGGCGCTCCTTTATACGCCTTATATTTGCCTTGGCGGTAGCAGGACGATCGATTGTCGAAAGACACACACCGTATGCGCAGTAAACTCTCGAACAATTATCGCGATGAACGCGTGGTAAAGAAAGTGCAAAAAATTTCAGAATAAAGGACGCCATTCCGATGGACGTTTCTCTCGCTTGGCTTCTTTCTTTCATGTTATCGTTGACCTTTCCAAGGAATAACGTCTCGTCGAACATCGAACGTAATGGGCGACATAATGGAGAATGAATTGTTAGAGATTGTTGGAAACCTTTTCGAGATATTTTATTGTTTATTAAGCGGGACTCAGATAGTGACTTGCAAAGTGAGAACTATTGTAAGACGGTTCAATTAAATTACGCTTTTGATCTTGATTTTTACAAAACATACGCCCACGCAAAATGACCATCGTCCCCAAAAGCAAATAGTCAAAAATTCGCCCACTACAAGGTGTCGATCGCCTAACATGGAACGTTATCATTGAAAAACAATGGTTTACAGCGACCCCTCCTAAAATCGACTTTGCGATACTTTTGCCACCGGCTGGTCGCCATTGTTGCGTCCCGTAATAATGTTGGCCAGCTCGGCAGCGGACGCCTCGTTTAATAACAGCAAGAAGTCGACGCGCGTCGCTGCAAAGCCGTCCTGTTTACGTTGCCCGCTGTACTGCAATTATAATTATAACGCCATTGTTCGTGAATTCCACCAGTCGCGGATCAGGGGCGACGATGAGTCCGCGAGCGCGATTCCTCGCGAAGATCGGGGATGGTAACCAGCCGACGTCGATGGCGGCGAACTACGAAAACCGATGTCAAATTAGCAAATCAAATTTCCACGGGGAATTATTTCAACGCGATCCGCTAAACAGCCCGCAGCGGAACAACAGCCACGGACAGGCACACGGAATATAGCAAGTGAATTTCATTTCACTTCGTCGAAAAAGAAAATAAAGACCAGCGGACCGTGATTCGCGTTGCGCCGACGCTCCTTGCTGCGGGAAATTTTCATTAATCTAATTAATCGAGCCGGTTGAATTAACGAGCCAAGCCCGGGTCCCTCCGGGAAATTCCAGTGTCGACGATTTCGCGACCGATTAAGTAGTGCAGGGACCCAGATCCGATACCATGGTTATCCGAAGCAGTTCGGGCGCAAGATGGCTGGATAATCAAACGACAGTGACGGAACGAAATGGTGGGACGTATCGTATGTACAGATATTTCGAGTAATTAAAATAGGAGTGTATGTACACGTTCTATGCATTACGAGTACGTGCTCTGAAGTAAGCGTAACAAATTTTGGTTTTATTTGAAATACAAAATGGAAGTTGGAGAAGTAATATAAACGTTACCTGATCTTATTGTTAGTCCGAAAAGATGATAGGCCGTATGATTGAATATTTCGTGAAATTAAAACGAAAAGATGTACTTTTATATTTGAATCATGTAGTTTGGCAATGCACACTATATAATTCCCTACGAATTAAATTAATAAAAAGTCTAAGAAAGTGCGGTTTCCGGCTTTCAATGATTACAAGACTCTTACTTCGTACACCCAACAGTAAAGCATGTTCTCGCTTATGTAAGTTCATAGAAATATGTAATATATACGTAAAAAAAAAAAAAACAAATGTTCGAAAAATATTGAAGATGAACTGCGAACTTTTATTTCAAGAACATTTTTTATAATACAGTCATTTTATAAATTATCGATAATGAAGCACACCTTGCACTGTTTGAGAACTAAGAAATGCTTTGCGTAAACATTCTTTTATTTCACAGAAGAATATCATTTATAATACAGTCATTTTATAAATGATCGATAATGAAGCACACATTGCACCGTTCAGAAACTAAGAGATGCTTTATCTCTATCTGTAGAAACATGAATTTGCGTAAACATCCGCGGTCAGGGAATAATTAATCCATGTTGAAAGTTACTAACATCCCAGATTTAACATTCGATGATGAGCGATATTAATATGCAGTAATTTAATCGACGAATCGCCAGTTGAAAATGCACGCCTATTTACTTTACGGTGCATGAGATTACGCTAGACTCGTATTACGTCGATTACGAAGATGTTCATGAATATTTAAATAGGATAGTGCAGTTCAATATCTCAAGCCAACCTGATGCGCCTGAATAGATAATGACGCCTACAATTTTCGAGCCGTCCACTCGGACGAAATGCTACGTGCGACCGGTTCTCGGTCGAAACGATTTCACCTAATTTCCATTTTGCAGCGAATTTTCCATCGACGGAACGATTTTTACTTCGAAGCCATAACGAACGAATGGAAATTATTTTTGACGGTACTATGATTTGTCAACATATAGACAATTTTTAACTTGTTGAGAGTTATGTGGAATGATTGTCTGTCTTATTTAAATTATTTGTCATATGTATAAGTATATACCGTACAGTATACTTATTGTTAATATCTTTCTTCGTAAGTTATTTATTAGGATTCTTCACAAACTTAAACAATCCAGTCAGACACACAAGAGGGAACATTAATTAAACGTTTGATTTATATACTTAGATAAATATTAACAACGACACATTCAGCACTTTATTTCTTACACTTGTACGTAGTATTCATAAGATACAAGGAAACTTACTTTAATCATTTACTTGCTTTAACTCACAATAATCATAATTTTGCGTTCAGTGCAGCAATAAATAAAACAGGTGTTTAAGAATATTTAACATTGATAATAAATACTGCTTAGATAAGAAAAGCTCTTTAATTTGAAGTTTGTCCGACTCGAATCCGACAATTCCACGCCGAGCTGCGACAGTTTAAAGTTTCCTAATTGATGGATTAATATGAATGAAAGTATGGCCTTATGACCTACGTAACTTTCTGGTAATGATATCAATTTCTCTATTTACGTCATAATTCAAAGTAAACTGTCATTTGTGAATGGTAAACGATAAAAATTCTGTATTTCTACATATTTCAATCTATAAAGGGATCTCTTTATTGGCTTATTTTACATAATTTGACTTTAATATTTAATAAATACACGTTTGTTGATACAATTTTGTCCCTAAACAGCTAAACGTATTCCAAAGAAATTTAGTATTTGAATTCTATATAACTAATGATACCTACGACTTGTATTTTTCTTTTTTCTTTTTTGCTTTTTCTATTATATATTCGAAATTTGAAAAAATGTCAATGTCGTTTTTTAATATTTAAAAACATATATTTTGATAAAATTATGATTCGTTTCTCACCATTCTCATTGTAGAGAACTAGATTATTCTTTTTCAAATTTCCTTCTTGACTAATTGATTTATTATTATTTAGTAGGAAATAATGAAGACATCGAGTTCAAAAGTAGTGAAACGTCTTTAAAATTAATACTGTTTCCATTGGTATATTATCCTTAATTTTCTCGTTAATATTCAATATATAGTATTTAACAAAAATAAGCCACTAGCAGCTCATTGTTGTTCAACCAATTGTTTCGGGGAAGGAAGCAAAGCTTCGTGGAATTTTTCAGAGTGTAACAAAATTTCCACACTCGTATTGGATTTTGAACGAATTATTCATTCATCGTGAATTTCCATGGTTGTCACATTTAATTTCCGCACGATCGCTTCTCGCGTTTGTGACTCGCAAAACTACGTTACCCGACGCGCGAAAAATCATTCCTCTTCCCCAAGCTTCATATTCGAGCGATGCGAGCGAAACAGTGGATCGTAAGTAGATTCAAACACGTCGAATTCAGCGAATTTATCGGTGCGGGTGTCCGTGGGATGTAAACGCTGACGAAACTCTAATGAGAACGAGGCCTCGAATTAAACGAAACTCTCGGTGTAACTGAAATTGAATGAAATTGGAATTATCGAGAATTCGATTAAGGGGAAATTTGAATTGACGGCGGATTACTTTATTCGCCGTGTCTGCGACCAACGCAAAGCCACCCCTGAGAAAAAAGATACGTTTCAGAAATATGGACAAACTGTTACTGGGAGATTTGTTGAAACGTTCCAATTCCATACTCCTCGACGATAAAGAGTAATTTTCTAGAAATTATACAGGAAAATTGCGAAGAATGTGAAATGTAATTAGATATGAGAGAATGTCACAATAAATAACTTATGTGTGGGGAGTAGATATAAAATAAGTACATGCTACATGAAAAATAGAATAAGAAAATTATATTTTGAAAGAAATTTATTTTTTAATTTATTGAATCATCCACAGCAGTATTGGTCTTCAATTTTTCTATATATATTTTGAACATACTAATACACGATAATACTCTTCATTTAAAATGAATTAAATAGCTGAATTTCATTGAATCAGAAATGCAAATAACTCATTTAATTTTATTCATTTATATGTTTATGTATCTGTTTACATATGTTTTGATTCTGTTTGGAAAATAATTCATTAACGAGTAAGAGAACTAAACTTTCCTTGTGAAATATAAATCTATTTAAAAATGGTATAAAGAAATGGAATTAAATTGATAAAAATAATATTAAATTGTTAGTGCAGACTATCTATAAACTAAATGTATTGAGACACAATCAAGATGTCATAACATATAAAAAAAAGTAAGGACTATACAAGTAGCAAACAATTTTCAAATGATATATATTGAAGGACGGAAAGAAAACAATGAACGGTGACATGTATATCATGCTGTTTTCTATTTAAAAAACGTAATTCTACTTAATTCGTCAAATGAAACGACTCCCGTCTATTCAAGTTACGTTTCCATCGTCTCAACGACTGGTAATTTATCTGCACCGCTCGTTCACGGAGAACGGACATTTTTGCGATTATTCAGTAGTCAAAATCAGACGATAATTTGTCAGGAATATGTCAGCCTCCTGGCTCCGTTTAAGCTACTGTTTTCACGATAAATGTACATTGATATGCGATTGTATTTCGCAGATCCGTGCTGCTCTGAAGGCTCGTTGATTTCCATATGTTATAAATGCGAACGATTCGATTCATGCCCGTCATAAATTGCATGACATTTCGAACAGTAATTGTGGGCACTAATTCCGCATTCGATCCGTACGCGGAAACAAGAGGGCGAAATTTCATGAGAAATATCGGTCTTCTAGTATCTTTCAACGCGCCATATGATTTGCAGCCGCTTCGTGGCTCATCAAAAATGATCAGCTGCCAAAGGGGAAACTCGACTA
Source organism: Hylaeus volcanicus (assembly GCF_026283585.1). NCBI lineage: Eukaryota > Metazoa > Arthropoda > Insecta > Hymenoptera > Colletidae > Hylaeus > Hylaeus volcanicus. The sequence goes on along the minus strand of NC_071978.1, from coordinate 9,452,077 downwards.
AATAACTGCTAATGATTTATGAATTCCAATCTGCGATTCATCCGTTATTAAAATTCGTTTACGTACGCTAATTTCACTTCCGAATCTGTATGTACCTCAGAGGCAAGAAATGATGGATGCAAATTATTAGTTAAGTGACTCAAGTGAAATATATGTACATAGTTTACTGTTATAATTTAATTTATTTAATATATGTAATTAATGTATATTTAAATACAATTTAAATTTATAGTATTTGTTCTCCAAATTAAATATTTATCTGATTAAATTTCGAATTAAAATACATAGTGCACTAAATCAAGATCAAATGTAATAAATTATATTCTTTGATAACGTAAGAATACAATTTCTGTCAAATATTATTTATGAATGTATTGTATACATATGTAATATATATGTATATTACAAATTCAAATTATGTAATAGAGACCCTATATATTTCATTAATTCCTTTATGTGTAAATTTATTTCCATGTGCTCATTCATGTATATATTTAAGGTGAAGCATTTATTTGAAAACATCAAACGTATCGTTTAATGTAAACAAGTTTTTTTCAGTAAATACAGAGTGTACATATGGAATTAACTGTATGTATAATATCTTGATACTAGACAAGTACAATATATACGACGACGCAGTTAGGCAAACGATGTGTTCACCTATTTAATGACGATATATAATTACCTTACCTAGATAATCAATAAAACACATAGTGGGTAATGACCAATAAATCGAAGCAACTGTAAACCTAAATATAATAGTAAATCTGAAATTGTTTGAAATTATCAGTGTTACGTACTATCTTTCTTCCTTCCTCCCTTCCAACTATGTATAAAAAATAATTACGAATGTTGAAAACCGATTTCATGAGGCTAGAGAAAATATATAATCCCTTAAGAAATGAGGAAGAAATCCAAGACGACCAGACAAAGATGATCCCGAATCCTTTACCAAGAAAGAGGGATAACCGAAGCCCGTGAAATCATCGTCCCTGAGGGACCTAACCCAGACCAATCGTCGCTACACCAGCCTCCAAGATAAACTCTTGGCACGTCTTCATTAGAGTTTTCTAGTCTATTTGCGGCCAGGGGGTAGGGGAGTTCTCTTATTACTGGACCAGAAACAACATGCCGTCTCATCGGCAGCCTTCGATCCGCATAGTTCGCTTACGTTTGGTCCTCTCGTTTCGCTCGTGTTTGTCCTAGCGGGGAGGGCGCTACGAATTTCCTCTTTCTCGTCCGGCTACGCCCGCGTCCTCTGTGTTTTCGAGATCGTGCGGGGTACCGAGTGCAACGAAACTCTCGCTTAATGGTACTTTAGTCGAAACCATTTGTGATGGAGACGCCAGGACCGAGGGAAATGCTCGCGAAACGAGCCAATAAAAGCATTCGCTTTCTTTAAGTAATCGTCTTCGAGAGATGGCCGTTTCCTCTGGAAACGCACCGTTCTCGTTGCTGTCCCGCCTTATACCATCCATGATTGACGTAAATGTTTGTTAAATAAAGTTAAATGTCGAAGTCGATGCTGAACAGAGCTTTAAGACAGAACAGAACAGAGTTTTAAGTGGTCCGTCGATTAAACTAATATTTCTTTTCTCGGACACCGTGTATATTTTTGTAAGAGTTATTAAGCAACGTTTCTTTATGACAATTTTCATTCCATAGGTTCTTCTTATGTGTGGTATTATGTTTGCATGTTTACTTAAATTTAAAATCCAAATTATGTAATAGACAGTTTGTGTCTCATTAGTTTTAATTGAATTATTGGTTGCGCCTGTACGGTAAGAATAATGCTGCAATTTAAATTTTATTTCAATTAAAAACATTAAATATATATTAATACACATATACATAATATTAATTATTATTTTTGTAGATTGTAATAATTACTACATGCGTTAAAAAAATTGGTACTGTTTGCAATGTTTCAGATATAAAATAACATTTTAAAAATCCGTTTTGCAACAATTTGTAAATAGTATCCCCCCTATCACAGTACAATAATTGAGATAATAAAAATATTGGCAGATTCGCGTCATGTACATCTGTTCTCCATTGGAATCAAATTTTTTCCGTTTGCATGCAGTTGAATTCAATCGAACACGATGAAAAAGTAACTCGAAAATACGGTTCCGCGTATACTTTAATTTGATTCTCCTCCGGTAAATTGCGATTTAATTTTACGTGCAACGGGAGCTTGAACGATTAAAATGAAAAGCGCGCCTATTTCCTGTAAAAATAAAAATATGCGCCGCCTGCGTTGCTCCCCACCGTAATAAGAACCGATTTGCTCTAGATTATACCCCACATTATCCCTGCAACGAAGGTTCAGCTAATAACGAGGAACTTACCCTTTCGCGTGTTACTAGACTGACAACGTTAGTCTATACGTGCGTGAAGCATTTTGTTCGACAACTTTCACCCCCGTATAAAAGAAACGTTTAGGTTGCGATTTCTCGATGCCCTACATTGTCGTCGCGTATCGTTCGTACTGTAATAAGTGGCGCACAATGAAATAGTATTTTCAAAAATTCTCGTCACGCTGAAATGATTCATTTATTTCTCTATCGCATCCTCTTCCGTTTAATTATACGTTGAATCAGGCTTTGTTGCTAAAGAGTCTATTGTTCTTTCCTCCCCATTTTCTTAATCCTTTGTATATTTACAAACGACAAAGAAAGATTCGTGAAGGAAATTTCTAAATTAAAATTATATTAGCTGGTATTATAATCCACTGTAGAATACTATTATCCTACCAGACTCAAAGAATACAAAAATAGTAAACAATCAAGAACAAAACTAATCACAAAGTATTCTCAAATTGTACGAAACCATTTTCGTCATTGGACGAATCGTAATTATTTAAAAAAATTAAATTGTCCAATTTTCGTAGAGGTCTGACTTCACGAATGCTCCCCCCAAATGTTTCAAAAGAGAAACCAAAGAGAGATAAACAAATAGAGCTAGTCCAAATCCCACTCAATCGTCCCGAAAAAGTGTGTCCAGTTTCAGAGGGGAGTATCGATGAAAATTAGAAGTGGCCAGAAATCGTGACTGAAAAGCGTGCGAAACGAAACCGTTCTCGGGTATTATTATCAACGACCCCTCGCCCTCCCCCCATTAAAGCGACAATTCCTTAACGACTTTTAACCGGAAAGAACAGCCACGGTGGACGACTGGGAATCGAGTGTTTGAAAGTAGGCCAGAAGAGGTGCACGGTCGCGGGAGCAAGCGAGCAAGAAATACACTTCTTCCGCGGGAAATTTCAATATCCTGGTTTCAGCTTCGCCTGGCCTACCACCTCTAAGATCCACGGGGGAGAAGGAGGCCGCGAGATGTGTATAGAACGAGCAACAGGGAAGGAGGGAATCGTGGCCCTCACGGCACTCTCGAGAGGTTCTTCTTCGTTCGTGACTCCAGTAGACATTGGGGGATCACTTTTTTTCCTCTTCCCACGATCCAACACCGTGAAACCATCCTTCGTATCGGCTAATTTAATTCTTAAACCGGGAATAAGGGTGGCCGACTATGACGAAAAGGAAAGGGCCGTGTCTTTACGAGCGACGCGGAAAAAACCGTGCTACTGCCGCCATTTATGGCAAGGTGTATATCCTAGATGATAATTGGCGAGCATTACTCTGGCCGAGGGGTGCTCTTTCGGGGCACGTTATCCTCGGTGATTCTCGAGACGACTGTTTCGTGCCGTGAGATTCCGCGTTAAAATTTCCGCCAGTCTTCGCGTGGGGTGTCATCAGAATATGAATCTTGATTTTGATCGTCGTTCGAGTAAAATGGTATTCTTCGTGGCGTTTGCTACGCGCAGACGAGTCGTTCACATGATTCGTCGTTTGCGTTGTGAGGTAGACGATTTTTTATTTCGATAAGTACATAATTTGTGTTTATTTTATGATCTGAAAATTGCATGTTTTCTTTGGTACAGTGTTCTTCTATTATATTTCTGCTTTTACACATGCATATATTTATTGTTACGTGCCGATATTTTTCATTTTATTTTTCTTGATTTCGTCGGCAGGAATGTGTTCGAGATGGTTTACCATCCCGAATTCGTTCTAATCGAACACAAACCTAGCCTTTGACGGTAGTTCATTAAATTCATTTTTGAATAAAGTTACACATTCCTTCCTTAAAATCAACGTCGTCACTCCATTTTCACCCTGCTGGCAGTGCCGCACCCTGTGTAAAGTTGTAAATATGTTAATTGATAATAGGTTTAGTATTGTAAATACGTTAAATGCGTTGCTTATCACGAATAAAAGGCATTAAATCATGAAATATAACAGTGGCGTATACATGTATGATTGTTGGGAAGATGAGCACACCGAATATTACCATCGCGTTCAAATATCACGGTTACAAATAACATTGGTAGAAGGACATGTAAATATCGCGCATGTAGGTTAAACCTTTATTTTGCTATTTCTTCTCCATGTACGCTCCGAATACCGAAGCCGTAACTCGAATAGCAGCGTGATTCGTCCGCGCACGTTGTCGCTAGGACGAATCGAGCGGTTTGGTGGGCGCGAGGAGCGAGACGCGGTACAACTTGTAAACACCAAATTCTTGCGTGTACCGAGTCGCGAAATTTTGAAAACTTTTTCTATAAACTGGCGACGATCACGTGGTTCTAAGATCCTTTGTCTCCAAAGCTTCTAGAACGTTCCATCGAGTTTACGTGGTCGAGCAAGGCACGAGCCTTCTCACTTCTCATCGTACAGTCGCGAAAGCGCGATATTAGTCCGGGCGAATAAATCAAGAGCAGAGTTGCCGTATTAAATTCATTTTGTGAAAAGTGAGTGATAGGCAAGGACTCTTATTCCTCGATAAAATAGTTTTCTTTTAATTTATTTAAAGTATTTTAGATTTAGATTTTCTTTTTCTTTTTCGTAAATAGTAATTTCGTTTTTGAATACGTAAATATTAATTCTTTCACGTGTGTGTGTTTTCCTTCAACAACAGGGCGATTCGAAGAACGCACAAAGCCAAGATCAGCGTTACTCGATTTATATTGTAAAGAGATTTAGTGGTGAGTTGATTTTTCCTTCCAATCAATATTCTTTGCATAAATATTTATAAATGTATATTATTGTGACCACTCGGAATATCAATAAATGATATTTCATTTTCGGGGAATCCCTCATTGATTTTCTCGGGTGGTATTTCCATTCATATTTTCTCAAAAATTATTCCGACAATTTTATTGTGTTCTTTATTATATGAAACTATAATTTTATCGTGCTCTTTATTATATGAAACTATAAATTTATTGTGCTCTTTATTATATGAAACGACAATTTCTGGTTTCTGGTATATCAATAAATGATATATTTCATTTCCGGGGTAACCCTATTTGATATTCCAGGAACAAATATATATGTATTTTTCCTTTTCATTGTTTTTCTTTATTAAATGCATAATTGAATTTTGACGATTTCATATGTATATTTTCTATATGAGATTATAAGGAAGGAAAGTGTGTATATTAAATTTTGTCGATCAATCGTACATTTGGTTCAAAATCATATAAATCATTGTATTATTATTATCAATACCACAAAAAAATATTAATAGAATAAATATCCTTCAGTGGCATGTTAAGAATAGAACATTTTTATAATTGAATTAACCGCTCACATCCTATTAAAATCCCAAATCTTAAATAAATAAAGGACATAGAAATTCACATACGAGCCAGGGCCCGTACGGGACTGCTGTGACAAAGACCTGACCTTGCCGATAGGCAAGTAAAATATATATAATAATAATATTTAAAAATTATTTAAGCTGTGACGCAGGAATCTGTGTCCCACGTCACATTATTACAAAGAAATTGTTTTGTATTATATGATGTTATTTTATTCTTCTATTTTACTCCTATATAATATAATTCTTCTGTGTTACATAATATGTTATACTATTTTGTAGTCTATATGATTATTCTATATTATATAATATTCTATTATAATCTTTTATTTTTGTACTATTTATTAATTCATCCCAGGTATTAGAAAAATATATATCAAGAATAAAGGTAGCCTTTTATAATAAAAATAACAATCCGAAGCATCGAAATGCAATTTAAAAGAATATCTTTTCCAGAGATACATAGAGATATAAAATAGAAACGTGATTAAAATTTTAATTGTAATTCAAATTCTTCTTGGCAAGATTATGTAGGCTTCACGACTCGACGATTTCTTTATATAATGTTTCGTTCTCACTATTAAAAAATGATCTACACAACGTTATCCAGATAATTACAACTAAGGATCTCTGGTTTACGTCACATCTTCGCGACAAGTAATCTCGGAAGGAAGGCGGTGAACAAGAGCGAACATAACCACGGATCGAGTAAACGCGTTAGACTGCGAAAATGGATTATTTGCCCGCCTTTTAAGCTGCCTCCTGAGAAAGCCCAGCATAACTGAGACAGACCCCGAAGACATTTTCTAACGACATTGTGGTCACCGTTCGACACTGGCACCGTCTTCCAAAACAACGTTAGAACATGGAAATTAAAATCGAAAGAGGAGACGATAACATGCTTAACCAAGGCACATCAAGATGTGCATTATTTTAGCCTCTTAAGGGGTTTCACAATTAAATTGCTCCAAACTAAAGTTTTCATTGGAGATTTCATTCCAAAGAAGTAACAGCAACTCGTCTTTTTACTTGGAATTTATATGTATTTCATATGTACATATATAAACACATACATGTGGATGTTTTAGAAAGAATACTGCACGTTGAAAATGAAAACAAGTCTTGCAATTATGTCACAAAAATAAGTATTACAATGATAATGATAAATAATCTAAGATCTTAATTGGAACTTGTTATTAATTAAGTTATCAAGTCAGACCCAACAATTCTTCTATGAATTAACATTGTAATAATTAAAATTATTGCTCGATACAAAAGTAATAAACACGAATATCGGTCTAAATATGTTGTTCGTATTGCATCGGACGTTTCAACCCTAGCATTCCCTGATCATTTTCGATAGTAAAGGACTATTTTTTAATATTAAACAGTTTTAACTAAAAGCGAAAAATTCATGTTATATTTCTACCGTATTACTTTCTCTTTCCTTGAAATAATACACGTCCCATTTTACTTACCTTCGTGCAGTTGAGCGCGATTTGGATAAAATTCGAAAGCAAAGAAACACACAGTAAATTTCACTTGCAAAATAATATGTAAATTTAATATAATCGCCGCGTCGTCTTTTTCCGATGAAACAGTTTGACTCATAAAATCAACCGAGGAATGTTGATACATCCTTTAGGTACATCCTAAAGCCTGGGGACAGTATCTCAAAGCTAATTTCTGAAAGCCAAAGCGTATTTGGAGAAACTATCCCCCTCTTCATGTCCCAATTCATCGAGGTCGTATACTTAAAGCCTCCTTTCAACTCTAATCTTGAACAATACAAGAATAATTATTCTTCAACTCTTAGTCCCAAACGCTTTTCATTCACTCCAACAGTCGCCCTGAATTTTCTGAATACCACTCTAATATTCCTCCTTGGTTGCTCACGCAAAATGAAGTCAACCCCGCATAATAGATGTCCAATACTCCCATACTCTCCTACGCAAGGTCACGAGACAGCATCGGATCTTCTTACACGTCGCCAAGCCTGTAAACGATTCCATCCACCGTCCACCCATGCGGATCAGCGCTTCTTCCACTAGAAATCTACGGGAGCGTGATCATTAAGGTGTGTTAATTCCCTGTCTTCTCATCCATCCTGCGGAGAGCAAAAGACAAAACTGCGCGAGAAAACGGATGACGACTATGACGGCAAACAGAAGAACGTCAATGGCAAGGGCATCAACGACAAGGCCGACCGTCTCCTCGGCGAACAACAACGGGGTCGAGGTATAGCGATGCTAACAAAGGAGACATAAGTTACGTAAAGTGGTCTTATACGCCCCCGCACGACTGGCTATTCTTTACTGACTACCATACACACTGGTACACGGCCGCGTAACAGACGAATCAAGCGCACACAACCGTCTCACACGAAAACGCGTAGTTCTCACCCACACAGGTGTACGTCAGGTGAAGCACACTGACAATACAGCTGCGTAGGAGCAGCCGTAATCCGTGTGTATTCGTACGTTCGTATATACAGGGTGTAACGCCGGTAACGAATGTTATTGATGTCCAGCACGATACTACGGGATGGCACGCCCTTATTGTCATTTTATACGATACCTGCTTCCATTTTCGGTCACAAATATCGGATAACGGCGCGGCTCTGTCGTACAGGACGTCCCTTTTTTTCGGTGCGTCGTACACGACGACGGCTATTGGCTTCGTACAGCAAATTGGACAACGACGGATCGTTTCTCCGTAGGAAAATCTGCTCCGGCACGCCCGTGGCTGGAACTGATTTTTCTCTTTTTCATTCCTGCCCCTCTCGGTTTCCTGTTTTTGCTTTTTCCACGGGGACACGACGGGGCTTGCGTTCTTCGATACGCAGCGGGCGCGTGGAGGTTCATTACTTACTGAAAAATTGTGTTTACTATGAATGGGGTGAAAGATTTTCGGCGAATTACTATTCCTATGGAAGAAAATTCTCGATTTCTTATGTGTTTTCTAGGCTGGAAAGTGTGTTGAACACTTTTTCTATAATCTTTTATGTTATTCTGGAAGTGTTCGACCATTAACAAAAATTTGTTGTTTGTCTTATACCGATCAATAGTTGTACGATTTTTACATGCAAACTACTAATTGTGTTCATAGTTGTTTAAACTAAAAAATTAGTATGTAATTAAAATGTAATCGAATGTCGAGGGAAAAAGGAGTTTTAACATTTTAATAATTATTTTTGTTTTGAAAGTTTCGTCTTGTTTTAACAAATATAAAAATTTCACCGATTGAGCTGGCCGGTTAAATTACGATCGCACCCCTGTCCGAGTGACACGCCCCTTAGAATTTCCAACAAAAATCGTCCCGCAGTCAAAGGGTTAATTGAAATCCCATGACAATGAAATTTAAATAAAATGAAATAGTATGTGTTGCCTCAAAGTAAAAGCTTTATTTAATGTAACTTTATTAATTAAATGTCTGAACAGAGCGAAAGTTAATTTTCCTGGTCGATTACACGAGAATTTCTCGAATTTTATCGAAGCTTCTGTGGTAAACGTTGTGAAAAGTTACAAGAAAATGGGGTTTCCCAACCGGTGCATTGGAAACATTGAAATGAAAACATTTATCTTTTAACTGATAAGATACATTACATCACAGAAATTCATTAAAAACTATGGATTCATACAGTTTTAGGTCCGTAATTACAAGAGTTTACAGTAAACAGTCTTCCTGAATTCGATATGAACGCAAAATACGCAAAATACAACTCCCTTTCTTATGAAACCGATACGAGTTTGCCGCTAAAAACGATGAAGAAATCTGAATCGGGAATACGAACCCTCTGCGATGTTACCTCAGTTTCACAATTTTAAGGTTATTCTTTTGTACGGGCGTATCCTCCGAGGGTAGCATTTTTCCCTGGCGTACGTTTCGAGCCAACAGCGCTTCGTTTTCAAATGTACCTCTAAAAGCTGGAGAAATTTCAATTTCAGTTATCCGACGCTTTATATTGGAATGTGTAGCGCTTCTCCAGCGCGTTATATTTTTCCAATGAACGCCCACTGGTTGAGAGAGAAAGAGATGGGAGAGGGGGAGAGAAAAGGTTTTGCACGAAAAAACGCCCGAGACACACTGGATAGACCAAAATTGGTTACACCAACAGAAAATTCGGCGATATTTGATGCCGCGGCTAAAGCGAATTCCCAGTGTCTCCCCCTGGGAGTTGGGTTCCGGCGGAAGTCCCTCTCGGCTTGTGAAATGAGAAAGCCACCCAGCCCCCTGCAGCGATGCAGTCGATATCCGCCATCTATCAGCCTCGAGACACCAAAAACAACGACTATTGGATTTCGCGCTACCGCACATAACAACCAATCACCCGCAAAACAATTGGTTGTGTACCTACATACCATAATTGATCGATACGGGAACAATAAAGTAATTAATAAAAATCCACTCGGGCCGGGAGGAGTTAGTGGTGGGATTGGACATAAACACCGGCGGGCGGGGAGAGGGGAGAGGGGAGGGGAGAGACCATCAATCCAACCGGCATCGGAAATCACTCATTAGTAATTGGAATATATAGCTGTTTAGACGACTAAATCTATGGATGATGACCGGGACGACGATAGATACTGATTAATTAGTTTCTCGAATGTCATGGTACGTGATGCGTGAATCGTAAATGAGCGAAGTGAAATGGACGGTAAAAAGGTTTCAAATTCGGATTCAAACGTGTGTTTGTTATGTGACAATTGTTTTTCTGGAGAGTTTAGTTGTGGAGTTAATTAACGAGGGCTTTTTGGTCTTGAAATTAGAAAGATAATTGATAGTACATAATATATAATGTATTCATTCTATGTGTGTATAAAATAATGTATAATATATTCATTATATGAGTATATAAATATATAAGAATACAATAAGAAATATGTAATTTATTATTATTATTACCCTTATATTAACTCATGAAAACTATTTTGCTCCTATAATTCGAAAATATGAAATATGTAATGTATTCATTATAAATCTACATGAAATAAAGTATAATAACAATAATAATACATTAAAAAGAAATGTGATTTATAATTATTACCTTTATTAATTACTGACTGTGTTTTGTTTTCATAATTCAACGGATAATTGAAAATATAAAATATATATAATGTATTCATCGTAGATGTGTATGAAATATGTAATTAATTAATAATTTAACAAAATGTGGTACCTGCAATCCTTAAACTTTGTCTAATAACATATTTCAACGTCGCCAACAATTTTGGATGTAATCTTCTGTAACATTCCTGTTACATTCTTATCATTAACAAACAAATATGTCGCGGTCTATATTAAACGAACGACCTACTTATTCCTGAGTTTTCTCGTTATATTAAAGTTTCGAGGGAATCTAATTATACAAGGAGCGAGTTGTTACCAAGATTTCTGCTTATTAGTGTTTGCCTTCATTAGTCCCGATAAACAGGCGGCGTCGTGTAGCATTGTTCTAAAATGCACCAAGGTACAAGATTTCAACCCTGCTACGAAGATTTTCGCGGAGAAATTGATTATAAATTGGTGGAGGATTTATTTATATAGTCGTAATATGGCATGTCATAACTTTGCATATTTATTAAAAATTAAATCGTTTAGGAAACGTCACAACACATACTTGAGGTTAGTACCACAGTGATTCAAGATCTTTTATTTACTGTTATAGTTACACTTGACCCAATTGTTCTAGACAGAATGACAGTTTTAATTTTTGCAAGTGATTATAAATGATTAAGTGAAAAGTAAGGATAAAAATGGAAATGTGCGATTTACGATAAGCTACACACATATAACAAAAGCGGAACAATAAAATGATTAAACTGTTATCTAATAAATATAGAACAGTATAAGTCATGTCAAGTTCTGATTTGATTAAAATAAATAACAAGAGTTGCATAAATTGTACAAAGTATAATTCTACATAATTTATTTTACATAATTACAAGTTATACGTAAAATTAATTTATTAGACACGTACTACAACATATGAACTGTCTATAATTACAGAGGCATGAAAAATGAATACATTTGAAAAATGAATTCCTGCAAACAATGCTTGAGAATATGTAGCTTTTATCTGTAAACAATTTAGGGGGCAACATAAATAGGTTTAATTACATATATATTTATCAAGTGCAAAACATTAAGATAAAAGTATAATTCTTCTCATAATGTTATTCCTTAAAAAAATGGTTTCTCTACAAACAAAATCGAAACAAAGGATTTTTTACTTACTTGGGATTACAATTGAAAAAAGCCTTTTTTATTCTCTTTCCATTTGATTATTTTTGCTAAATCGAGTGGATGTTCTATTCCAAGAAAGCAATAAAATCGCGATGCAGGGGACTGTGCATTCATTGCAACAAAATATTCAGTTGAAGTTGAAGAAGAAGACATTATAAAATCAGCGGAGCCGCAACGTAGCAAAGTATATGTAGCGAACTTTATGGGCGCTCCATGACAGATACGGTTGAAATAATAAACATTTATAGACCGTAACGCATTCATGTCGAAAACGCATAAACGTCGTTGTAGTAATTTACGATTTTAAATTAGCCAAGTTCTGCTACTCACAGATACTAACGATTTGAAATAAGTAAAAAGACATATTCCGTATATAAAATGGCGAATTTTTGTTAATCAATTTATGGTACTATTTCCAACAAACCATTCTTCCTTGTTATCCACTCTAAGGAGCACAGGTTGAACATATGTTTCATTATAATATACATTTTTATATTAAATTATTCAGTCAGAAATAATACAGTACTTCATCTTAGTTATTAAGTGTAAATGCGATTAATTATCTTTACTTGAAACAAGGAGGGTTATAAATAGAAATGTGGTCGTTCTGATTAACATGTATCATAATTAGAGTTATATAATATTTTGATGTAGTTATCTGCTCAGATTGGCAAAAACGTAAAGAGAAAAATTAAGAAAATGACATCTTGCAAACAACTACATAGTTGAACGTTAACGGAAACGAATTATGTATTCTTGACAATTTGAGATCAAGCTGTTAATCTGAAATGTATAAATTAATCTTGAAAGAGACCGTACGGAAAGTAATAAAATAATTAATTTTTAAATGAAGGTGAAGTTTGAAAAATCTTCGTTATCGTTTCAACCATGAATCACTGTCGACTGTTGTTAAAAGCAATATAAATATGAGTCACAGTCCGTACAATCTTTATCTAACAACATAGTTTCTCCGTTGACTCACGATCGGTCAAAACAATTCGAGAAGATGGATGTGCATGATTAAATCAGAAATGGGATTAAAAATATATCGAACAACAAAACAATAGATTACGATCTTGCACCAGCTCGACCAGTTGTGTATCGGTTTAACCATTCACTTCCTGTAATACCAATCGATCAAACGGGTATTTTTTTTTTTATCTTGTATTAATATTCTTATTACTTAAAGTATTCAAAACATTTCTACCAAATCGTATTACAAAAATTTATCAATTGCCAAGTTATAACCGTTTGATATGATTTACATTCCTTTGAAGGTATATGTCAAATACTCTAAAATAGCTTCAGACTAGTTCAAAAGATTTAATAGTCCCTCTTTTCGAAACTGAGCCAAAATCCATCTTTCGGAACCAATTGAAAACTTCCGTTTTTGTACACCAGAGGTTTCGTCTTCTCGTTGCTCGTTATAACAAACTTCTGCAAGATATGCGCCACCAGAATCTTCGCCTCCATCAAGGCGAACCGATTGGCGATGCACTTTCTAGGCCCCAGTCCAAACGGAATATACGTATTAGGAACGATATTATCCTTATTTTTCTCGCTGAATCGTTCAGGATCGAATTTCTCCGGACTAGGGAAGTACTTCGGATCGTGATGCAGGGCCAAAATGGGAATCCAAATAAGTTCATCCGGATACACAGTCGCACTATTATAGCCAGGCCCAGCTGGGGGTAGCTCGAGCTTCTCCGCGCACAATCTATCGGTGAACATCACCGGAGGATACTTCCTAAGGGTCTCCGACATCACCATGTCCATGTACTCCATTTTCATCAGATCCTCGTACACAATCTCGCCGTTTCCTTCAGAAGTATAGTGATCCACCTCCTTTCTCAACCTTTCCTGAATCTCTCTGTTCAGAGCCAGCTCGAAGATTACGTGGCACATCAAGGTGGACGCCGTGTCGAACCCAGCCAGGAAAAAGATGAACGCATTAGCGACGATATCGCCGATTTTCATCCGACTATTCTCGTCCTGTTTGTCTCTAGCCTGCATCAGAAGGTGGATCATGTCAGGCCTGACGACTCCTTGCTCGTCCCTCGCCTTCACCGACTCGGTAATAGCCTTCCACATGCAATCCATCGACGAACGCGCCATGAACGTCAAACCCATCGTTCTCATCAACGGCGCGTTCAAACGGAACAACAGAAATGTGAACAAACGGAATACACCCGTGAAGTTAGCCGCGTCCACACCCGTCTTGTAGAACTCGTTATCGCGATCCTTCAAAGAGTTTACGCTTATGCCGAACGCTGTCGTGGCGATCACGTCGGTGGCGTACCTCGTGAAAGTCTCTTTGGCCTCCACCCTGGTACAACATTCTGGATGATTGTACAAATAGTCTACGAACTGGTACGAGCACTTTGACACCAATCCAAACATGAATCTCATCTTACTGGACGTGAAGAACGGACTCAGAGTGTTCCTCATTTCTCGCCAGCGATCGCCTTTCAGCGAGAACACGTTCCTCCCGAATATGGGATCAATTTCTTCGTTGATGAAGCTTCGATGGTCAGGGAGAAAGTCAAAGTTCTTTATGGCCAACTCTTTGATCAATTCGGGGTCACGTATGAAGACCGTTGGTGTCGCGAAGTCCATCATGCAGACGTATCGTGCATCCGGGTAGGATTTGTAATAGTAATTCAACTCGTCGTGGAAGGCTGCGCGACGCAGAAGAACTTTCCCTATGGATCCAAGCACTGGGGTTACGTTCACGTACGGCACACCATATTTCTTCCAATATGTGCGTTGGCGGTATATAATCGACGCGATCTTCACCAGGCATATGGTAATCAGAGTGATCACTAACACCGTGAATGCAGACAAAGTCGATGCCTCCATTGTATCGAACATGTATTGCAAATGATCGTTTCTCATTAAGCCTTCTTATAAACGTCGACAAATCTACCAGACTATGGGAAGGCGTGGGAGAAGGAAGGGTGGAGATTCGTAATATGTTGCGACGCCATTTCACGGATTAGTCGGCACTGTTGTGAGATTTTCGGATAAAGAATATTTCACGATCCGTCGTTTGATAGATATGTCGTTTTCGAGAAAGATCGTGAATTGTTTCTTTCATCCTAAGCTTACAGAGGATGCTCATCTCACGGTATCGTGGATTGAATTGGGGGATTACCTTTATTACGAATCGATAATGAGTTAATTTTGATAAGATGGCGTAAAATATTGTAAATTCTTTGTTTCGGGAGTATGAACTGTCTGAGATTTTTATCTGGCAGGTGTGCATTTATCTTGAAAATTGTATAGGAATCGAACGCGCAGGAATGCAATAAGAGCTGCATAACTACAAAGCACGCTTTCAGAGAGCACAGAGGGGTTGAATACTCTGGCTGAATTGGTCAAAAAAAAAAAATCAATTAGCTAAAAACCACTGGCTTCAAGCGATTCCTTCATTCTTTGGCAAATGGAGCCGAAAAAATCGCGGCTATTAGAGAAAAACCTCTGATATTTGAACGTCCTTTCATTCTATGTGAATATATAGAAATTAATTCTGTACCTTTGTATTCATACATTTATAACTATCTATAATAGTAGAAATATTTACTCGTCGTTTTGTTATGTTGAAATACCAGCCTTCGAAATTCTTAAACTCATCTCCATTGCAATGGATCTATAATATGTGTAAGTCTTTACCTAGAAAACCTAGAAATATTTAACAATATCCTTTTTTATTTCGTATATTATATATGAAGTTATCTATAATTAAATTGTATTCATTTTATTTTATTTCATTTTTCACAGTCATTTCAAACAATTACTTCAAATAATTATAAAATAATACAACACATTTAACGGTACATTTAAAACGATGTTATTTCAAAAATAATTTTCAAGATAATATGCAATAAAAAGAATTTATTTTATTTAAAGAAATCTCTACCCTTACCTTATAATCTTTATCTTATTTACTTTAAAATCTTTTAAAATAAAATTTCAAATAATACCATTTCAACAATAATGAGATCTGACGTGAATAAACTACTGCAAATTCTCACGTGTTCATAGATATTTATTTACACTTCGAATATTCGCTAAAAACGAGAAAATCGTTAACATCTGTCTCGAACATGGCACAGTCTTCCAAGTTGGAGCAGTATTACAAAACGTTGAACAAGGTAAATAAGTTTCCTCGCCTTGGAAGCGAAGGAGAGAATGTCTACGATAATTCTACGTCTGGCTGTTGATTATTTTCTGTTTACGACATCCAATTAGATTTTAAACAACCTGGAAATAGATTAAAAATATATCGGTTAACTTTGTCGAGATCCGTTGCGTATTCCACAGTCGCTGCTCGACTGACTTCTGGCTTCTTGTTTGTCCAGAAGGTTGCGAGAGACGCGCTTAACGAAGAAATTAAAGGCGGAGGACAAGACGCGAAACTGCTTCTCCATTTTGCGTTGAGCTTTTACGATGCACTCACGAATAATGTCGCCCAATGTCGTCCTGTCGTATGGCTGTGACCTGTTAAACCGATTTTCTTCGAATTACCGCCTCCTATTACCGTGGAAAGCACGGTGTACGGGCTTGTCGTATAGTTCGATGGTTACATCAATAATTAATTACTTTCGGAAGGAAGGGACAGGTGAAATTTAATAAACAATGCATACCTTGGTTAATGTACTCGAGTACTTAGACACTGATGCTTCTTAAAAGGAACTTAGGAAAGAAATCATCATGGCTATATTCAACAATTTTTTCGTTAAGCAATTGATTTAATGGAAAATCTCAAATTACAAAATATCAGTTTTTGTAAGAATGGCGAAGATTTGAATTTATACAACTATTTATTTAATTAAAAATAATAAAAATCTAAATACATGCATTTCTTGGGCACAACTCATTTGTAAAATCGTTGCTTATCATTGCTTTGGAATCATTATTTCCAAAACTTTTCTTATATCCTAACGATAATTAATATATATGTTAAAAAAGAAATAAATATATTATATATATATATATATATATACGATTACTATATTTCTGGATGAATTTGAGTTTAAAATTTCAATAACAAACATTAATAGAAAATAGAAAATTAAAAGCAGATAAGTAAAAACTTGCTTGTATACGAAGTTGTGTAGTTCTTTTAAGAATCGAAGTGAAATAATTGGATCCATTAAACGAAATAATGATAATAACTATGGAAATATTACTTCTGAAGAGAGCAAGTCCCCTTTCATTATCTCTCCTTATGCCTTGAAATTTTATTTCTAGCAGCGTTAAAGAACAAGAAGAGTTTCGTTGTTACTGTAAAAGTAAAATGAATATAACGTAACACGATCCCTATGTTACTAGCAATCAAGATTACAAGAATCAATTGCACCAAAGATTACTTTTATTTATCTATTTGGGAAAAGTACTTAGTGAAAGCTGCTCAGAAATCATTCCAACATTTCTAATTTCAATTATTGCTAAAAACATTAAATCCAAGCCATGTATAACAATCTTTCAAATAAAGAAAAAAATTGTATGTGGACTTGAATATTATTATAATAATTGTAGAATATATTCAACATACATTAGGTATATTTGATCAATAAGTCATAAATGCATAATAATTCGCAGTCTAGGAATAAATAATCAATTGATTTACTTGGATCGTACAATTGAAAAAATTTCTCGAGAAATGCATTTAGGTATATTTCAGTCGTTACTGCGACGTGTCCCCTTAAAGAAGCCCCAAAAAAAGAAAGTAATTCGAAAAGAAGCACGATTGAAGAAGATCGAATCGGAGATTCCTAATGGAGCGTGAGTCCTATGCTTATAAGCAGAATCCATCTGTCTGTTTGCCTAGTCTCGTCCGTTATTCCATCCCTCTCCTCGTATATACATGTATATAGTCGCAACTATACATTTCCACCGTTTCGAGACGGCAACCCCAGTCTCCGCAAGAAACGCGAAAAGACTTCTACGTCATATTGCGGCGTTACGTCATTAAATCTTCAAGACGTAGCTATATAATATGTCGCGATAACGCAGTTACCTCTCTGTCTTCCGAGTACACGTTTTACTTTCGTCGACTTCTACCTTGTCAGACAAAAATTTCCTTGCTCGGTCGTATAACAAGAACAGAGTAACAACGTTACCGGTAACATTGCCCGGGCTCCTTGGTTCGCGACGCACCGGGTAGATGTTTTGCGTCACTGAACTATGATTAAAACGTAAGCTATATGCGCGCTACGCACGAGTAATTGGGTTCGCCTAATGAACATTACGATGATTTGCGCTGTGCGCCGAGTGTGTGAGGTATTGTATGTATATGGCGAAGAAGAGGCGGAACTGATAGACCGAAGGAGTCTTCTGTTATTACACAATCGACAAGCGAGGGAACGAAACTGATTTATAGTTCGAATACTGTGGAAACTGGATCTTCGACGGTATTGGGTGGTATTTTCGTAATTTAAATTTGATGGAACTGATAGCATAATGTACGCTGATATAATTATTATAAACTTTGAAAAATTACAGTTTATTTGAAGTTTGATGAATATGTGTGAATATATTTATAAGAAAATTCTAAACGCTTCTGCAGAGGTATGAATGGGTTAAATGTTTCTTCACGGTACTAGTAATGTAATAGCTCATTATTTTAGGTCAGAGTTCAATACCATGATCATCTCAGCACACGGTGAGTATAGGAACTACCGGCGCTGTAAAATATCCCTGTGACGCCATATAGTTTGCTCGTTCGTCTTGCGCTGAACCATTCGCGATGGTCACCTGCACCTTAAACACTATTATGTACATCTAAAGTGTTTCCCAAACACGTGAGAACAGGAATCAAGCGCCTACCATTTAGGAGAATTACCTAGAGGCAAAGCCGAAGGATCGGAATGTTTCATATTTGTCGTACAAATTCTCAACTCTTTAATGTCAACCGATACGTCTTCCCAACGATTGAACGAAACTGGTTGTTTCGCGTTCGTGACCACTCGTCTAGTTTCTTATCCGGCGGTAACAGATTGGAATCTACGGTTGCCAAATTGATTGTCCGATCGATCACGAAGTTCGCACCGCATCGAGTGGCAAGATATTTGTTCGAGCGACAAAATACATCGCACCGCGGATACTTGGTGTTCCCGCGCGATCGATCATCAGAGAACCAGATGATCGATACGTTCGCCGTCTGCTGGAAGGAAGTTCACTGCACCGAATACGCCGCCACCCGATTAGACACTAGTTTGACACCGTGCGTCAAGCATTTGGCAAATGACGACACACAACACGTAACGATTTGTGATACGCTATCTCGTGCTAGGGCAGATCTAACGTGAAACCAACGTAGCTGAAACCTGAAACGTCTAGCACAGGATTCGCCAGGAGCTCTTAATTCGTTGATAATTTGATTACTTGTCAGAAATATGGGAGAATTTTTTTCTCTTTTAAAAATGCCGTGGTTCATTCGATTGTTTCTTATTTCTCGAAATAGAATAATAAAATTGTATAAATTTCCATTGTTCTAAATTATGGTGGAAGTATTTGAAAAATCAGCTACGCTATTACCTCTAGGAGCTGACTTACTATGGAATTAATAAACCTCCAGCTTTGTAAAATAGACCTCCATAATCTTCCAAGTTATTGATTTTTAATTTGACCGCTATTTAATATCATAATAGAGAAAAACTTAAAAAATAACCTCCTAAGACAGAATTCGTCGAACAATGATCATACTTTTCGAAATTAAATAATACGAAGAAACGATTGCAAAGTTTCCAATTTGAATCAGTAAACAAAAAACATTAAATCCAAGCCACACTCTTCTGATCTTTCAAATAGAACAAAATTGTCTTCCCAAAAAGAAATTCACTCCCCACCACTTTCACTTGCCCCAAATGCATATAACCCCTTAAATGAAAATGCATTTAATTCCATTTTGAAAGTAGTCAATAATTCTTGAGTCTCGCGCGTCAATTACTCCAGCGATATCCTAATCAAAAGATCACGTTTACAATTCCACTCCAGCTCGATCAAAAATTTGCATTTCGCACGATATGAATGACCTATCGCAGGCAACTCGTAGCAAGTTCGCAGTCGTTCTAGCAATCTGAGAATCAAGTTGACTTAGCAAGAGCACAGACGATAGAAAGTTCTAGTAACGTGTGTATGGCCAAGGCTTAATAACCACGTTTGCCGGGTGTACACCGTTTAAGCGGAAGTACTCCTCATGGGAACTCAAAGGAATTAGTCCGCGTATCTTAGAGGGAGCGCGGCGCAGTTACTGCTATGTGTTAATTATAATTATCATGATGACCGAGCGCGTAGGGCTCAATAGCGAAACACGACGTGCCATTGCTAATTACGTACATATCGTCTGGATTGTACGTCGCTGAAAATAGCTTTACGCTTGTAACGAGGACCGTGAATGTCAATGAGTACCATGTTACGGTAGTCCTCTTATGTCCGTGGTGGGAATAACTGTGAAATTAGGCTTTCCCGTAGGCTGGCCTAGGACTACCGCGTTAATTAACCGCTTTGCTATCGCAATTTTGAGACGTTACGATCTGCGGTTGGACTGCTTCCATTGGTTAACCTGCTGAATAGACTGACTGAGAAACATCGCGATGCCAGGTTACTTTCAAATGTCACGTGCGCATGTGTTGCCATAAAGTCCAAAAGAATTCAGTAAGATAATGTTTTCTTTTTTTACTTTCAAACAATGATAATCCAATAAGATAAGATAAATGATATTTGTTTCCCTCTCTTCTTACAATTAGTTTCTATTTCATTTCTATAAAATTAATGTTTACATTATCTATTAAAATTAAAAGAACAAATCGTGTCAATTATGTACGTAATACAGCAACCATATGTAAAAATGTACATTCACGCTAAAGTTATTAATATTCAATTGAATCGTGACAAATCTCACGTATTAAAAGTATTCACTAGAATAACATTATTTTAAACGCAGAGATTTAAACTGATATTCTTTCTATAAAACCTTTATTCGGTAAACAACATAATATAGCCAAATAAATGAATAACATACAGTTACATTCACTATGGGAATTGGTTGCCAGTCAATTCATGTTACTAATTTGATATGCACGTTACTTGCTCGTTTCAAACTACAAGCACCGACTGAAACTGAAGTCCTACTTCATTTTGAAGCGTGGCATTATATGACATTATAGAAATTCAGTGGTACCTAATTGATATCGTAACTGTAACGGTCCGTAGGCTACTTGTTCAGGATATTTTTATATTAATGACATAATTATGAAAACTTATTTAGCAAATCAACTTTTTACAAGAAAATCATCAGTAGCATCATTTTAATTCGCCGCGATTAAAATTAATAAAGTAGTATAAATATTCATGTATTTCGTAGGTATAATGAATTATATAGATATATAAAATTTTCAATCGATTATATTAAATTGCTACTGCGTAGTTCATTGTTAAGATAGATAATCAAAGAATGTCTTCTTTATCGTATGAATTCCAAATAATCAAACAAGATAACGCTTTGAGGAATGCATATAAATCACCGTAGTGATTTATTGGGTAGTATGAATCAATCGTATCTTTTATTTTATACTAAGTGCGCAGTATCGTACGTAAGCAATATGAAGTTGTCCAGAATTTATGCAAATAAATTAACCCAACAAATACTAATAAATTCTAAATTCTGTAATGAATATTTTTATTGTTTTTTTAGTAATGTATCAAGTATATTTTGTATATGCATAAAAACAAATTCTAGAAAAGTATTTCTTCATTTCTTTTTCAAAGGCTTGTTTTATCTTCGGTCAAAAATGGTTCATCCTATTAATTTAATTACTCTGCTCATGCACATTATTTCCAAATTTTTTTAATTTTTCAAAGATTTCAACAATTTGTAACGTTCGAAGGCTATAATTTGTTTAAATTTGCGATACTTAAATTAATAATTCGTTTGAAAACTCGTGTACAATATTTAGTTAAATATGCGACGATTGAAAAATACTAAATGCGATTAAAGTTATATTTTTATAAACGATATTTCATGTGCACTAGCTAAATAAATCAAAAACTGATAAACGCGATAGAAAGATTGGCGTTCAATACACTATCATCCGTAGCGTAATATATTCTTGACTTTTATTAATCAAACTGGTTATTGTATTGCGCAGATACCGTAGTATGCATCCCCCTTTCTCTAAGTCCACTTCGTCTTGGATAGATAATTGATTGTCAGAAGGTCCTTTATCGGAGGTAGTCCGGCCAGATGCCTCGAAGCAAATTGCAAAGGACTGATTCTGTCCATTGCAATTCGCCTCCAATATATTATCTTATCCTCGGGCTTCATCCGGGTGGGCTGCCTACTTTCTTAAAATTACTTTTATCATCACTTTGTTTCGCCCAATTACCGCTTCTTTCATCTTTCTTCTGATACCTGTACGCGAATTCTGGACAAAACGACCATGGAAACGCGTCGAGTAATTTTCATGCTCCACTGTGAACTTGCAAATTATTAGTTACCTAGGTTCGACTGTTGGAGAGAATCCTCTTTTCGCGATGCTCGGAGACTATAGCAACCCGAAAGCCTCTTAAAGAAAAGGTGACGAACCAGGAGTGGGGAACACTGACATTAGAAGGCACGGATTTCTCATCAAACCGCACACTTTGTGTACAATTCGTTTGTCACAAGAGAAAACAGACATTTTTCTAAACATAAATCAATTGAAGAAAAGATACATGATTTGCAGGGTGTTATTCAAAATCTGAAACTTGGTGCCACTCTGTATGCTAATGTGAATCCTTTGTGCCAATATGAATCGAAAAGTATACATTTTCCAATCTAAGGCTTTGTTGTCGAGATATAATCAATTAAAATTTTTTCCACGTGTGCTCGAACCTTGGCGGACGTTGGCACATGTGCTCCAACCTCGGCGAACGTTGGCACATTCAACACTCGAGCACATATGCTTTCTAGGAAAAGAGTAGGCCTCAACAAATATTAGATTAGTCGTTAAGTTCGTACGTAGAAAATTCCTTTCTCCTTTTTTAAAAATTTTAATAAAGCCCAATCTATATTACATTCCTTATCATTCAGAAATATTTAGATTCCTTGCTCGAATAATATCACAGTTATATATGCAAATCACTTTTCCAGCCATTCTCGCAGTTTAACATTATGTTGCTTGTTCGTTCTTGTTTACCCATTCTTTCTTCTGCTCTACGTTCATGTAAAGACACGATTTCTCATCACTTCTTGTAACAATTAAACTCAGAAATGGACGACGTTGTTCGCGTGCAACACGAAGTCGAGCCAGCAAAGAGGTACAGATAGTAATCCTCTGGTTTTTGTTCTCCTCAGACAACGTGGAATCCACGAGCCAAGTTTCTGCACCTTTCCCATTTTGTTTAAATGTCGAGCCACTATTTGATGAGAGCAGTTCATTTTTTCAGTTAAATCCCGAGATAATTGTGGATCATTACAGACAATACAATACGAATCCTTTTCCCTTAAAAGAATCGACTTACTCTGCACAATATTAAACCTTTTTTAGAATAGTACATGCCATAAATGGTAATTTTTATCAATTCGATACTCCATACTGACGAACTGAGTGAAATAATTAAAAAATTATATGAACTATTGTTCACGAAAAGTTGACGCTAATCATGAAGGTAAAAGTAGTACTGAATATTAAATTCACCATTGAATTTATATTACATTTTTATTCAATTTCAGATAGCACACTGTACAATAACGACAAAATGTTTAGCAAATTCTTTAGCAACAAAACTGTAAAAGAAAAATGTATCAGTGGCCCAAGACATTTGTACGGTACTTTAATACACGAGACATATACGATGTGAAATTAAAATTGCACAGAGTTATGGAGGAACCCAATACGATACGAATCGTTCTCTCTTGAATGGAGTGACTTACTTCTCGTGTACAATATTAAACATTTTCACGGTTGAATCGCGTCATTTGGGCAGAACGAGTGCGTCGGGGTTCACAATAAAACAGAGCCAACGAAGAGGGAAAGGGGGAAAGGGCGGGGAAGGAGGGCAAAATGGAAAGAGAATTGGGAATGGGAGTCGACCGAGCGGATTCCGGCTTTTAGGGCACGACTTTTCCGACTTATTGGCACTGCCTGAATAAATTTAATTCCGCCATTCTCGACGGGCGTCGTTCCTCTATTCTTGTCTGCTTCGCTAAGAATTTCATCTTTGTGCCCTTTTCGATACCCGTTTCAACCCCGGAAGACAATGTCCTTGAAAAGACGGATCTTTGTACAACTTCCTATACTTCATCCATAATAACTGAAAATTTTCCCTACCTTAGCGTCCCCATCCGTCTCGTTTCTTTTCTCCTTTTACTTTTTTTTCCTTCCAGTCGAATTCCTCATGAACAACCGTGAACACGCGACGGAACTTTAATATAAGCACGCATTTTCTTCGACATGAACGACCGCCTCGATCTTTGTTTGTATATTCAGAAGCGATCATTCGTGGAAAACGTTCGATGGAAGATATTAAAAGTAGATGCATACTCTTTTGTGCGATTTATTAAAATTCCGTCGGCAATTATATCGCTCGTGGATAATGCATAAGTGGAAATACCTCAAACTGTGAGGAAAACGCAATTTTAGAAGGAATTCTTAATAAGTAAACGACCAATTCGCATTTTTCAAATTACTGCTATTGTGAGAATCGAGTGAATGCAGAACGATTGTTAACATGAATGAAGTGTTTGGAGAATCGAGAGAATGTTTATGATCGATTATTGGGCGCGAGAAAATGGTGAATGAGTTCCGTGAATGCATGAGGAGTTTTCATACCCTTGATGGCGTCGGAGACAATATTATTATGTTTAATAGCAAAATATTGACATATCTGTCTCATTGGAGAACTAACGTTCACCAAAATCAATACTTATAATTCATAAACAGAATACATATTTTTCTCATTTTTGTTCTTTTAAATTATCGCAACTCTGAATGATCCAATTAAGTCTATAAATAAATAATTCTAAATAAATTTGCTTGCAATCAGTCAGGAGGTATTTTTCATGCAAAATTAAGTCAAAAGTATACAAGAAAATTTGTTCATACGAATCTAGAAATTTTTGAAACGATACAATGCAAGTTGGCTAACATGTCTGACCATTATTGACTATTTCTACTTGAGTCGATGTCCCTAAAGCTAGATATAAGTATAGTACAGTTTGTTCGATATTGTTCTTAATATCTTGCTGTTAATTAGGGTCAAGGAAAATTCATCAACTCGAAAATTCAAGAAATTGTAAGAAATATAAATATAAAAATATGAGAATGAGACAATGAAGCAATCCTAGGAGTTAAAACAACCCTGAGAAAAGTTATAACTTGACACGTTGAAGTGGATATCTGCGAAACAGTGAAAGATATGGAAAAAAGATTCCATTCAGAAGTTTATAGTTCTTGACATTTTATAATATAATTTGTTAATTTAACCTCGAAATTTCTTTTCTGACATATTGTAGGATACAAAAAATCTTGAATAAAACATTGAAGTAAACTTTTCCTCGATATCTTTCCTCGCTTTTGCAGATTTTCTCGGTGATACAGAAACTCGCAACTTCTTTGAAGAGATGTTTTTACCTCTAGTAAACAACTGTGCCCCGCTATGTGAGAAAGAATGAAACAAATCGATAAAACTGTCATAAAGTTTCATTTTCATTCTTCTCGTTGTTCATTCCATGAATACAACGACTGAAGGAAGCAGAAATGAATAATATCAAAAGAAATGCGATCCATTAACGAATATTAAACGCGAACTATTTACGAAATTTCATTTGGAACTTTTTTCATGTTTTCATGAGAACATTGCTCGATGATTACTGGAGCACTCGTATATTACTATGAACAATGTACTTATTTTTTCGACTTTACTAATAAAAATCTCCATTACGAAATTAAAGAGGCATTACAGTTATCTTGTTTCTATTTTAATTTAAATTAAAAGCGACTCGTAGATGACACATACCATAGCATAATCTTTTACTTCTAGATTTTCTTCTACATTTTCAAAGATCTACTTGCCAAAATAACAATAAAATAGTCTTACCTACATTTTATTTTCAAGAAACGTTAAGCGCTATTTAACAAATTTGAAAATCGACAAACATGTTTTGATTTCCCTTAGCAACACTTGACTTCCCTAAGCAACACTGATATCCCCCTAATTGATCAATTAGTGTTATTTTACAGGAGCTCTGAAATCAGGACGCAACTTGTGAGCAACTTGATTAATTTAAATCCATAACGGTGCAAGTTGAAATTTAAAAATATTAACTTCTGCGTATAGATACAATCTATACATTCAAATTCATTAAAAGAAAGGGCTTTTCGAAATGAATAAAAAGATAACTTACACGGTTGACACTACTATGACTTTCACCTTCGTATACATAAATCGAAGCACTTTATTAAAAAGACCTACGTTAAATTTGCGTAATGGAGAAAGGATTAAAAAATCACTAAAGAAGAAACTTTTGGAGTATTTCCCTCTATAAATTACATGAATTTCCGTCTGTTTAGTTACAAGTTAGGACCACCCCTGGTGGAAGAGGTTAAATGAGCAAGCAGTATCGCTGGTAAATATCGAATATCAAGCGGTCTAGCTATCGAAGCGTGATTTATCAAAGGCGAGAGAAAAGGGGATGGAAAGTCACAGCTGAAGATTCGTTCAGATTTTTGGTGAATTAAAACGCATTCCGTCAGCGGCACGCAGCGCGACTTTTACGAGCGAACGGTTTCACAGCGGCTTGAACACGATAGAATAGAACGTCAGGAAGTGCTTTAACGGCGTCGAACGAAAGCGTTCATAATACATATCGAAAGATACATCCGGTATCACGGGGCGACCTCTTTCTCGGCTGCTCCATCACGCTTGCTGCCTCTACCTATACGCTTGTATAGGGGTAGCGCCCGTCAAAGTTAACCTTTGTTTCGCGCATGGCTAGCCTTTCGGGTTTATCAGTGTGTAGCAGGTGGTGGCGCTTTATTTATAACGCAGCATCTCTTCCTTCCTTTTCTTTCCCTTTCGCGAAGCCACCGACGTGGCCGACCGCGTTAAGCCGTGCGAGCACTTCGTATATCACGTATCCTTCGCCCATATGCACGTGTATATGTGCTTGTGGGGGGTTGTATTCGGGCACGTTCCTTTCGTCACACTCGTGCCTCGAAACGCGTACACGCACGGTGCCATTTCTTTGTGGACGACTCTATAGCGCGAATCTATTGGACATTTTTGCATAACAAATGCATTCTGTTGACCCTTTCACAGTCTTTGGGCATCGCATACGATGATCGACAGTTTAAGCAAGGTCCAATAGTCCAAGCATTGTGTCAAAATTTTCCTTTTAATTCATTTTATTTAAGGCCACATCAAATACAAGGTTATTAGTGATCAGGTTAGTGGTTACACTTTTAATTACAGTTTATTCAATATATTATGTTCAATTAATACGTTTACTAATTTGAGAAATTCGTTTTTGTTTTTCTGTGTCTTTCAGAGAAAATCTAACTCGGTAGAATTTGTCATCGAAATTCTTTACGTAGTAGGGTCCATCGATGTCTACTCATCCATCAAAAAGCCGTAAATCAGTTACTGTTGTTATTAATATTTAATTATAAATGAGCAAAACCTTCCAGTGAGGCAATTGTTCCTTATTTCATTGCAATGGTATTGTAGAGTGAGACTGGACAAAAATATGCTGAAATGAGAAAGTCTGGATCGCAAAGAGTTAATGTTCGAAGAATGTTTCTTCTACGTGAGGATTAATTAACTTAAAAATGTTCAGTGTATGCCTCTTCTCGATACACGTCATTTCACATGATTTCCAAGACCAAGGAAGAATTGTTTCACTGGAAATTGTTACAACACACGTGATTAACACATCTAAATATAATTAATGAGAACCTTTTATTAAAATAACAATAATATCGAGATGGGATTTTTGTATTTATCCAAAGTTTACGGAACGTACCAACTGACAATTTCAACATGTTTTATTGTATTCGGAGAAACCATTAGAGTGTATTACATAACATTGCATGCGCGAGTTCCTGGAAATAATTATCCCCTGAAAGACATCAGCAAGGAGTATTTCCGAACTGTGTACAATTATTTTACCGCTACAAGCATCTGGTTAATGAATGAATTTAATTTGATTATGCAAAATACACCGTGATCTGCGCGAACTTTCTCGAAAATCTGCGATTTAATCTGTTAAAAGCAGGATTACCAGGAAACCCATAAACGTATGTATCTTCATAATCGCAGCGAACTTGGTGCTTGACCCAACGCAACCCCCGCTCAATACGATCAAAGAGAAATGGCCTCAAGTGTATGATACAGCGGTAATACGGCTAAGTAATACTATTTTCCACTCGAATGTACGAGTTAATGCACTGACACTGCACCCAATGCACATGACTGCTTGATTTTCCGATACACGCGCACTTGATGGATTTAACGCGTTTGACTGGAAAACGTTATAAATCGAAAGTTTAGCGTTCCATACACGCTCGAATTTCTCGACACGGACACTGGCCCGCGCTGCGAGACAAACAAAAATTTCCCCATTGATGATGATTCGTGGACTACGCATTCTACGCATTTATGGTACAAGCTAACATAATAAATACGTGCTAAAAGTAATCGAAATGTATGTGCACTTACGAGAAACAAAATTACGATATTATTACTAGATTCATTGAGATGAAGATCAGTTTGAGAAGGTTGATAATTTAACGTGACAAAATGACACGTAAATATGTTCGTTTAAACTGCGTTTATAAATGATTGAATGCAAAGGCACAGAATTAATATCTAACACCCAATATTACACAGAACATCGTTTATTCAGACGCCATGAATTCCGAACTTGTCCCCTCGATATATTACACTGTCCTCCCGTGAACACGTTGCGGATGTCGATGATCGAGAGCACCGAAAAGGAAGGTTAGAGGTTCGGGAAGAAGCGAGCAAAAACCGTGAATTTCTTATCGCGGCAAGACGAAAGAAATTCAGTTTCTCTCGGTGCGTCGTTTCGCGTGCTAGTCGATTACATTGGCTACGAGCATTCAGGAACACCCCGTAGGTGCAACGTGGATCGTGGTTTGGATGCAGCATGGCACACATAATCATATTGGCATTCTATTAGGCAGCGTCTTCACCCTGGCAGCTTCTGCTTCCTCCCTTCCGCCTAACACTCTCTCGGCGATCCCCTTTTCAGCCCGTATACCAGACTGTCGTGCAACCCTCCGTGCACACGTCAATCGATAGTACAACGTGATTATAATATCTCGCTCATCCAACGAAATAAAGACTCGACCCTCCCTGGCCGCTCCCACGGTTTCGCGGGCGGTGACGCGGCAACGAGTTTTTAAAAATGACGGTGATCTGTCGAAAATGTTAGCAGATTAGACTACTCGATCGGTAGAAATTCCATTGGAGTCGGAGGAATATATATTAGGTGTAGAAATTAATCTCTATGGGCTCATGTAGCTTTCAGGTCATATGCTAATATGTCGACATTTAAACAAATAATTTTAGTCTGTTCCGCAAGATGACGTATACGTTTTAATTATATAATGTCTCTGATAACTAATAACAATCCCCATAAAAATACTTTAAAAAAGTAAAAAAATTACGCCAAGTACACGAAAAAGTGGAGGATTCATTCAATTGCAAATCTACATTGTGCCAAAACTTCTAACTAAAACTGTTCAATATTTTCTGCAATACTCTAGTAACTTACGCTAATGCTTAACACTTCAACAATATATTTAACCGGCTCGCATTTATCTTCCTTCATTCCCCATTATTTTCTTTGTTACCTTAATTATTGAAAATCTTTTTAGAAATACCATATAACATTCTCGGAAACGTCCTTTCAAGACACAGTTTCGAACGGCCATCGCTAGTTATTTTCTAACAAATAATACCACGACGTACGGAGTGGTACGAGTGTAATGAACGACGGAGAGACTCGGTGGAAAACAGTCGGCAAATATGTATGTACGGAAATTTCAGCAAACACACATTGCAAGGGATCAAAAGTTACACCGATGCTTCCGCCGGGTTCTAATGAAGCGTCGAAAGTAGGGAAAACGTGCGTTCGCGGTAATTCGTCTTTTACGAATCTGTCAATATTAATCTCCACTGGCCCTCCTATTAACGTATGAAAATACTTGCACGTTGATGTGTTTTCGCATGGTGGATTCATTCGCTTCGCATTTGAATCGGCCTCTCTCAAACGTTAATAAATACCTTTCATTTCCGCGAAATGAAACCAGCTGAAAATCGTTTGCCAAGACTTCGCATTATTCGCGAATCCACGGAAAAGCAATCAAGACTGATTAATTCAAAATCAGCATTGTTCGAGGGGCGCGAGCATGTACGAGCTCGCTGATTCAACGAGACATTTTTCCACCCAGGTAAAACGAAGTATTTATTTTCCAACTGGTTCACCTTGTTTGTCAGTTCTCGATCGCTTTCTAGCGTTCACAATCTTGGTATTTTAAATCAGGATTTCTCCAATTGGTCATTCCGAACGATTTTGTATTTATTATACTTATTTATATGATTTCTTTTAACGGGGTAGTGTATATTGTTATTAAATTCAAATACCTATATATTGAGATTCTTAAGCACTCGATACAAGACGAAAACTTGGTCTGTTAAAAAAAAAACATTCGAGACAGAAGGAATTATTTGAAGTAGCCATGTAAATTAATATATATTAAAATATAACTCAAATTTAACTGTCTACGAATGCAATTACATTTAAAAAAATGTTACCGCATGAACAATTAAAATTAAAATAAAAAATAAATTTCTTTCCTAAATTCCTTGGCAGGTTTGACTGGCAACAGTCGCTGAAGATTTACGAAACCGCAATAGATTATGAAAATAAAATTGTGCACCATGAATAGATCCCATATTCCGTTAAATGTCGTGCGAACCGTCGAGGAGACAAGGGATGATTATTAACCAGATCATAAATATGGAAAATACCCTTACGAGGGTCCCTGTTTTCTCATTCAGGGTTCCGTCCACCGTGCGGACGTCCTCGAAAATATAAAAATTTATCGCATAATTTCTAACATGATCGAGGCAACAGCTGAACGGGGAACGGGAACGAATGGGAGCGACGCGAATCGATAATGGTACGGTACAAGTGAAGCGTATAAAAATTGCATTATCTGTTCCTTGACGAACACCTCGTCGGATTTAATAATTTGGCATCGACGATACGAATTTATAATTTCATTGCGTCTCCCGACGTTTGGAACGGTTTTACCAACCGAAAAACTTGCACGACCGTATTTTTAAAAAGCATCACAACCGTTTCAAAGATGCTCCTTTCGCTGACCGTGTCATTAAAGCTTACGTAACTATATTATTATCTTTATTTATATTACAATCTTTGAGACTTTTTATAACATAGTATATAGACCTATTAAATTTAAATTGGATATGTTGTTTAATGTAGTATAAAAAATCTTGAACTATCTATGAATCTAATTCATTTAGAAAATACCTGAATTAATTTTATTCTTAATAATAAAAATAATATTATCAAAACAATCTGTTATTTAATGTTTTGCATGAATTTTAAAGCTAAATAATTTAATGGAACTGTACTCCGTTCAGCTTGAGTTTCATTTTCCTTGTAAATCGTGTTCCTCGATGAATTAACGAGCACTTTACGTAATATTAATTATCGCCAGTATATTAAAGCGGATTAAGGAACAATCAATCAGTAAATACCTTCTGGAGCTTCGTGAACATACAAATGGTTTTACAAGGGTGCCAAAGTGTTTGCGACGAAAAAAGAGGAGGAAGAAGCAAAAGGGCTGAAAAGCAAGGGAGATAGATATTTAGCATGCAGGGAAAGTAAACGCCGCTCATAAAAGAGAGGAGGAACCCGCAATGAACCAATAAGGGAATACGCCTGCAAGAACAAACGAGGGTTACAGGAAGAGCAAAAGGGAAGTAGGAACTTCTCTCTCTGTCTCGCCAAGCATAACACCTTGTAAAATGAGAATTTCCTCCATCTACCCTAATTTTTGATTTCTCGATCGAATAAAATTCCTCGTTGCCCCGTTTCATAAATTTTATTATCTCCCCAAACGTTCCCCTGATCCATCTCTTAAAGTTATAGTACGTGTGAGGAGGAAGCAAATAAAATTTAAGTAGGTCAACAAGCAATGACAAGATTATTCCCTTGGAATCTCTCTTAATACCCCATTACGATTTATTACTGCAATTACTATACAGTTCGAGATCATTTAAAATTATTTGCAAAAGCGCATGTTGCTAGTTTTGGTAATAAGGGTGAATAAAATTGTACATTTTTTCTATAAAGTGATTCAACTTTCACAAGCATAGCCATGGAATTACAAGGAGAATAATTGATGAACATTAATTATCGAATATATGTATATTACAACTACTTTGTCAGATTAATATAAAGTATAATTGATTATAATACAATAGAACATAACAGATTATATAAAAGCCAATATAAAGCTCTAGAATTGCAATATAAAGTAATCCAAATCTTTATCCACAAGTTCAGTTTTCCAAATAAATATTCGTACAGTAAGATCATGCGATAATAATATTAAAATTCAGGTTCACTATAAAATAAAGTGTACCCTCAGAATTTTGACAAAGTTAAGAGAAATCCCGGAAGTGCTTGAGCGGCCTTCTAATATCAAAATGCTACCCACCCCTAAACTAAATACACAATTCCGCAGACTGTCCAAACAAATTTCTAAATAATTATTCCATAAACAGACCCTCATCAAAAGAATTTCAAAATAAAAAATACGTTAATTGAACGAGTTGTTCTATCTTTCGATGTATGCTAGATAAAAACGTTTCCCTTAAGTCAAACGTAAAAAAAAAAGAAACAGAAATTCCAGCATAATCATTCACTCCGATTAACGAGTAATTTCGATAGAATATTAGAGTTAGCGTTCGAGTAAATTTTATTTTCGCCTCTTTGTCGAAGCAATTTCAAAAGAACGACACATTCCTTGGAGAGATATGAAAGTTTGAGAGGGCGGGGAGTAAAGTCAACGTTGACTCACCTCTTAAAAGGGATACAATTTTACCGTCGATCCGCACATGCTCGCGACTCACTTCAGCATCTAGTTAGGTGTGCGGGCGCGAAAGCCTGTCCTTACTTCTTTTCCGTGTACGTTGAATTTAATGCTATCTAATGGCCCTTCGAGTTTGTCCTCGGATCGCGTACGATTCCCGGGTTTTCTCTTTTTGCGAGCACGCACAAGTGCGAATATAATTGCTCCGACTCGAAAGGAGACGACGGAATAACAGACGAATATGTTCGCCCCGTGGAAAAAAACAGCTTGGAAAGATCGAGGAAAGTAGAGGGAAAAGGCGTTGACGCGGAGCCAGCGTGAACGGGGAACCCGTAAGCGTTTGATGTTTGAGTACGTTGCTAGGAGGGCTTGGCTATTCACGGTAACGCTGGAAAAATACTGCAAAGGCGAAGCACTCGGGTTTCTACTTAAATCGACGTCGACTCTCTGTGCCTCGATACTCTACGAATGTTCCTATCGATCGCGGTAATTACTTATGTAAGCCCCCGGAAACTCGCTGCCAGCATTCGTCTTCCTCGGCGCCGGTTAAACGACATTGTTGTTAATTCAAACATTTGTAGCACAATGGTCGTCTTGATTGTCGAAGGCAACCGCGGGACGTACCGAGCGTTAAACCGCGCCAGCTGCGTTTTACTGACCGTATTCCTTTCGCCTCTTCAGGGACGGGTATTTTTTTTTTGTTATTATCAAATTTTTGTTCTTTTTATTGCTGACAGTAATTATAACAAAAAATTAACAGGACGCTACAACCTCCTGAGATCAACTGTCATCCACATTGAGTCAACACGAGTCATTCCTTGTCCGCGTTAATTATTTATGACTCACATATGGATGTAAATGTAGAAAATGTAACTTGCGGTAGTTGGTAATGGCTTACAAATTGATGGGGCAATAAATAAATAAATCTAAAAAAGAAACTAAAAAAAGACACTGACAAATATTGCTTATGTTTCTGTATTTAGTTTGTAGTTCGTTAGGAAAACGTTTTTACCTAAACAAACAAATGACTGAATATGAATAGAAATTTCAATGAGTTTTTATCTTCGAAGAATTTCATATTTTTATTCGATTAAACATCCCTTAAAAAGATAATTATTATAATAAACACATTATCCACTTTTATATCTACGACTTACGTCAAATCTGTTTATTAAAATTCATAAAATATTATTTCCGTCATTATTATTAAATAGTGGATAGATTTCACGAAATTTTCCCTAACAATTTCCGCGTGCATTGACGAATCAAGTGACGAAATAGGTACTCGATATTCTCAAAGTTGGAAACTCTCTCGCCACGTTCCTCTGGTAGCACTGAGTGGATTTCAACAATATTGTAATTTCAGCATCAAATGGTCAATTAACACAAATGCAACACCCACGACTTGCATCTCCGTTCGTAATTAACTTCGTAGCGACATCAAACCGATTAGCACGCTTCTCTGAACCGTGCTTTCCCCTGCAAAGCCGCGAATAGCGATAAGGTTTCGTATTTCATAATTCGTAAACCAACTGTTTCGAATTTGCGTCACGTCGTAGTTAGGTTTCGTCACTTTGCCGCCAGCTTCCAAGTTTTATTTCGAATTTTCTCGCGAGCCATTCGTCGTTTAAGTTTAAGGAAGTTCGTTTAGGAGCAGTCGTTCGCGTATCTTATTTTCATAATGTTTGCTTCGTTTTCATCGGCTGAGAAGATGCGAAATTTGATAAATATGAAGGTGACTTAGATAATCAAGACAAAATAAACGTAGTTACATCCCAAATACAAATTATCAAATATTCAAATATATGTTCAAGTAAATGTTGTTATCTTGTTAAGGACGGTCATCTGTGAATTATACTTATTTAGAACATTATACCTATAACTGTTTTATTATACTGCTTTCAATGGAATCCGTATTGTTATAATAAATGACACTTACGTCGAGATTTATTATACTGGTCCTTATCGCCTTACAATCAAAAGCTTTTTCTGAACGATCTCCATTATTTCTTTGATTATCAAAGAACATTGCAAATATAAACAATCAATTTTCAATCTGATCTTTTTATTTTAAATGGAAGTGCACATGAATATAATTAAACTCAAAGAATGTCATTTAAATATCCAGCACGCCATGGTAATATTAAAAACAAAGTCCGAAAGCCTCTTTTAGGAGATCTTTTACATAAAATGCAGCAAATTAATAAAAATTGTAAACATGAATGTGTTACATTTATATACACCAATTAAATACACAGAGTAAAGATGAAGCTTCTATTAAAAAATTCTGTACGTGAAGGAAATGACTAAAAATTTTAAATACAAATGTGTAATTACCAAACAGATGCATAGACTGCTCCGCAAATTAAAGAAAAACACAGGAATGGAGCAAATAATAACGAAATCAACAAAGTGGAGTCTCAATTGTCGCGAACGCTATATCAAAACGTATCTCTAAACGAAGTGCACGGGCGTACATAAAGTGAACAGTAAACGCAACCCCGTGGGAGTATATTTACTCATTCTTAAGAGGAAAGTCTATCAACGCAAACGTTCCAAGTAATTGGGCACTATTAGCGCGCACATGTGAACGAATCATTCGATACGGAAGTATCGACAGAACGCGCGACGAAAACGGATCGTGTGTGAAATTAGACATTCACGCGATTTGATTAGATTGGGAATGGATTAATTCGATCAAGTGGAGCCTAGAATGGAGGTACGAAGTTGCCAACCTCGAGTGGAAATCAAGGGGAAAACCCTTGCCATAGGCGTACTTGACGAATAAAGAGACAAATGTCGTAGAAATTTACTGAACACGTTTCAAATACACGGTTCATTTTGTTATTTTATTTCCTGGTGTGTCCGCGAACAATTTTGCACATAGATACTAACGAACTTCAAATTTCCACGTTTATAGAAGATACTTCAGAGTTATAACACAAATTTAAGTGGTTGATAGAAGCTAACAAGTAGAACGAAAAGCTCTGAAAAATAAATATTAGAGTATTCGTGATAATTCGTTATACGAATTGTGTTATGAAATTAGCTATTATTTATAACTACTGTTATCGAAATTGTCGATCACTTATTTTAATATTACTATAGCCACAGAATTATTATTAATGCAAAGAAAATTGACACCATATGCATACAATCAACATGAAATAATTAAATATATTCTAAACGTTATAAACTGAACCTGAAAATTCATTGAATTCAATTTTTTCTACTTTGCTGTACAATTGTTTACATTTATTGATTTGTGAGAATAACACAATGACTTGTCTCAGTGTTTTGAGCGATACTAAACACGTCACCAAACAATAATTCAATAATTAGCAATAATAATTTAATAATTGTCAGCAATCATTGCTTTTTCTCTTAAGGAATTTGTGAGGGATCATTATTTAAAAAAAAAGTATCAGTGGTCAGTCCAATTGCTCAGTAAATACTGAGTTCTCTTTCGATTCGCCGAGGGAAGATATTGCGAGTCAAGGAAAAGTAGTTACGCCTATGAACTCCCAACCCACTCTTCATCATGTAGGGTTTAAGGCAGGTCGTATTTCTACTTAGTTTCGAATAAAGATGGATCACGGAAAACAGTATCGCCTGGATTCAATACCCCCTGCTGATTCTGGCCTTCACAATTATCGACTAACTATCGCAGTAAAGTCACGACACCGTCGTCGACTGAACTAGTCTGAACTGACTATGGCAAACACTATTTTCTCAATTCTAACTGTAAATTCAAGACTCATGAACTGCTGTCAGAATGTTATGGTTTTTAAATAAGTTTAGTGATGGAGTATCCCTTTTCTTGTTAAACTAGATTATTCCAAAACAAATTCTTGAATATAATTTTGTTGCGTGTATTTCTGTAAGTCAATAATATTGATAAATTAGTGGAATGCATTACGTACACAGTCACTAAATTGTATAATAAAAATAAATAAACAAGTTATTTATTTGCTTAAATATAATATTAATCGTTGACTAATTTTTCTATATTAAATACTGATAATACAGATAATACTGATAATACTGATGTGTAAGACAGGATAAATGATGACAAAAAATAAATGAACTCAACAAAGAACAG
The DNA here is from genome assembly GCF_026283585.1 of Hylaeus volcanicus. Taxonomy (NCBI): domain Eukaryota; kingdom Metazoa; phylum Arthropoda; class Insecta; order Hymenoptera; family Colletidae; genus Hylaeus; species Hylaeus volcanicus. Next base: position 9,414,928 of record NC_071978.1, on the reverse strand, counting down.
TAAATGCCTAAATATACGTACGAAAGATGTATAACGATAAGTATAATTTATTTTTGTTTCATTAATAATAAGAGCTCGTTGGAAATTCATAATTAGGCGTTGCTTATTTATTATATCTACGAGCATACTCTTAAGTAATTCGAGAATGCCCCACGCAAAATTATGTATAAATTGCAATATTTTTAATGAAGATTAGTGACTCTCGTATGTTTATTTTAATCATATGGAAGAATTGATCATTCTCAAAGCATGTTCGATTCTTCGAATATTACGGACTGGGATAAACTTTAATAACGAATTTACAAGAGCCAGTCATTTCCAGTTGAGTCTGTCTTTTGCGGTAGACAAGCAGAACTTGGGGTAACTCGATGCGGGCAGTTCCATCACTTTCGAGAAAGGACCAAAGTCCAAGATACTACCGCTACAACGACTCGAGAACTATTATTATCGGGAAACCATTAAGTTCTGTGGGTAACCCCGAATCCGTGACGAACACGCATAAGTACATCTCCGAAGAGCAAACACAGAGAATTTGCTTCGAAGAATTTGTAGCGAAGAAAGTATTTATTAAATAATAACAGTTCATTATTTTCTGTCACGTGTAGATTCAACATCGAATCAATTATATCTGAGTGGTTGTTAATGATAGTTTAATTAATTTAGACAAATGAAAACAATTTAAGCAGACCTGAAAATTCAGATGGATGCATTTAATTTTACGTTAATAATATGATGACGTAATCAGACGACATTTCTTTAAGAACTATTCTTTAGGCATATCCTACAAGAGTATTTGAGCAGCTTAAAACGCGAAACGAGACTGTTTAATTCCTTTTGAAACCGAGCAATGGTCTTTCCACAGACAAAAGTTTGGAACTCGAATTTTAAGAGAGACTAGATTTGCCAAGCTGCAATACCATGGTAATATGTTGAAATTAAATGGCGCTATTACAACGATTGTCACAGTGAAATTATAGACGAAACGGACTGGTCTTTTACAAAATTGCTCGACAGAGTTCAGAAGATGAAGAGGCATGCACGAGAAAATTGTTTTAATATTTTGAACAATAAATGATGTTTGGGCAATTCTGTTTGTTAATTTCACGGTTAAGCCATAGAGAATTATCACTCTAAACTGTAAGCACTATTTATTAATTTTATCAAATTTAGGTACTCGACATTTTAGTGGGCAATTTTGTTTGTTAAAAGACTTCTGATCACATAAATATAAAATAAAACATATAGGATAATATAGCCAACATACAATGTGTCCTATAAGTCATTTATATTTTCTGTGTGCATGTGCAGTAGCTGCTTCGTCGTTTCTCCGTTGGCGGCAAGGTGATTACTAACTTCTCCATAACTACATACATACAGAATCTTGAAATCATTTTCTCTACATTTTTAGACTTACAAAAGCTCAAAACATCAATAAATACAAAAAGAAACAGGAGAAATGATTGGTTTCACCACTACCATAAGATAACAGGCTGCAAAGCCCTAAGAGAATCAGCGCTTGGTAATTAAACGCTAGAGTCAAGCTTTTTAATCTGTCTTTAGGACTCCTAGGCTCGCGAAGTGTGCGCAAAGATGATTGGATGTTGAAAGAGCTGACACTGTTCATAAGGCTCGCCCAGGACTTTCCAGTTCATCGTCAAAGTCCACGAAAGAATTCATCCAAGGATCCCTGCCGAGGTTAAAAAGAAAGAGAATGGCGACGGGATACTTGGTATCGCAAAGACAAAAATCGCTTAATATCGAGTGAAGCAAAGCAGATAGGCAAGTACTCTGGCGTGGGAAGAGACCACGATGCAGCCTCTATGATGCCTCGTCCGGCACGGGCGGCCATTCTGCAAGCGACAGTCCATTGTTTCGTGGATAAGCCGTTTTTATTAAACCGGATGATTATTCCGACGTCGAGCATCGCCGATGGACAGAACAGAAATCGATCGGTGTCTCAGGCGTAGTCATTAAAAGCAAGGCTTACTTTGTCACGTATCTTCGTCTACGCGAGGACGGTCCAGTACCTCCAGCTGGACACTCCAAGCGTTCCGTTGCCAAATGCCTTGGATTTCACATATTTTCAGGAAAGATTTTGGCTCGCTTCTGGCAACGAAAATGTAGAAGACAAATATTTTATCGAAAATTCATCATATGGAATTTGAATATAAAGTATCACATTGACGTAATTTAAACCATATTAATTAAATGTTGAACATTTAAATAAATTGCTTACCTGCGAGAAGATACAGTTTCATGAAATACACGTTACCTTTTTTAACATGTACAGAATAATTATATGCTTCTTTTCAGATATCATTACAATGCATCTCGTTAGCAATAATTTCATTCGAACATCATTTCAATTGCCAAGTAATCAATCGCAACTGGCTACTTTAATAATATTTTAATAAAATACACGATGATCAAATGAAAATAAATCCTTGTTGGAATTGGATAATTAAATATCAATAGCAAAAAACAACTATTCCCAACAATTCGGCAGGAAATATTATTTATTTAATATTTGCGTTCATTTATTTAGCGTAAAACGCTTTACGTTACAAATGATTATTTGTATACTTCGATCATTTTGCCAACCTGATGGATAACGATTGTAAGAACAAAATAATTACTAATACTGTTAACAGTTCTTAATTCCATATTAAAATTGCTCAAACGAGATAAATCCCCTTTTTAACTCGATACTGCGGATCGATTAATCTCTTAAAGACAATCTCGTTTGATGCGTATGTTTAATAACTGCAAGACCAATTGTTATAAAAAAACAAAAATGTAGATACTTGTAGCGTACATTCAAAACATACTAGTCCATCGACCGAAGGAGAGGAAATTTCGTCGGTGCTTGAGCAAGTAATTGATGCCTGCAGTCGTAAAAGTATTACAGAGATTGGAGCTTGCACCACTCTTTTGTGGCGTAGATCCGAGTCGAGATGCAGAAGGAAATGTCCTAAGAAGGCTCAAGGGGTTCCAGCACAGTCTGCAAATCGCGGACCGTTTCTCCGAGACTATTTCAAGAAAAGCGAGAGGAAATCTGAGAGATCAAAGGAGAAGAAAAGGAACACGAGAGAGCTAAAGATGAAGCGCAGGAAGGCACAAGAGTAAAGAACAACAAAGAAAACGCAGTGACACGTTATACTATACACAAAAAGGGCACTTGCCTAAGGCCCCGATCAAAGAAGCTCCCAACAATGTTTCAAAAACTCATTATTGTTAATCGTTTGTAATGTGCGAGGAACGAGTTAGTTCCTAGGATCAAATATTAATCGTTTTTATTTAAAATTATTGCATGAACATCGGTTTCTGTACTAGATAGACATCATCTTGTAGTATAATTTGTATTTAAATTTGTTATTATATTTATACAAAAGTGTTCTTACTCGTTCTTTAAATGGGGGCCTGCACATTTTATTTTGTTTTGACTTTGTGAGGGTAAAAAATTCGTCGCAGGGAAGCCGGTAAAGTACGGCGAATTAAACAGAAAGAAACGGAAAGCAAAAATTGCGAGGTAAATGTAAAAGGAGCGAGAAGAGAAGCAGGAAGCGATGAGAAGAAGAAGCAGTTGAATAAAAGGGAAGAGAGAAATACGGAAATGTACTTCCGTGTGGGCTCGCCGGGGTAGGGATAGAAGGTAACCCTGTGGGCAGCCAATCAAATGAAGTAGTCGGAGGTTGCTTTGCCAGATGCAAATTCGGCCCCCGTGGGCTTTCTGTTCTCCCCTCTCCCCGTCGCCCCTTGTCGGGAAAGGCTTTTCTCACCAGCATCCTCTAGCTGAATCTGTGTACGAGTTTCCGGGTCACACGAAAATCCTCTCGCTGCCCACTGATACCGTATATTCCCCCTGCGCATTGTTCACTCTGGCCCTTTCCAATTACGACCTACGAAAAAGCAACCCCTGCTCGTCCCTCGCTCAAAGTCGATGCGCAGATTTAGGGAGAAGGGTGGAAATAGGTGTTAATTCTTGCGAGAAACTATCGCGCTAAGCGATGGGCACTGTAAAATTGAATTTTGCTTGGAATAAATTTGTTTGTAGGTATTATTCGTTGATTTTAAAGTACAGCGCCAAGAAACTAGAGAAATTGATATAAAAGTTCTGACAAACAATTTTTTTTTCTTGATTGCGAGGTAGAATCGAACCAAGCTAAACGAATCAAGAAGAGAATACATTAAACGGTGGCCCCTTTTTCAATAATAATAACAATCTGAAAGTTCGAGATGCAATTAACACGAATATCGCCAAATCGATTAACCATTTATACTGTATACAGTAAAATTTACTATTCGATTAAATATTAATAAGAATCACGGTTCCGAATGAGTATTCATGGAAGACATTAATCGTGAGAAATTTTTCTATATTTTTATATCTATTCATTTTTGTATCTATTGATTGATTAAATGAATTATTAACAATACTTATTATTTAACAATGATGAGGAATATGATTTTGCTGTGATATTAATGTTTCACGAATTATTTTCTCGATGGATTCAACGCGCCTTCGAATCAAGCGTCACGCGGTTGTTGTTCGCCCTTCGCCTTCTTTACTTTCAGAGGCAAAAGCGAGCCGCGAGCCTCAACGCAGGTATACGAAGGGTGCGGTCTCATTCTTCGACGGTCCTTCGGTCGATATGGATCTCGCGATCGCGCGTCCGCGTCTCGTGTCCCTCCTATTTTTCCTTGTACCTTAGTTTGCTTGGTATTGGTTGTGGGTACCTTAGTTTGGTTTGGTTAGTTCTAAGTTAGTTTTAAGGCATGCGTGTACGAGTGTCTGTCCTCTACCAAACAATTATTAATCATTTCCTCAATTCTTTTGCTTTGTTCGTAGGTCCATATTGGACTCGCAACTTCGTTCTCCACTTCGGTCACTATTACTTGATGTGATAAGTGAAGTGACCAACTGTGTAACTGGACAGAAAGGTCGGTTGCCGTCCTCCTGGTGGATCTGTATTCGAGAGGAAGACAATCGGCTCCTCCGGATTGGTTCTCTACTCCCTGTATCCCGTCTGGTGTAGTCCAGGCTCCCGGCGCAGTGCAGTAAGTCCAAAGCGCAGTGAGACGGGTGCAAGTCGGGTCCGTCGTGGCTCCCAGCTGGGTACAGGGTGTGGAGGACTGGTTCGGAGGCGTCGGTCGTCTTCCTCTCGAGTCCAGATCCAACAAGAGGAAACGGGACTGACTCAGTAAGTCTAGTTTCATGGTCGCGTCGCGTCGCGATCTCAATTTAACTTTACCCTCTTAGTTCAAATAATTGCTTGGCAGAGTCAGACATAGACTTTGGTAATCGAAGGGAATTTTGTTTCCCTTTGATTTTCATCGTTTCGTACTTAGTATTAAGCTCGTCGACTCTATGTAGAGTATGCATCTATGTATGTATGCTCTATGTAGAGGGAGATCGAAGAAACTTTGTTTCCTTCTATCTCCGGGTCTCCAGTCGCAGCAACCTCCACGTGGTGAGACCTGGTAATCGGTATTACTCGTGACGAACAATCCTTCGTCGCGAGTAATAGCGAGCTAATGGCTGCGAACTTGTAATGAGATCTTTAGATATAAAATGTGTAAAGTGTAAAGTAATAACCAGTTCTTTAAATATGCAAGAAAGGATCTAAGTAGGTTCGTCTAAAATAAAACAAATTGGTATTATAACTAGACTGCAGATTTTATGCATTTATGATACAAACTAATATAGTAATTACATACTACACATAACCAAAATGTATGGGCACCTTTACAAAATGATATAACAGCGTTATATTATTCAACATAAATTATGTATATTTTTTATATGATTTCTAAATTACTGTACGTCATAAATGCATACATCCTATAGTCTAATTATAACTTCTAAACAAATACATTGGTTACAAAAAAATCATAAAAATTGTCCCGAAACTAGTCAAACAAAAGAAGTATTTCACAAATAATGAAATCTATGCCTTCATATGCAACAACATAATACTTCCAAAAACCAAACAAACACGTTGACTTCCGATGCCCCGCGTGAAATTTTTCAATTTCCCATTCCGTGCACGGGATCCAAGGACGAAACTCGACGACGTTCCCATCCATTAAAGCAGTGTATCTCCAGTGAAATTCGCAATACTTACTTGGCAAAAGGTCGCGTAAGTGTGCGCGTGTCCCAGTGATTGTGTTCAAGCACACGGAAGGCAAGGGGACGGAGACGAAATCGAATCGCGGGTCTCGTTCCTAATTATGTCGTAATGAAAATAAATCGTTACATTTGTACAACCACCGTGTCTCTTTGGACATTTTCGCAGATCGTTCTCCTCGTCCGTTTCACCCTTTTCCTGGAGGATCTCTCTCTCTCTCTCTCTCTCCCTACCGAACGCTGCTCGTTTCCTTCGGTTTCTTCGCCACCTGTTTGATTCTCTCTAAGGTACACCACTATCTATTTGTCTATTTCGGCGTTTCTACATTCCCCTCAGCACCTCGTGCCTTCGTCTCCGACAGAATTCAACCCCAGTCTTACACCCCAAGCTCGCCCCGCCTCGCCTGTCCCGTTTGAACAATCAATTCCAATTTCATGGGAATCTCTTTTAAATCTTGCACTTTCCGTGTTTCACCCGGGACCTTCGTCTGGAACTTCCACGGTAGGAAGGTGCTTTACGGAATCGAACAATGCGACCTGCTCGCGAGGATTATCTTTGCTGTAGATCAAATTTTTAAGGGGTCTTGAAAGTGAAATTGCTGTAATATAGTCTTCTTTGGGAATTAGTTCCGAAGAAATGGACGCAAGTACAATGGAAAATAAATAGGACTCTTTTAAAATTGTCCTGTAAGGAAGAAAACTACCTTGGACGTGTGAAAGTCGTAGTGGCTATATCAAACAATTTCTTTTTTTTTTCGAAAACAGTTGACTCAATAGATCTGTTTACCAAGGGGTTTGCAAAGTTCTATCTTATAGAATGCAAAATCAGATACTTGTGAGTTATAATTAAATATTTTTGTATCATAACTGTATTACACCTACTTTTATACTTCCAAATAACAGTATAAATTTGTACACACACTGCAGGAGAATTTGTGAAAAATTAAATTAAAGGTTTAAAGAAAGATGTATAACGTCGTTGCCCTCTGTACGAAGTTTTCGTCGGTTAGGAGAGATAGGGACACTGAAAACATGAATACACAACAATTGCAACACCTTTACGTTTATTTGTAATCTACCAGTAAGATCAGGAATAGTATAATTGTAATAATAATATAATGTAATAATATGTACAATCAAAGAGAGACTCCTACGGACATAATTAGTTTAGGAAAATATTTTACATAGGCGGATATTTGTACATTAAAAACATTTAAAACAACAATCGGCCATTCGTTTCTCTACGATACCAAAAGGCTGTCTCGGCAACTTTTGCGTGTAAAATCGTTTAGACATCTCTCGCCGTCAAACGATCGGCCATTCGAGCCGTGTTTGAGCAAAAACTTAGCGAACACACTCGGGTCCAACCTGATTCCGCTTTCAAGACACGATTTGCATGTACACAAGGATAGAGTAACGTCGATAGCAAATGAATAAATATATGTGCAAAGTGAGTACCTCTTAACAAATTCTGTCACCAGTTAATCTCTTACTCTACGATCGCCTCTCTTAGAAACTAATCTCAATGCGCCGCGGGTTTCACGTTTCCCGTCGAAACGCGTTGAAACCTATATAGAAAAAGAAGGTCTACTCGAAATCATCAGCTGACGTTTCGAGGACAATCTTTTAATCGTCAAGCTTTCCTTGACAAAATATAGCAGAACTTATGTGTTACTGAAGCTAATTTTCATAGACACCAAGTGCTAATTCGGTGTGTACTTTCGTTTACAGTGTAGTCGTTTTCTGGACGTTCAAATTCCATTGTAAACATTATGCCAGATTAACATTATTTGGAATAAAATGTATAAAAATTAATTTTAACACGATTAAAAGATATTATCGAGGAAATAAAATAATTTGTTAAAATCAAATTTCAATGCATTTTAAGATATAGACCCTCCCTCTCTTTCGATGGTTATGGTCTTTGCACTGTTACGACAAGTGTAAGGCGAAAAGATTAATTAATCAATCGTAGTCAGTGTCGACGAAAACATTGACACTGAAGCATTTATCACTGATTTCGAGTAGACCCAGAAAAATGACGTTGATCTAGCATGTGGAGCTATCCCCACCCCCTCGTCTCAGACGTATGTTACAGTAAAACTTATTTAATAATAATCAGCGATCAAGCGTTAAATAGCACGTGAACGTAGAACCGCGAATGATCCGTTTACGTTGACGCTCGTAATGTACACACAGTTCTCGTTCCACCCTTCATCGTTTTGATCGTTAACTTGCGAAAGTTGTTCGTTACGGCGACACGCGCCGCTGGCACGCTACAATTCCCGCGTGTGAAATTACTAACTAAGCAACTTAGTTAATTAAGCCTAAGGATAACGTTCGAAGAACTTGCCGCGAGATACGAACGAATCGCTCGACTTAAGTCTCGGTTGTTTCTGTACAAACGGTACTTATCAATAGAAAGATTCGTCACGGTCGATGCTAGCTCGACCGACAGGTGTTAGAATATCCCTGAACGAACTCGTAGGCGAAACCAAAACCATCGTTCTAAAACGTTAAACTTTAATAACCCATACCTAGCTACGAGAGAATATGCATGAACATTTAAATAATAATAAATAAACGAAATATGTAAACGATTATAAACGGAACCGATGTTGGATTATCCCTGAACTCTGCGAACGTATACTAGGAATCTAGTCAACGATCATTTGTTGCTAATCGTTAGAACGTACTCGACCTCGTTGTAAACCCTTATCGGTAAATGTATTCTAGAAATATCTGGAAACCACCTTCGGAGTACAATATAAATCATTTAATTAACTTCTTGATGGAAAAGAAAGTTTTACCTGGTATTTTTTTTCTTTGTTTCCGCCATTTGTAAATTAAGGAAGAAATTTGCTTGTATTCCGAAGGTGATTTCGAACGCGAAATTGAAAACGTGTAACAGTTTCTTGTTAAGATTTTATAAAATATACTAATTAGATTAAAACCGCATCGCATCATCGGGGTAAAGCGATAAATGTTTCGTAATATGTGTTACAAAATGATTAGCAATTAGCTCAACCTCGGCCCTTCGTTTTGCATTTTGTGTTACTATGTATCACGTTCTCGTTTCCTTGAATTTGTATATTTTTTAACAGAGTCGTTATAAATAAAGAATCTTTAAAGAAAAGGTTAACAACAGACATTCTCGATAAAACTACCTGATTTTTGTCATTCTTGTGATGAATATTCTTTTCTTTTTTTTTCTTTTTTAAATAGACAAGAAAGGGAAGGGATTTAAGTAAAAAATCACACATCCATACACAATTGACCGCAATTTTCGAGCAATCTAAAGTAGACGCATTTGTTCGTCTATTCTAAAAAAAAAAAAAAAAAAAAAAAAATTTTCTTTTCCTGATACACATAAAAAGCAATGAACATTCATTACCGTAGAACAGTTCTCGAAAAAATCCCTTACGTACATGATTACAATATTATTGGCTTTATTAATTTTGAAACAAAACTTAGAGACTTAATAGATCAGAATATAAATTTCAAAATGTATATAATGATTTTTCGTTAAATAGAAAATTTCCATTCCATTCCAGACGAGCACTCGGTGCCCCAAAAAGGAAAAGCTTTACCCGTCACGGCGAACGAAAGGTGAACAATTCACGGTAAAATCTATCCTAGGCTCTGTACAAACGTTTAAAAAGAATCCGCTTCGAAAAAATTGCTCCGCCACCCACGAAGTTTCGTCTTTCTCGCCGATCACCGGGAACACGATATCGCATACGTTAACCTCAACGGTAGGAGTATATTTCCTAGCTATCTGGTCCCGTGCACGATGAAATCCAGTTACCAATTATCACGCTTCAACCCGGCCGATCCTCAGTCCCCAGTTACTCGTTAAAACCTGACCCCAGGCCCGGCTCGGGCCAGCGCCGCCGAAGGACGAGCTTTCCCCGAAGCTTCGATACCGATACGTTGTAAAATAAACGTTTTATTTCCTTTTCGCCCCGTCCCCTTCATGCAGGATCCACAACAAACGATACGGTCCGTGTGCCCAATTGTCTGCGATCCACGAAGTCCCTCAGCCGCGGGGTGCAACCGGTCGCAGATGCAGTCGCTCTGAAATGACAACCTCTTCTCCCAGGCTATCCGCTATGGAAACTGGCACGACTCGAGGCGCTTAATGTTCCTGCTTGTCCTGACAGGATGCCGTTTCCTTCCGGGTCGCCTCCGTAGCCTCGATCACTTCAAAGCCTTCCGACATGGAAGTATCTGTGGACGACCCATTGTCCCCTGGCTCGGAAGAGGAAGCGGCACCGTCAGATATCGGCGCGACTGATTTCGCTTCCGTGTCCTTCCTGATGTTCGCGCTGGGCGCCGTCGTCGGGTTCTCCGTCGCTAAGGTTCAAAGATTCTGAGCATCTGCTTGGTGAAGGTTACGACGGACAAGCGAGGAAGGATCGAGCGGACGTGAAGCTAACTAAGGGGTTGCAACACTTTCGTCGTTTGCAAAAATCCAATTTTTTTTGTTTTGTTAATATATATATGAAAATGATGCCGTTAATTAGAAACCGATATCGAAAGTGTAAAGGCAGTTTTAATCTCTAGAAGTAGAGGCGCGCATTAGCGTAACTAAAACTTGAAACTTTAAACTTGGCGGGCATTCCAGCCACGCTAATTTTCAATCAATCGACTCGAATCCCTCTTTTTATGTAGTCGTGTAGATATAATTATTTCCTCATGTAGCAAACTGTTGAAATAAAGGAAAAATACGATATGAAAATCACTGTCGTACGAAATTTAACATGTCCATGAATAAAATTCAAATTCAAATTCAAAATAATACTTACACCATAGAAAATACAAGCAAAGTACGACAAAATAAAGGGAACATTTTTTTATGGATTTATCTAGACTCGAAAGTGTGATTCCCCGATTTAACAACAGAAATCGATATTTTTTACGTCCAAACTCGATATCCAAATAATTCCTGGCTAAATATCGAGGGGTGGATACCATAGTAAAGAACGATGATTTTGAATCGAGGGCAGACCACCTCTCCAAATCCTATAAATTCTTGGACATATCGGTTTCACTCGTTAAAAGGGATTATCGATTGCTCAGATCACCAGAAGCGCCAGGTAGGTAGAATTAAAAGCGGTGAAAATAAACAATGCTAGTTCGGCAGGACGAATGAAACGCGATCCAGAGATATCGTGTACCAAACAATACGTAGCCGCGTTAGAACGACGAGTGTTGGTGACACAAGATCTACAAAGTGAGCGGTCAACATTGTAAAATGATTCAAACCTCGTGAAGATTTTTGCGAACTCGAACACATCCGAGCACGGCTTTAAACAGCATTAGGGAAATCACAAAAAGCTGATAAACAATTACGATAATCGAAAGCAGCCACGTTTAACAAATAAGAAATTACTTCAAAGAAAGGAAGTATACCTCGAATGAAGCAATTAATTATTCAATAACACTAGTTACGATATCAAAAGAAAAAGATATTTGATTGAATTAAATAGACACGAATTAATTATTTAAAACAAGATTTAAAAAGTTACACCATCTTAACGATCTCAAAAGATCGTCTTTCTGATCTGGTATCAGTGAGAATCCAAAAAACCGTCAAACCGAATATGAAATTTTACATACCGTGAAATATGATATGTTTTTTAAAATAATTTGCAAGGCGTTGCAGGAAATGGTTGAGAAAAATCCATATTTCTCCAATTTTTTATAAATTTAAAAAAATCCACACGCCATATGATAGCAAATATCTTTAAAAATAAAGGAACCTCTGAATTTGTTATTTACATTTGAAAAAGTTTAAACCATTGACACCATTTATTCCAATTTAAACAATAATAAATACTTTCAAAAAATAATTCGTGAAGTACTCTACAAATAGCTAAACAGTTACTTCAATTCATTACATGCAAAAAATTTGCGAAAATACCGCTCGTTTTGGATCCATTAAGATGGTGGAACTCCTCGAACGTCCAAACATGAAAATGATCATGAAGGGGGACCAGCAGAAGACAAGACACTCGCTTATAAGCAGTTAATAGCTGTGGAAATTATTAGATAATAGTTCGAATTAAATTTTAAGCTACCTTCGTTGTTTTCTTGTTCGCTCTGGGCAGTATGCGTCGCGGTTTTAGCTTCTTCCTCGACTTCAACGTCGGAAATGGTCGATTCCGATGAGCTAGGCGTGGATGGTTCTTCTGTCAACTCGGACCCCTCCGTGGCAGCTCGCGTAGGCAACGAATCGGGATCCAGAAGGCGAGATTCGTCCGAACGTTCGGCCCTCTCGACATTGTCGATCAGAGGGTGAGATGCACGCGAACCTTCGGCCACGTGAACCGCCTCGTGAGTGGGTACCAGAAGGCGAGATGCACGCAAACCTTCGGGCATATGAACCGCCTCGTGAGTGGGTACCAGAAGACGAGATGCACGTAAACGTTCGGGCCTACCAAGCTCCCCGTGATTGAGAAGCTGAAGATTCTGCCACTGCGCCTGCTGCACGATCATTGGCAGCTCGTAATGATGGAAGAAGTACAACATCGAGTGCTGAAATCATTTAAAACAAAAAACATGGCTGTTCATACTTCCTGTACTTGCTCTTATTATTTTTAAATAGTTCGCAATTGCGTCGTGTAATGATTTAATAAACTGAACAATCTCAAATTTTACCTACATTTTGTTTTTAACTAATAGTTAGAATTGTGGTCTCGATTTAGACCAAATGGCATATTGGAGGGTGGAATACTTTGTGTTTTGAAAGAAATTTTAATTAATTCTTTTCAAGATGTATACATAGTATATCCACGTATACTTTGTAGCTTTGAAATAGAGTATACTTATGAATCCAAAACATTAGAATTATTTAGCTAAAATTATAAAAGAAACTCAATTTTCTCTCAGATTTTACTTTTGTATGCAAAAGGACATAAATCGATCTATCTAAAAAAAAAAAAGAAAAAACATGAGGCTAGTTTAAAAAAAAAAAGTAAATGCATTTTCCAGGGGTATCGTTGCACTCACAAAGAAAATGAGATCATAGGAAAATAGATCTTGTTACAATCTCCAACAATGTCCCGAAATTCTATCACAAATAAAAAATAGAAAATATTCTATTCTATCACGTTTAAATAAAAAGTCTACATGAATTCATTTGTTGTATAATAATTTCTACTCTATGATATCCTGTATTATCCTATTTACTGAAAGGTTGGTAATTTAGAATATAATAACAAAATAACAATTAAATATTTCTGTTTGAGCTAAAATGATTAATGAGTGAATATAAAGGGTTAATTTAATATAAATATAATACATAATCAGGTTATGCAATATATATGGATTCATTCTAATGGAAATCAAGTCGAGAACTTGATTGCTACTTCAACAAAATAACGTGTAAATATTTCTACTTAAAATAGAGTTTCAAATAATTAAACATGAAGGCACCGAATTAATTTCTACACCTGATACTTATATTCAAGTCGATCGACAACAGCGTTAACAATGATCTGTTTGCCGCAATATCAAAATTACTAAACTTGTTTCTAGCTCGGGAGTTAGTAGTAGCCACTTCTGGCAGCAATAGAGGTGTTGGTGCGGAACACAGGCTGGTGTATATGGCCTCACGGTATCGCTTGTTTCTGCGAACCCGTGTGTATGTCGCTCGTGACCAGCAAATTTATATGGAAATTCGCCAAATTTGTTCTATATCGTTTCTCTCGTTCACTTTGCACCCTTCGAAATCCCTGCGTCAATCTGTCTCTCTTCCTCTTCCGCTTCGCGCCGCTACCGAACACAATACCTTTATTCAACGTTGCTGCAAGCATTTTGCTCTCGCATACGGGGTATGAATAATTTCGCGCCATCACGGAAACAAATAAAGACATTCCTGAAATTATTGAAACGATCGCGGATCTTTCTTATGGGACGAAATTTTTATCAAAATATGCCAATCGAATTCTTTAGATAAGCTTTCATCGACGCGTAAGTAATAATAAAATTTGTTATGCCGAAATCGCGTTGCTCTGAACTATCTCAACTATGACTATCTAACTATCTAACTACTGAAATATCTCTAAATTTTCTGTTTGTGTCGTTGCAATCTTTTTTTGTCATTTAGCGATCATTTTTATTTTATTTCGTAACGGGGAACTATGGTAAAATTACAGTGAAACCATTCATGTTATATGTAGAACCATTTGTAAACTTTCTTTCATTTTTAATAAGTTGAGTTTCCACTTTAGAGAAAAGCTTTCTGTATGTTTTTTGTAGCTTTCCATGGTATCTACAGCGAAAAAAAAGATTCAATCCAAAATGTTCGTTATTAATGGAGCTACGAATTTTTAAAAAGTCAGGCAACTTGTTATGTATTTTTCTCGTTTTATTCGTGGAACCGTTACCACCTGACCAGTCGCATCGCGATTCACGACACACCCCGTATAGTCCCAGTCACGACTAGCCCCCGGTTTGCCCTACTCGATCCTTCCTTCTCGAGGCAGCGTAAATCGATCCGTTCTCGCTCGGAGCGACGCAAAAATCCAGCGACGGATCTCTCTGGCCGCGAGCGCCGAGACGCGGAGAGGAGTCCGGCTCGAAGATACAAAAAAACAACGTCAGAAGGACGTTCTTTTCAGAGGAAAGGAAAAGAGTGGCTGAATATAGAAAATAGATATCTCGAGACCGAGCACCTGTCGTCGACGTGAAGGAAATGGTATCCACGGTGATTCGTCGGGTATAACGGAACGAATTTGCATCGTTTCAGAAAAAGAAGACGACACCTCTCGGAGTCAGGGGCTGGGGGGCGGACGCGGGTGGGACGGGAACGAGATAGGTTCGCGTCACGCAAGATTCTTAAAATATGTTTTGAAAAATGCAAGAAAATATCGTTTATTTTTTTTTTTTTAGCATTATTGTTTTATCTCCTTAATTAGCTGGAGGGTTAAGGATACCCGTTTAGGTTTAGACTTTGATGTAGATTAAAGCTGTTTCTAATTTAATGATCATAAGAATTACCAATTTCTTTATAATAGCTATCATAAAATTACAATCAACTATCGAACGCGTAAATTCTGTATGATTAAAAAATCATACAGAAATAATGTTTGCCTAGTATATTCTGAAAAAAGACGACACCATTCGGAGCCAGAGAGTGGGGTATCGCGAGAGGGGATTTCGCGTCGGGACGAAGGGGAAAAAGTAAGTCGGGTTAAAACGATGACTAGGGCGAAACAGGTTGCCGAGGAAATCGGATTTTCGTTTGCCGGATAATCAGCGCCCGATGACATCGATATCGGCCGGCATACAATCACGCCGCGGGGCTAATCGCCTGAACTTTGACCTACACGGGAAAAGGAACGGGTGAGACGGATAGATAAAGCGAGAAGTGGGAGGACAGCCCGACGCCAGGAATCAAAACGATCCGGTTTACCCAGCCGTGTCTTGTTGCCCTCCGGGTTTTCGAATTTTCCAGCGGCTTCGCTCTATTCGTAAACTCGTTCCCGGGAAATAATTGTCGATCGTCTCTTGGCCGCCTGGCGTGGCCTTCTTAACGAGCCCCGCGCTTAACTATCGGGCAGATGTTAATCGTAACTGGGCCAGTACCGAGTAACTTAATTTGCCGATGGTGGAATATTGTCGAAATTCGCTTGGAACCGTGGCAACTAGATTTGTTTTCAGTTACTGAATAGTAACTGGAGCGAATGGGATCCGATTCTGGCGGAATAAGAATCAAATGACGGGAAAAAATATGGTACGTTGTAGCGTAGTCGAATCAACACTTTTTTTACAAGGAATTTATTCACAGGCTTTTCAACATTTTATCGGTTTCATCAATTAATGCGTTTTCAGAAAAAGGAGGCGAATTATAAATTCTGATATAGCTTTCATATTTATCAATATTTTAATATCAATAAGTATCATAATATTTCAATATCGTTCAATTCAATACCTTTTTCCTTCGTTATTCTTCACAGTACTTGTTTGAACATTTTTTACTCAACTCGAATATTGATTTATACTTACACTATACAAGATGGCAGGAATTGTAAATTTTCAAGAAAATAAAATAAATTATGACCAAAGATCATTGTTATCGTCATTCTTAATTACAGATATGATTACAGCTGTAAAAATTTGCACAATCAATAACAATTTTATTGAAAACCAAATTTTTAGACATTTATGTGTCTTGAATATCATAAAAATAGTGTACAGGCATGAATCATCCTAAAAAACAAAATTTATTGTCGTTTTATGGTAGCTACTGCTTTCGAATAAATAAATGTACAATTTTTAAAAAAGTGTAACTTTTAAAACGTTCTATGACAATGAATAACAAAAAATCGTAAAACTTGCACCGAAACAGGTAAAAATAAAGGACCACCGATACTTGCCAGTAACATGAAACGATATTCCTTCAGCGCCCATAACGATCCCAAATCCGTGATTCATTCGTATCTTTTAACGAGCCATTCCCATTACACTTTAATGGTATTCAATTTTTCCACGCAAAATATATACAGCACATGTCAAACGTAGTTATTAACGCCAACGGCTACCTATTATAATGCCATTATAATAATAACTGTTAATACTCTCGTCGCGATCATCTAATTATGATTCATCGGATTATCAAAGTGCCCCGTATTGAATCATATTACCCGACTTATAATTGGCGCCATTGAAAAATTTATTTTTGCGTGTGAAATTCCAGCGAAAATTCAAACTCTCATTATCATATGTTATCATCCGTCGCGCGAAACTACATACCTATCCCCGATACTTTTCGAAACATTTTCACGGAAAGCGCGTAAATACAATTTCTCTTGGCAAACGCACGCTCTAAACGGCTTGTTAGCAAACAAATGTTTCGCGGGCACAATACGATACCGTTAAAAGACACCCGTGAACGGGTCTGGTGCAACGAAATTATAATTGATTGGTATTTATCCTCGCTCATTGAAATCCTGAGACTACATTAAATTATTCCCATCGATTGAACTGTCAGGTGCATTGTCCTGGTTGCGTTTACGTAACTTAGGTTTGAGCGATGGCGGGTCCATGGGTTGCAAAGCAAAACGGTTACGGCCCGGCTCTTCATTCGCTACCGTCACTGTCAATAGCAGGACTTTCACCGATAGCCAATAGGGTCTCTCGTAAAATATTCTCCTTTCGTTTCACTCCATTGAACTTGGAAACTTGCTATCGAAGAACCAATTACGAACCTTTCTTTGAGGGGGGAAAAAAAATTAACAGAGATACGACGCGATACTTTCCGAGGCGTCGTATTAAGCATTATTTAGCAAAATTTAAGAGGAAAAAGTGATTACGAGAAATTTTTAAGCACTCGAGCGAATTGGACACAATTTAAATAAGTAATAGATGAAGTGGTTTTGTATGCAATATAAATATGTACTAACATGTGCAGACGCATAATTAATTTACCAAAATTGAAGAAGAGAATGACTAGAAGAAGTGTTTAGGGAATTCAGTGAATATAGATACAATAAAATTAAATAACGTATAAGGATGATTAAAGAAAGGAAAAAAGAGGAAGAGTGTAACAAATGTTCTTTTGCAGAAGCGTAAATATAAATACAAACACTTATATTTTACATCGTTACATCGTCAATATTCTACTAATTTTCTTCGTTTGAAATTAAAATTGAAGCACGTAGATTCGATGCATTTCAAATAAAAATAAATATTTATAAATAAAACGATAATATCTATTCATCTGCACATTTGTATAGCAATCACTGTGGTTCGACCATTTGAAAAGTATTATTCCGAATCTTCTAAACTTTGGATTCCTATTCGTGAACCATATGAAGCCCATAAATTCCAAACCACTCTGACTAGCTGTAAACGGAACTCTTTAAACTCTGCGAACTTGTTGAACTCTTGAACTGAACTCCTTGAATAACTCGACATTCGCGTGGAATTTCCAAACTCTCGAGACCACTGAACTTATTCCAACTACGTTGAAATTTCGAGTGTTTGGAAGACCAGCACCAAAATTATGCAAACAATGCCCCAATGCAATAATAGTTTAATACAGCCGGAGATATAAATGTTCACTACTTGGAGATACAAGAAGTACTAATTTTGTTTGAAAATAAAATACGAAGTCTAACTGCATTGATTTGTTTTTCTAGGTATTTGCATAATTAGGGAGCACTTCAGTAATTGAAAAACATTATTCGTCCCGAATTTTCATAAAAATATAGCGGCTATTGTTTGCTGTGCCATACAAAAACATATTGCTTGTGGGAATATAACTAAATAAATATAATTAAATCTTGGCGTCCAAGGCGAAACGCTTTAAATTTACCTAGTAACGAATGGGTTAATTTCTTTCTCTGAAAGTCAAGTACTTCGACAGCAAAAAAAAAGTCATACATATCCCTCAGAACTGGTCCAAAAAATAAGAGTATCCCCCTTAACAATAAACAGAATCGTCGTTTCGCGGGGTGAATAATGCGCGAATATTTCATCCCGAAA
This sequence comes from Hylaeus volcanicus, assembly GCF_026283585.1. Classification (NCBI taxonomy): domain Eukaryota; kingdom Metazoa; phylum Arthropoda; class Insecta; order Hymenoptera; family Colletidae; genus Hylaeus; species Hylaeus volcanicus. Next base: position 9,396,306 of record NC_071978.1, on the reverse strand, counting down.
GAGACGGTCTGGCAAACGTGTACTTAGATCAAATGTTTCGGGATTAAGGCGCGGGCAGGCCGTTAGCGGATGGCGAAATGATTGTCTTTCGTGTAAGCACTCCTACGGGAATACAAAAGTTTGCGGCCGAGAACAGATGTTCGTTCGTGGTGAAAACGGACATTAATCAGAAATACTTTTCCGACCTACTTGAGAATACTTGCACGGCCGAATAAATATGTTCAGGCAGAAGTTAACAGCGCGTGCTGGCCGGGCACTTATCAAAGAGCTCTCCTCAAACAATGAGCATACGTTTGAAAATTATGTCACGGTGTACCTTTCCCCTTTCGCGTTCCGCTTACCGATCGGTCATTCCTGACATCGATCATGGTGTATTTCTCAAGAGGGCTGCAAATGTGTTTGTCTTTCAAATTGCTTGGCCTCGGATGTTCGACGTTCATGAAAACAGTATAGTTCCTAGTGCCGTAAATTCCAGAAAGTTGGATTAAATCGATGAAACTCGATATCGATACGGATTTATTTCATTCGACGATTTTAAACCTTGCAGGGACCCTTAAAGTGCTTTATTTTAAAGCGCAGTATTTATTTTGTTTCTTTGCTCTGTAGAATTGTCATTGCATCAAAATAGCATATAGTATTTTCGATTTTATAAATAGAATGTAAGGGTATATCATTGTCCTAAACTTCTATACATTTTACTAAGTGTAGAAAGTAATTGTGTGACTTTATATTTAATTATTTATAGCTCCAATTTAGATAGAAATATTTATTGATCATTTTGTCACGATAAAATTAGTTTCCCTACCATGGTAAATTATAATAAAAATTCATTTCATGTAGATCACGAATTCTTCTGATTAACATAACAACTATATATTCAAACTATATATCTTGTTTACAGTTAGATAATTAAACTCTTCACTTTGAAATTTTGTTCAGTCGCACCCATGCCGCGAATTATGATCTGAATACAGCAAACATGAGTCGCATATGTGTTTCATAACATACCATATTGAATATTCAATTATCGCTAGGGTTGAACGCGTACAGAGCTCATATGAATTAGTAAATTCACGCCTTTTAATAATCATATCTCATTCTAACCAAGTAAAATTTCGTTTGTATTTCACACATTTACCCATGCTTGCTCTACGCTTAAAATAATAAATGGAATAATGAACAAGTGTAAATAGAGTAATATGCACATTAATAGAATAAATTTAGGAATAAGAACATAAATATGGAGATGTAATAAAAAAATGCAGAGATAAACTATTTTTATAGTAAATTCTCACCTGTATGAACAGCCAAGATGTGAGGAGCGCCAGGCTGCTGTACTGGCCATTGAATCGGTAGTGATAAGCATAGAACGAGAAATGGTACAAGTAGAAGAACCTGAAACAAAAGAATAATTGTTTTGAGAATAGCCGAACGGTAATGATTTTTTTACTTGGAACGTTACCAATGTTACTTAACAGAGTACGTAACTCCGCAGGCTTCACAGTATATGGGTTTATATATTGTCAAAAGTGCAACAGCGATTAAAACAATTCATTATTTACAAATTTTGTATATTCCTTAAAATCGTTATATAAAAACAAAAACAAAAAAAATTGTTTGAAATAAATCTGTGCAATCTGCACTTGCCCACGCGATTCTTAATTAAAATACACCCCATCTATAATTATAACAAAATTTTACTCGTCCGCTAATTAGTAAGAGATTATTTGTTGCTATAGAAGCTACACCACGATAAGAGCATTGAAGGGTTTAAAACAAAATAATGAATATTAAAATTGTCTAGCAAGACACGATTCGAATTATTACTAAACTACCAATTTAAAGTTATAATGGTTGCTTTGGGTGTCTTATTTGTTCCAATTTGTTACAACGTTTGCAAGTCGTTAAAAATAACAGCATGTCGGCCGCATTTACGACGTAATGAAACATTTTTAAACTGGCAAAACTTTCCGATTTCGCGTACCGAAAAATCATGAAACTTCTTCTCGTCGGGGCAGGCATTAATCCACCTCCGCTTTATGGTAAATAAAACGTAGAAACAGTTTATCTCTTAATCTCCTTCTAACTTGATTACTTATTGCAGTATTTCGTGCCGCCTCGTTTGATGAACAAAGATTTCCCTCCATAATCGTTCCCATGAACTGTTAGAAGACCCGCTTTTCTGTGTCCTACTTTCGGTGGTCTTACGAAAATAAAATATTTCTTAACTGTTATGTTGACTGAATCGAATCACAATTTGATAGCAGACAACCATTTTACGACTGCTTAAATAAAGACTATGCTTGCTAATAGTTTGAATAAGTGAAAATTAATCAGTGGAATATTTATTAACGTTTCGAGTTATTCTCAAAATAAATGTATTAATTATGAATTAATAATATAATAATGATATTTTATATGTTTTGCTGACCCCCTTTTGCGTTTAATCATTAACTTACATTACTTACATTATGTAATTTTGTTCTAACCTAAATTTTCGATATTTGCTTGTATTTCCTATATTATTTGTATCACTAAAATTTGCTTACAAAACGAATATGAGAATATAAATTTATACCCAGATCTCCTAATTTGAAAGCTTCGAGGAAGACTCTACAAACTTTTCTTAATGTCATGGGCTAATAGAACATAAAAATTGACAATAAATTAGACTCAAAACTAAGCAAAATGAAACGTAAAACCAAATTTCACAAAATCTAAATATAGCCGCAAAAGCCATGTAAAGTTATCTGTTAATTCAAAGGGCGGTTTTTCTTATTTCAACAAAGAAATTGATTAAACTTTAAACCTCGAAGAATAACGAAGCCACGATATACAACGCCAAACTTGAAAACAGAAAAGAAGAGAGCACGAACTTCCCCGATGTCAAATTCTGTGTTTTACTCAATGAACATAAAAAAAGTCGTAAGATGACTTTTTTTACTTTCAGCCGCATCTTATGGGGACCTTTAAGGTGATAAGGGAGGGGTTGTAATCAAGTGATTTTTACGAGTAGCTGTTACGGGGTTGCCAATATTTGCGGATCAGGGTGGAGTTCAGACTGCAACGCCGCCCTTAAGTGAGGAAATGGTGGTCGGGACGGGGAGACAGGGGAGGTCGGCGGAAAAATGGGTATTGTGTATCCCCTCGATAAGCAAGGTGACTAATTTCCTAAAGTATACGGCGAAACTTTTCTTTCATTTAACTTTTCGAGCACGCCCGCGGAGGAAGCTACAAATTTCCTATTAAATACGAGAGGAAGGGACATTTGCATCATCCAGCAATGAATTTCGCTATGCGAAATCTTCATTAACACGGCTGGCATTATGCTTAGAATTTATTCCTGGCAAATAATAAACCGGGAATATTGAAGCACATGTTTATTACATTCGACTGGTTATCGTTACGCCTTTAGCGCGGAGTAATGAAAACTTTATGATGAATTTAATACCGAACTAACTAATTTTACATATTAAACATAACCGTGTAACAGCGAGGTTGTTGTATAATTACATTTGACGTTTCGTATGAATATTAAACGGATTCAGTTTAAACAGCTGTTATTAATTCTATGCGAAGCGACGAAGGGAAGACCCGACAATTGAAACAATCCTTGAAATACATGTTACTTACGGAAGTGATTACCACGACGAGAGTTCGAATGAGTGCCCATAAGTGATATTTTATGTCGGTACTTTACAGATTTGTTCTTGAGGAAAGGTATTTATATTCTAAAAATTTTGTATGTAATTGTAATGATTTCATATCGTTTAATTTAATCATTTTTCACGATGTTTAGTAAAGCATCGCATGAAAATAAATACAAATATAATATAGTTCTATTCAAACCCCACTATGGTTTTAATGCAACTTCTTAATATTACTTAATAATAAATTAATCCTTTTCGCTGAACAGTGTATTATGCCATTTTAATTACCTTGATTCCAAAATAAAATATGTTATGGCAAACAAAAGATCCAATATGTTATTTTTATCGACCACTAAAATTTAAAAATTCTTTTTCAAGAAATTTCATCTTCGAATAATTTTAAACGAAATTCATAAAACAAACTGCTGGATTCTGCCTATTTCGTTAATAGTAAATAGAACTGGATCATTGTTGCAAATAAATTCACAATCGTCCCTAAAATTACGACGCTCCTCGCTTGCCATAAACGATTCCGTCTGAAACGTATAACACGCCCGAAATCTTACACAGTGCGAATTTATGTACGCTGAGCAACGGTCCAAAAGCGTTTCTGCATTACGTTTTACGACGCTGTCAGTCGTAAAATGCAGTTTAGGCGTCCGGTCTATTCCGTTTTCGGTGTAGTATACGTGTTACCTCTAGTATCTAGTAGATCGAGACGAGCTTTGATCAGACCGAAGATAGTTTAGGCAACTCCCTATAATAAATCTATCCTTTACAGCATCTCGCGTGCATAAAAAAGAAACTATTATGTTTACACGGTGCTATACCGTATCAAGTAGAAATTTCGATGAAATATTTGGAGGAAAAATAGAAAAAAAAGATAATAATCGAAGCGTCTTTTGAGGGATTATTGCACAGATGAAGATGCCAGATGCCGGATATTTTATTTGAATATCGTTTTGTCCACCAACATTTGAATAATGGACGGAAAATATTGATTAATTGATGACGTGTAAACACCTCACATGCAAATCGATACAAAGAATGTCTAGATCGAATACGTTTTATCGAAATGGACTCAGTTATCTTTAAAACGTACTTCATATTTAACATGATACTTGCTTCAAACTGTTTTCGTTTGTATAGATTTATGTGGAGATAATAAAGCAATAAACTCGAGCAATAAATTATGGAAGCAGATGCAATTATAGCAAAAATATACTCATATTTAAAGTAATGCTTATTTCAAACTGTTTTCCTTTATATACATTTATGAGCAAATAATAAAACAATAAATTTAAACAAACAATAAAAGCCTAAATTATGGAAAAGCCCAGACCAATGTCCAGGAATTGTTATGAAATCACTCGATAATCGCCGCGTTTAAGAGCTCTGAAATTTCAATACCACGAATGAAAGAGAACCTCGGCAAGTAGAATAGTCCGTGCTTAGTCAGACGAAGAAGACGGTCGAATCAGTAGGCGATAAATTCAGCGTTTGCGTAACAGGATAATTCCGTTTTAACGTAGGCGGCAAAAAAAAAGAGCTGCGGGGCGGCATAAAGACTGGGCGATAGAGTGTAGAAGGAAAAAGGATGAGGAAGAATGCACGTTCAAAATCCCGAGTTACGTATTCCGGAGACATAGCGTCTAAAGTGTCCCACGCTCGGGGAACCACAACCATCCGACGACGATTCATAGGTCTTTCCCGAGAACGGAAAAGGTAAAGAGGGGACTGGAGACTCTCCAAACGCATTCTGAATTCACTGAATAGTGCTGGCCCCTCTCTTAGATCGCGATGGATACGCTCGGACTCTGAGCACGATTTTTGCAAGTTTCCAACTTCCGGTCTCGCTCTCGAAATCTCTCGAGCGACACCAGTTATCGACCGAGACACTTAACCCTGTACTGCATAGCGCGCCTAATCGAAAAACAAAACAAACAAATGTCTACAAAGTTCACTGAAAAAGTTTAAACAGGATTTTTGCGTAATGTTTTTTTGAATATTTTCTACGGCAGAAATTCTTAAAAATTAAAACACATAATCTGAAATTCGTTCTAATCGGCATTCATGCTACCTCCAAGCAGTCGATTCTCAAGCAGCTAGGGCATTTTACCAAAGGCACAGAAACCAAATTTGTAATTTGCAGTTCATCGTTTCCTCGTCCGGGGAGATTTACGATGCAATATAGGGATCTCCGGGTATTCCAGATCACACGAAATGGATTCGCCAAGGGATACTTTGTCTTTCGTTCACCTTCTCCGGGGTCACAATTCATGATAGCCCAACGCATCGACGGGGATTTACGACGTGATAGGCGCGTGTATATTCATATAAAAGTGTTGTCGCGTCCAAAACAGCCAGGTATCGTTCATTGTTAAATTCACACAGCGGAATATGCCTGCCGCGGCGTAAGCCGAGGAACAAGGAGAGAAACTTACGAATAAACAGGATCGCGACGGAATACAGCCTTACGTAACGTGGACATTCGAAACGGGCGAGCACCTATTCGACTGTTCGGGAATGTCGGCCATAACCGATATACCGAAACGTCCCGGCCGAGGTCCTCTCCTCTTTTTCCTCGCGTTCGGTGTATTACCAGAAAAAAAATGGCGCACTTAGTAGGAGTGAAGAAAAAAATAAAGGAAAACGAAAACAGAGGAAAAAGTGAAGGAGGAGAAGCATATCCTGCAGCGGTGGCCCGATACAGGAAAGAGGATCGCATTAGGTAGAGCCAAGGGCCAAGAGAAGAGGCAAAAGAGGAATGAGAGAAGGAAGGAGAAGAGAGAGGGGCCAACGGGGGGACGTAGCCGTCTCCATAACTGTACGGTCCACTCGACTAACGTAAGTATATTGTCAATCAATCCAAGGTATAAAAGCAATCTGAGGTTCGGTCGACGGGGCGGCGGGATCCCGTGGGGCGTGGACGGGGCCGAAGGAGCTAAGGATCCAAGGAACAGAGAAAGGAGAGTGACTCCAGGGAGAAGGGGCAGCGAAGGAAGCGGCCAGAGAGTGCAAACAAACCCCTCTCTCTGCCGCGATGGTGGAACGGACCGAGGCAGGGAACTTGATAGAAAAGGAGAAGTCCTTTACTCTGGCCACTCGAAGGACCCTGCCCAACAAATAGGATGAAACTAAACTCCTGCTTCTGGTGTGCCTGTACCTATGCTTATAGACACGCGTGTAGGTGTACCACGGGACTTGGCCGTGGATGTGATCGCGTATACGTAGCGAAACTCAGCGTGACCGAACGGATATGGCCGATGGTGGGATGTATCTGAGAACGTCGAGCTGGAAGACCCTGGGTGTCCTCGAGGAGGTGACGTGTCCTGTTCACGGGGAGCTCCGAGTGCTAGGAAAATATATCGGTCCGACCGCCAAGAGAGACAATGACAGCAACGGGGAGAGAAGCCTGGCGGCGGATTGATAGATGTCTTTCAAAATCTCTTATTTACGGTTCGTTTTATGGGTAACTAACGGTAGAGAATGAATCTAACGCCACTGACGATCGCGAGATGTTTCGAACAGCGGGACATGATGTCCTGTTCCTTCCTGGTTCACTCGAAAGACTAAACCAGATTAGTTCTTAGTAGGTTAGGTTCTCGGGTAGATTCCAATTGAGTATCGACGAACGAAGTTAGTTTTAACACTTTCCCATTGGAGAACCGAGCAGTACAACATTTAGAATAGGTAAAAGTATAAAGTAATCCGTCAAAGTTATTTGTTACCACTTCATCTGACAAAGTCTAAAAGTTTGACGCTGCAAGTTGTCCTACCGGTAGGCTAACTCATCATGGTCATTCAATTTGATGTTAATAGCAAGTTTGTGACCCACTGGTAGGTCTGCGAATAGGAATTACCCTCGAAATGATCGAATATGGTCTTTTAAGAAACCTGGTCCAGGGTACCAGGAAATAAAAAGCTACGTATAACTGTTTTAGCTGTAAACTATACCTACTATAAATACAACCATTAGGTGAAGAAATTAATTCTGTGCCCTTCAGCTTATAGGGCATGACGAGACGAAATTTGTTTATATTTAAGTTTATTCATAGGATGCTTAGTTTCGAAAATAAAAATTTTTAAGTTAGAAATTCCTTGCAGAAATTGAATATCAGGAAAAAGATCTTCTAAGTTTTCAATTTTTATCTCTGAAACTAAACGTCCTAGAAATAAACTGTAAATATGAAAAAGTTCCGTCTTGATATCCTCTATAAGCTGATATTTTTTTTTAAATTCATACGTCCACGCATCTTAGAATTTCCAGCCAAAAATGTCCCTCGGTCAAAGGGTTAAGCTAACGTCTGAAGACAACAGATGGAGGGTACAGGCGTTGACGCAGGCATGTATAACACATCTATTCAGACAACGCAGATGACTTCAGCCATGCACCAGCAAATAAGGTTACAAGCCCCTTGCGACTCAATGAAAAGTTATCCCCTCCTTCAACGTCGCCGGGGTTGGACTTGCGGAAAATGAAATAATATCGACGCAAACACACGGGACCGAACGCCAAAAAGGTCGTGGATAAATACGTAAGAGAGTTTACGGAAGTAACGGTGGGATAAGGAGACCTCGTGAAGGAGGAGTGGAAAAAATTGGAAAGGAGAGAATTGAGGGAAAGAAGGAAATACGCCGTGGGATCCTAACACGTGGCAAAGCTCTTTGTATACCATAGATTTTTCGACGTTGAGACGGATAGCAAATCTGGATAATGTATTTGCAGAATATCGCACTTGTGACCCAGCCGCAACCACGCAAAACTGTTCATATTGTTTTCCCAGGCGACGCTCCTTACTTTGCTCTCCGTGTCTCGTGCGGCTGTATTTTTAAATAATTAAAGAGTATGGCGAATGGCTCGATGGAGGATTTAACGAATGTAAACTTACAAGGAAGCTACGGAGTGAGTTCTTCATTTTTCTTTTTACTTGTTAATTAATGTTTAACCCTGAAAAGAATAGGGAGAATCTCACGTGATTATATCAGTGAAAGAAATGATTAAAAGTAAACAGAACAAAATTAATTTGACTGTGAAGTTGACTAAAGAAAAAACTTTCGAATTATTCTAGTGCCTTCAGGTGAGTCCTGAAGATACAGCAGAGCAGTTCAAGACAGGCGCTCCGACTCGGTCGAAATCCGTTGCGATGATAAAATGATTTCTTTGGAGTGTCGAGCGAGTAACGTGCCAGTGGTAATCATTAATCATGCGATACCACGCGTGGGCCACTTCCAACCAGACTCAGAAGTTCAAAAAAGAGGAACGAAGGAAAGACGAGTGGTACGGAGAGGAGACTTCCAAAGCTCGCGCCGGTTATTGTGCGGCTGCCAGGTTTATCCGGCCTTTAATACTCCCCTCCGTATTATGTCAGTTGTATACAATAATCACGCTCTGGCAATATAGAATAGAACGCAAACGTTGTTGATTATTCTGCGAGAATATACAGGATTACCGTTGTCTATAGCGCAGAGTCAATCCTCTGTGGTCAAGAATTACCAACTTCGGGACATTTTTCTTGAGCTTTGTTTTTCTGTTTGTCTCTTAGATAAATAATTTTCCTATCAACACGATGTTCAAGATGGTCAAAATATATTGGACACTTTGCGTATAAATGAGTTAGTTGAAATTAAGTTACACCTTGTAATATGGTATTGTTACATCATACAAGGTATTTATTATCTCAATTATAGGAAGTAAAAAGAATCTTTCATCATTCGTAAATTCCGAATAAAAAGTTGAAGAAAAATGGAACTCATAACTCTTAAATGGAAGCGTGACTAAATTTGATCACATGATCTAACGAAACTCTATGCTTTCTATTCGACAGAATTTTTAAAATAATCCATTTTATGAGGATGTACAGTTCCTGTCGTAATGGTTTCAAAGTGTGTTTGATAGTCGAGGAGAAGAATCTTCTCTTACTGTTTACATTCGTTTCTGTTTCATATTGTAGACGTACAGCTCAGATATATCTTACTATACCTTTCAATACGTGCATTACTTTGAAAATTGTTTTCGATTCGGAGTGGATACATTTATCGACGATTGTACGCAAGGAAAAAGTATAGTCGTATCCTCATAAAAAAGATAATTTTCTTCATTATTGAGACCAGTAGCACGAATCATGCAATAAGTATATGAACATTGAAAGGTTTATTTATCCATAATTATGATTAATAAGTGAAAGATACATCTCCTTCGCGAGTATAATAAAATAAATCCACCGAGTTCCTAGATTACAACTGTAATTAGAAGTAAAAGTTTTTAAAACTCGAAACGTATTTCGTAATGTTTTTGCATACAGATATTCTCTTTAAACAAGTATTTATTTAACGAAGAGCGACAGAATAAATGGTGTAATATTAGGGATTGGTAGAACTTACTGCAATATGGAAATGGCAGTATTGATAGTTATCTTGGCAATAATACAAATTTTTATTATACAACATGTTCTTACCCAAACGATATAAAAATGATATGAAAGTAACCAGTATATAAAATGCACTTCGTGTGGAACACCCCGTATATGTACCGACCATTGAAAACTCGACGTGAGTTGACTTTAAAAGCATCCGCGTAAAATTCGTTCAAATGTTGAGAAGTATTTACAATCGTTTAAGAGGACATGGAAACTCGCCCAATTGAGACCATTGGCGGTTTGCACGAGCAGCTTGCCAATAGCTAGCGATCTCTTAAACTCTAATTCTGCCACACCCGGCCGCTGGAAAGTGGTCACTGCGGTGCCTACAAACGTTTTATCGTTTCACCCCCATCGTCTAAGGAAAATAAGCAATTTCACCTTTATTCGGCGATCTCTGCGAAACTGTGTTCATATCCAGATGAAACTGACTCTAAATCAATATTAAACGATATCGTCAGACTGTGACACCGTACAGAATTCTTCTTTAAGCACTTTAAGTACTAAAGCACTTAGAAGATCATTAGTTTTTAGTGTTATGAGAGCTTACTATTCAACAAAAACGAAGTATGTATATTTCTTTCATTTTTACTTCTTTAAAAGAGAAATAATATAGTTTTAATATCTGATTTTAAAATATGTATGTTGTGTTATGTTATGTAATGTTAGCTATAAGGAAGTTACTTGGAGTTATTTAATGCTTAGTGTTTCATTAACAAAAGGATTGTTCAGCAAGAATGCAAAAATTCATCCACATTTTATTCTTGTGCGTTTATGTATTATGTAAAAATTCTTACATACAAACACTTGTAACCCCCCAATTAGATTACAGAACGTGGGTTTCTACTGTATGTATTTTTGATCCTCCCGTGGAAGATCCTCGATAGGAGGAATGGACGCGTGACCGCAAAGTTTCTCGACGTAGTACGATGAAATATTAACGATACACCGCTCGGTTATCAGATCATCGTATCGTCGGTCTTCCCGAATTTGCTTTGCGACCGTCACGAGTTCGTAAATGCGTGAGGGAATGCTCGTTCCCAGGCAATCAATATGATCCTCTGGGACGGTTGATTACCATCTCGTACATTTTCGAGAAAGTTTTGAGTTCCGTGACTCGCTTACACGATGTCTCACCCCGGGGCTCCCGATGTCCATTTCGATCCGATCAATTTTAATGCCGCTTTAAACGTACCGAAGTTGTTTGCCGGAAAGTTCGCGGCGATTAGCCGAGGTCCTGATCGAGTATTCTAATAGACGAGTAATTAGAACTTAATTGTTGCAATTACTGCTCGGCCAAGAATTTACCGGATCGAACGAGGATTCAACGTTTATTTATTCATTTCGGTAAACGGGCACGAGCCATTAGCATACATGAAATTATAAGCGCTACTGGGATGTTTTCGAACGATGAAAGTTTGTTTGGTAACTGCAGTAGCTGAATCTGTAGCAAGGATTTTACGAATGCATTAACTACGCGTAGTATGAAATGAGAATGCAGTTTGTACTGTCTCATTTTAGATACTTATTATGCAAATTGTACTTTTCTAATGGGTATGTTTTAATATAATTCAATTTATGAAATACAAGAATTTTCAATTGTTAATGTAACAGATTTTGTAAATATGTCTACGCGCGTTCAAAATTGATAAACGTGATATTTTAAAGTATGGTATTATACGAAAATTGTGATTATAAATAGGTTTTAGAATTTTGTTTTTTGATAATACGTTTTACATTGAAAAATTAATATTTGCTGTTACACAAAGGGAGGTAAATTGTGGTTTATAATTTCATTGAACGAACATTCTAATTAAATAAATATACTATATACCATTTCTAACTCTATTTAAACGTTAATTCGTTAATATTTCAATTTATATAATTTGATAGAAACATTACAATTTCAATGTAAAATTTGACACTAAAACTACCGAGATCCTTGTAAAGTACATGTTAGAAATACGAATTAAATACAAATCAACTCATTTGGTAGTTATCCAGGTCGTTATTCGTCAGAAAATATAAATATTCCGATTGTAAATATTCCAGTGCCTCGATAAAAATATGCGCTCCTCGATGAAATGTAAGATAAAAGAAAGAAAGAAACTATGCTCATCCCGCAGAATTTGGAAGGCAAACTACGTTCATGACGGCGCAGCGAAAGAACAGAGTCGACAACGGCTTTCGTTGCGACACGATACCACTCCACTAATTAGACATTAGCGCAACAAACAGCCCCAAGGTACCGTGTACCCTGCTTCCACCCTGTCAACCAGTTCCAGAAACCACCCCAATCCCCCTGACGGAATGCTCAAGTTACAAATTAACTTGCAGAGATCATCCGTTTCCACCTCGATGCTCGCCGACACCTGCTTGGTTCGTAGCCCTCCGAAGGAAATTCAAAAGCAATAAAAAAAAAGAAAAAAGAAAAAAAACAGAAGAAGAAAAGAGAGAGAGAAAAGTAAAGAATGTTCACTCTCGCAGTCAATTAATTTGCTGTAATGTGTTTTAAATCTGCGGTGCGCGAACATGAAAGGGAGAGGATGTTTCTGAAGCTTAGCTTTCTTACGATACAATTGTTACGTCGTGATATACAAGCGCTGGGGATAATCACGAATTCAATTACTCTTTCTGCTCTCTTCAATATTTCCAAGAAAGTGGTGATCCCGTTTGTAATTGGATGACAAGAATTTCTGTATACGAGCAGCTTTTTATTTTTATTATGACTGTGAACTGTCTGCTCAATATTACAAACCAAAACTAAAAAGATTGTTGACATTTACAAACGTTGCATTTTATTATGATTTATAAAACATTTTGCTGCTCTGTGCTACACCGTGAGGATTGTGAGAATAATTAAGATATCGTAGTTAAAACAGTAGGCGGAAACCAAAGCTAAAAAAATCTAACACGATTTTCATCAACTATAAAACGTGAAGTATTAACGAAAATACACAAATTGAAGCTTAAATAAATATTAATTTACGTAAACATCCACAGTCCAATTACATGCATTGCAACCCATATCTTTTATTTAATAAATCTAATTAATTCCTCTTAATTAATTCCTAAATGAAAAAGTGACACAAAAAATGATACTATCTCTTATCACTTCCCCAACAGTCCAAATACTACTTCTAGAATTCGCGAGTAAACACAGCCTACCCCGTAATTGGTCTTTGTCAAACAGGTAGGATTTGACCCTAAACAAATATAGTAAATCGCAATTAGCACGCGGACCAACACCAAACACCGCGACGTCGATACTCAATGCCAAACTAATTAGGATCGTTATCCCAACCTTCGGGAATCGCGCGAGCAAGAAAATACGCTTTCTAACCTATTTTATCGCTTCAACGGAAAGGTCCCCTCTTTTGTATAGTTTTTGTCCTTTTGGAGAGACGAGGTGGAAAGATCGATGATTAACAAATACATAGAGAGAAGCGAAATGACGAATCAGCGAGGCGTCCCAATTACGTAAGGTATACGGAAAGTAACGAGGATTTCATCGATGTGTCGCAACGATCTGTTCCCATGGTTACGTCATTGGCGAGGTGTACCGTGTACCTTCGTGCCCAGGACCTCTCTTCGATGTTAAGGTTTGCTAGAAAGGGAGCGAGAGAGAAACGGGAGACGAGAGAAACTTGCCGACAGTCAGAGAACCGTGAGAGATTCAAGAAAGTGTGGGGGGGATGAACGTTACCAATTATGAGGAATCACGCCTGATCGCGTTCAAAATGTGAAATCGTACCGTGCGCTTTGGATCCACCTCGATAAGGGTCTTGAGACGCTGATACGAGAGAAAAGAAAACGGTATTAGAGGACGGGTCTCGTCTTTTCTAATTTTTCTTGTCGTGCTAGCGTTAATTCCGTTTCTGTCTACGAGGCGACGGAATATTCCCAGCGTAATAAGTGCGTTGATTTATAATGAATTCTGGTCTGATAAAATTACTATAGATGCTACAAGGTGCCGATGGGAGCATTATTTATAATAATGTGAGTTCTAAGATTATAATGGGGAACGAACGAGTATACAAAAATGGGAACGACACAGGTGGATTGTTGATTTTATTTATGACGTATACTAATATGGAAAACATGGAAAAAATATATATTTTACATATACATTATTTCTATTAATTAATATGATATTTTCTTATTTTCGTTTTCATATTTAGTAAAATAAATAAGATGAATGATGATGGAGAAAAAGAATATTCTCAGGAAGAAAATAATATATGCATGTAAAAGTATGTACCAGAGAATTTTTATCTCATTCCTCCCACATGAAAAATAAATTATTATTTTCTGAGATGATCCTTAGATAATGGTGCATACCGAAATGGATGAAAACATGTCCTCAACCTATTCACTGCCAGGCAAATTTAGAGCGTTTTGCTCTGAATGTCAAGATATATAATTAATATGTAATATATACATATGTATATGTAATATGTAATAACCTACCTCTTTTGAAAGACCCCCTAAAGGAAAGTCTATCAATCCAAAGGGTTCAAATAACCAGAGACTCAAAGTTCCGATAAAACAACGCAACAGCGAAAAGGATTCAGGGGCCCAAAAAATGTCCCTGGTATTAAAGAGCAGAAGACAACCGGATTCTTATAATTGAAGGAAGCTTCGACCCTCTGGGTGTGACGGTGCCCTGGCAACCGAGCCAAAGCTTTGCCTTCGCCGAACCTCGGAAGGGCTGCGAGAAGTGCCAAAGGGAGAGGGGGTGAAATTGAAAAAGTAAGAGCGGAAAGACGAAAGAAACGAAGGGGAAGAGAGCGAGACGACGGAGAAACCTTCAATCCTCCCTTTAGTTCCACCGATCTTCTCTCTCCGCAATCATCCCTTCGTAATTAACCTCCATTACGGCAGTTTTCTGTTACCCACCCATTCCTGACCGAGGAGCCCTCTTGCGACCACCCTCCCCCCCCCTCCAACCCCTTCCCGCGCGATTCACGAGAGGGATAGAGTTGCCTGTTTCCTAGGAAGCGGTAGATATCGGTGATAGTTTATTATTCTTCTAATGGAAAGCAGCAGACATCCACCCACGCCCACCCACCCCTCCATCTCTCGTCGTCGACGTCTACGGCGTCGCTGTGTCGTAATCATCTTATGCTTTCCGAGCAAGCTCCTAATTATCGCGAACGCCGTCTCGAGATACATTTCCATGGATATCCGGTACGCAGCATCGCAGATTTTCGCAGGGGAGCCAAGGTGAACGAGATAATTAGGATTATGACGAATAATTGGGGATCGCAACCCGTTACTCGAGCGAGCTTTTTAAGTTCGTCTCGTGATTGTCTCGCGACCGGGGAAAATCGGTGCCAGTTTACAATGAAATCCTAATTATCGCGAAGATTGACGTTTACGATGAATTTATATAACTTCGCCGACTTAACTCGCCCGCCCCTAAGCAACGGTGTTGGAACGCGTAGCGATAATTATTCCGTTAGGCTGGGCCCCCGGAAATAACAGCGTATTTAACCGTTCTTAAGGTAACTGTTATGACAAGAGTAAAAAGTGTCGTGGGATAATCGTTATTTGTATCGATTAAAATATATTTTTATTGTAAACGACCTGCGGATGTTAATGCAAATTTGTGTCTTTATACATGTAGACGACAAAGAATCTTAACCCCTCGTGATTCTATGTCGAATCAGGCTCGACAATAATGTACTGAAATCAGAAAATTTGGAGCGCAGAGGGTTAAACGTAAGTATTTCTTTACTTCTAATTGTTGTAACGTGTATTCTATTTTTTATATTTTATGTATATTTTTGTTTCAAGCGGAACAAGTATGTGACAGAAAATGTGCCTTTGATAATAAGATATGAACATTATCTTTTCTTTTTTTAATACAAAACAAAACGAACACAAAATTAATATGTTTCATTATTTTCTAAAAATTGTTTTGTGTATTATTTGACCCACTATCAAGTTAAATACTTCTGCATTCAATTGTAAAAAATGTGAACTTTTTTCAAGACCAGTCAATTATATAAATGAAATGGTGGTATGATTAGTGTTAATAGTACAAATAAGCAGTTATTTTCGAGTCGACATTTTTCCAGTATAATTTTATTTCCTGTTCCTTTTTTAACCGACTTCGAAAAGGAGGAGGTTACTCAATTCGACATGTATTTTTTTTTTTTAGTTCGAAGCACTTTCAAATATCTTCCTCCCTCATATGCGTGGAAAGTAGATCATAACGGCCAACATAATCACTGTCACAATTACGCTATTATAGAGAACCGTATCAATGTAGCAATGCAATTACAAGCAACTCAATATCTCCAGCCTCTGAATGCATTATGTTCGGTAATCGTCTTCGACAGAATCTTACTGAATACTCGGGATAACAGCCAACTCCTGATACTATTACCACGCTCCTTTACACTGTGCAGAGTTTCCGTGAACTATTATCGGATTCGTAGGAAATGTACACTCTTAATAAGCTGGCAAATTCAACAGCGGTAATCCTATTACGCAGATAATTCGAGTGTCTCTTCACCAAAACTGAAGAACAATTTCCTTCTCGTCAAATAACTAGGTACAATAAATTCGATGCGGAAATACGTTCGCGTTCTGCATCATTTTGCGCCCCTACAATAAACAGCTTTCGATTCTCTAATCTATGGAATAGCCAACTCTAGAGATGTTCAAAAGTTTCTATCGAATTATCAAGAACGTTTGAGTAAAATTCTAAAAATGACTTTAGGATCATTTTGTGTCTGTAAAATCATCGATAATCCATTGCAATAATTCGTGACTCGAAAGGCTATAAACTTATCCGTTGAGTATCTTCCGCGTGGAAGGTTGTTAGAAAAGTTTCCCAGACACGGTGAGATTCACGTTCGATTGGTAGAATCCCGATCGATCAATCCAAATCTGACCGGAAGACGATGAAAGAAGAGAGACTTCCGTCGCGGCGGAAGCCTTCCCGTATCGGTATTTATACGTTAAACGGCGACACGCTAGGACGAGCGGGGAGGGCAGACGAGGGTGGAAGCACGACGCCATTACTATGCAAATAGATTCGTAGTGACACGATGAGAATGGGCCATACCCCGGTGCACCTAACTGGCGCCCGTCAGGACACCATTTAATAGTGTAGTTTCGCCTGCACACGTCGCCGCGCTCGCCGACCGAGCCCCTCTGGTCGAACCACCCACACGGATCCACCTCCGGTTCGCCCCCGAACCCCTCCCGTCCACCTCTTTCCGCCATCACAACCACCGGCAGCATCACCGAGGCCCGATATAGGTAATGAAATTGTCCATGCATGAACCGACGGGGTGGCGAACGTTTGTTCTGCGATCGAGCGAATACGTCGTTGCGTGCCTTTTGCGCAGCGAACCAGATTCCCGAGGATTTGCCGGAATTTCAGGTACACAAATGAGTACCTATATGACGCGTACGCTCGCAGCAGAAACGCGATCCGACGCCACGATTCCGGTGGGGGGCATGAAACAAGGGTGGAGAGGGGGACGGAAGGGAGAATCGGGCAGACGTACGTACATAGAATCCCCAACGGATGGGTGGAAATAGACGTGATAAAAATATAAACGAGATGATGAGAGACGGAAACGCGCCGTGCAACGAAACATCACGAAGTTCCGTCGTCCCCGGTAGATTTGCAGCCCGCTTTTGCGCTTATAGTGTCTGCTAATGGCTCTTCCGCCCCTACCTTTCGATGCTCTCAGCGTCTATTTTTTATTTCGCGAGTGCTTCTGCGCGAGCGATAAGATTTAACTGTGTTGAAACCCAGAGGAGAAAGGGGGTGTCCCCCACGGGTGTTTAGGGGGAGGATATATAGATCTTGGATTCGAGTTTCAACCCCATTAGAGTGTAATTGTTTTCTTAGGATCAGCTTTAATTTTACCCTTTGCCCTACGATCTGCTTTAAGACTGTGCGTGCCATAGTCGTGTATAAAATTCCTGAGTATTAGGTTGTCCCAAAAGTTTCTTCCGTAACTTGCACTCAATTATTCTGTATGCCAGTGTTTATATAAATAGACAACCTAATTTCTTAGATGTTAATATTGTATAACAGTAATGGAGCAAAATGAATCGTACGCAATTTAATAATGGAACATTAGACATAAAATATTGTGTATGTATTACTTATTAATGAAATGGAAGATTATTTTGGGACAACCTAATACTTTCGTACGACGTGTCTGACTCGTGTTTTTCATGTTCGGCGCCGAACTTCGGATCACGTGTGTCACACGTTCTTATAGGCTAAAG
Source organism: Hylaeus volcanicus (assembly GCF_026283585.1). Lineage (NCBI taxonomy): Eukaryota > Metazoa > Arthropoda > Insecta > Hymenoptera > Colletidae > Hylaeus > Hylaeus volcanicus. The sequence continues at coordinate 9,377,975 of NC_071978.1, read as the reverse complement.
GTTAGGGTTAACTAGTACTAAAACTAGTATCGAAAAAATAAAAAAAAATCCTAATAGTGTAATTTAGCACGTCCTAAGATGAATAGTATTATCTAAAATATTCAGGGCAAAGTTGAAATTGGTAGAATAATTATTTACCGAGTTATGCTGTCAACGCGGTTCAAAGACACGGTTTCGAGAAAAACACGATTAAAGTTTACGTCGTGTACGATCATCGGCCCGGCACACCTTTCAAAATAAATTTATAACTTCCGTAATTTGTCGAATTTCAAATTTATTCGGAGTGCAAAATATTCGTAAAAGTCAATACTTTAATTTTAAAGAACTTTTTCCACTCGATCTTTTCACTTTTTACGCTGGTGTAATTCCTTGAGGCTCAATAACAAAACTCAAGGCGTTATATAAATTAGATATACAAAAATACTATGTTAAAAATGTGCGCTATTAAAAGTCTGAATTTTCTTTTTCATAAAGTTTACGTTTTGAAATAAAAATTTTTATTTTCTACGCTCCACTCCACATGTATCTACCTATTAGTATTCCGAAAATTAATGTCACAGTATAAAGTGGCTTCAGAATTTTGTTCATTAATAAACCAAACATGGTAGACAATATACTCAACTTTTTCTTTTAAATGAATGTTATGAATGACATTATTATAATTACACATGGAAGTCGACGTGTAACTGTCTACTACGGCTTAGTTGACAAGCGTATTGTGTTATTAAAAAACAAATTCAATAAGTTCCTAATGGGAAACCCTTTATAATTACTTTTGTAATAATTACATGCATCATAGTAACGTATACCAGGTAATAGGATACACATGCAGTTTTGTACACCGCCACTGTATAAACAAAGGAAACTGTAACTTCAAAATCTAAAATGATATTCATTTTATAAATTACATAACAGTGTGTCCAAACGCTCCCTTGATAACTAGGACCGATATACAGAACCACGATTATTATTATTAGACCGTGGATGTTTATGCAAACTTATATTTCTATACATACAGATAAATGAAATTTAAATGAAATTATTTCTTATCTTATAAACAGTGTAACATGTATTTTATTATTAACATTTTATATATAATTATTTTATTATTGTTTCAATTATTTAATATATTTCAATTTGTCCAGATCCTCATACATTTCCCCATATACATTTCCAGTTACCATAAATACTTAATTTTCTATAGTCTAATAATCATATAACATTCGTGGCCAAATACTGCTAAATATTTGTCCAAAAAATTTATCCTAGCCTGATGAAACAATACTCTATAAATCCCCCAATTGTCGCTACCGGTGAATGAAAAAAAAATCCTAGCATTCTCCTGGAATATGTGTCGAATTCTGACGTATTGCTTCAATTTTGTTCAATACTACCCCATGGCCAGTTATCACATGCATTTTCACCGAAAAACTTCGTACGCAATGCGATTGTAACATCAACAACGGCATCGATACTTTGAACACAGCACACCAGAGGAAATGTTTTTTCTATTATACCGAGAAAATAAATGATATATTGTTCTGGAATAAAACTAATAAAAGTGTATACGAAGTGATGAGAGACGGATCACGAGCGAGAGCACAAACATCACGAAAGTTCTATATAGCAGATTTACAGTTTGTTTGCGCGCACGTATTGTATTCCCTGTCGGTTTGTTTTCTCGTTGTTTGACCACGTGCGATTTTTAATTTAATGAATCCTTGCGCTTCATTCTGCGAATATTCTGTACAAATATGCACGTACGATTTAAAATATTACACACGGTGAGCACGACTATCAAACGCGAAATATCCGAAATACAATGACGTTCAAAACGGGACAAATTTATTTCGTAGAAAAGGAAAAATGTCAAAAATGGAAATAGAAATGTAAATTAATCGAATTTTTGTTTTATCTGAGATGTGAAACAGGTCGCTTGAATTGTCAATTTTTTGTAATATGTATCACAGTAAAACATCGCAATTTAGAAGATCATTTTATATTTGAAACTCCAATTCCTGACTGAAAATTCCAATGATAATTAATGGTCCATTCACTTTTTGTTTTATGTATCTTAATTTTTGCTATACCTTCTTCAATTTCAAACATTCCTCAAAAGATTTTCTTCTATTTTGAAGCTGAGACTCTAATAAATTAAATGAACCATAACTTTTATTGTTTTGTGAATTCCTATTATTTTTAGAACGAAATTTGCTCCTGTTGACCATACTCATCTTTTGACCAAACATGTTTTCCAGAAATGACGGATATAGAATTGAAAATAGCGAACTTTAAAATTCTGATGCTGCTTCTTCAACCAAACGCATTCACGAAGACCTAAGCGTCTTCCAGACGCACGAAAACGTATTCCAAGATGAACATTTACTGCCTCTCCGCGATGGCAGAATGCCATTTTGAATTACGCATACCATGAATAAACAGGAATTTCATTTCGACGATGGGCGTAAAACTTGTCCCGCGTTACCAAACTTACGCCGGTGCTTTTAATGACGCGTGAAATTAAATATGCAGATATGTCGCGGTGCGCGTTTGAACGATTGTAATCTCTCTTCAGAAAGACACTTTTATACGGGGAAAACGAGCGGTTGAACGAGATATTTATCAGCGAACGTATATCGCCCCAATTTTGTATTTATCAAACATTAAAGAGCCATTCGGATCGGCCACGCGAAAATTCTATAAAATTTCTTGCAAATCGTGCTAATATGTCCGAGTTAACGTTTACCAAAATACACTTCACGAGTAACGCGCACGTTACCAACTATGCAGCTGTACGTTTTAATGATATTCGTGATTCGATACGAACCGATGCGCGCATCTCGTGAAACGTTTATTCCAAAGTATTGCAAAATGATATAATGATCGACTTAGGACTTAGGTAATACACGCAATTGCCATGGTCAAAATTTCTGGACCTTCTTAAGTTAAACTTGTCATTTATTTCTAAATTAATCTTTCCTTTTTTTTGGCATTGCTTATTTTTATACATCTCATTTTACTGATGAATAAATATTTCTATTTAAGCTGAGTTTATAATATAGACATATAGATTATAGAGTCAAGTAGGTAATCTGTTATGAATAGATGAAGTACAGTTATGAATAAATGAATGTAAATGCACAGATTTATATAAATATAAAATTATAAAAAGCTACTTGATAATTTGCTGCATTTTAGCCATTTACAAATATATCTGAACAAAAAAATTCATATATTAAGTTCACCGCTGATACATACAATTAGACTTTGTTTTGAACTGAAATATGCATCTAACTCTTGAAAAAAAATTCTTGAGTTCTAGCTATGACATCTGCGTGTACCCTGTTAATTCCTTATGATGTCCTCGCGTTAGGGAAAATAAACGTCGAATGTAAACTAGACTTTAAAAGGTAGAAACCGTAAAGGCGAATTAAATATTAAAACGATACCGAAGGTTCATAAAATTTAACGATATCGTGATGGATTGGCCTGTCAGTCGATGATAATCCGTTTCAGAATATTCTACTTCCGTCGCCTATTTCATTTTACGCTCTTCAAATGATATTTGCATTTCACGGTATCATGGCGATATTAATATTTCAATATTAACATTTTTAGATCATCGTGCGTGCCATGAATTGGAAAAAACAAACGCAATCGATCCGCCTTGAACAATTTTCATCCTACTAAAAACTTAATGTACTGGGCTCAAAAAGTTATGTGTTTCTTTCTCGATAAAGTCCTCTGAAACACCAAAAAATATACTTGTAATGGTAAAAAAAAAATTCGTTTAGTGATGAAAGAATATCTTCCATCTCAAGATCCATTTTCAGAAAAGACCCTATTAAGTAACTCACTCTACGTTTCGAATACGAAAAACAGTGAAAATAAAAGATAAATGAAAGAAAAAATAGCTTTCTTTCCCGAACATTTTTTCAACGCGATAACACGCGCATACTATCTCGTCCTCTATCTTTATCCCGGGTTTAAAACAATGCAGATCTGTATTTATTTCTCGGTCTACTCGGCCCCGTAGCCTCGATAACACAAAGAAAATATCGCGGGCATGCAGATTGCTATTGTCGTCGTTAATTCTCATTATCCCTTAATTTTATAAGCGTATCTCCAGCCGAGATCGGGCATTCCTCCGTGGAAACTACGCTTAACACATTCGCTGCTTAAAACGACAATATTCATTTGTTAATGTCGTCGGTATTTTGTCCCGGGATATAGACTCTATATGCTTCGGAAAATTCAATTTCCTGTACACCATTATCGCAAAAAAAAGACACTCGTTTCGTCCTCTTCCAGCTCGTTACTTGGAACGAATAGCAGTCATGCGATTTCGAAAAATCGAACAGACTAAAGAAGATATTTTACAGTTTACGTGTTTCACATCGATAAAGTAGAATTAAGAAATTATATGGTATCAGAGACATGGCTCATTAACTGAATCATCATGGTTGGTTGTATATATCAAATTAATTAAATCAGAATATGCACGATTACTGATTATTTAGTAGAATAATGTACCACCAAAGTACTTACGTACGTTAAGTTTTAGAAATCCATGAATGAGTAATCTGGTTTTTAATCTGGTTTGTTTTCTGCATTTGTTTCGTAAACAAAGTTAATCGTAGTGAATAAAGCAGTAATTATTAATGAATAAAGTAGTACGATAAAACATATTCTATTAAATTCCATGAGAAATATTTTTGAACCAATAGCAACCGAATATAACGGATCTCTAGGAAGTCACATGCACTAGTGTTAACAGGATAGATCTTATTATAATCGAAATTAACGACAAAGATACGTGTACAGTCTGGACAATTTATTACAGTTGAAACTGCAGACAGCTTACTAAGCGCTGAAGCTGTCCCCAGAGGAAGATTGATGTTCGTTCACTTTGCGGTTTCGACAGAGACCAAAACAGCAATGCAATTCACAACTCGGTAGAAATACCATCGGCTTCAGCTATCGCCACATCAAAACGCGATTAGTCTATTTCAAGAAAAAACGATACATGCTGTTCGATTGTTTCCCATCGCGATCGTTCAATTGCCTTGCTCTTTCATTTTAATTCAATAAAGAAAATTCCGAAAAAAGATTCTCGATTTCAAACGCCATAAACGAGCGAAGTTAAAAACTCAAAGCAACCTCTCTTTGAACGTAATCAGGCTGCAAGCGAAAGCAACGGTATTCAATTGACTCGAACTCGTTGGCAAACGGATGCGAATTCAATTTCCAGGTGCGCGATCTCTCGACGATTCAGACCACTTAATTCCTATGAGCTGCTGCATTGTGAACATCATTCTAGCATACTTCACGATACTTCAAAGCGATTTTAATGATGCAACGAGATGAAATATTAACGATCTTACGATAATTAAAGTTCGTCACTAAATTAATCATTGTAATCTCGAAAGTGTAGGATATTTGCTGAGTGGGAAGAGAAAATTAATAAAAGATTAGTGCAATTACTTAATATTTTCATAAAGTCGGACTGTGCTACTCTCTAGCCTCGCAAGAAAATGCGTGATTTTAATATCACTATGCTTGAGATGATCAAGAGAATGAAAATTGTTGAAGCAAGTTGATCTTAACTTTTTGGGGCAATTTGGAAGTGTCAATTTTAATCCAAATGGAACTATTGAACAAATGTTCTCTATTTTACAACATACTTTCACATTTTTATGTTGTAAACTTAATATTTGTACAAATATTGAGAAAGACTTTTAGTTTATTAATTGTAGAAATGAATTCGGAGATTTCCTGAAGTAAATTTACCATTCATTTATGAAGAAAAATCGTACTTATTTTAATGTCATCTGCCACACAGACCAAGAGAGCACATGTAGTTGTAAAAACAAAATGTTATTAAAACATTAAAATGCTTAAAAATAATAAATGAAAATGTACAGAATCAATTTCTACACCCGTCTCTTCAAAACAAAGAGAAATAAAAAGGTTTAGAATGTCCTCGTAGGTTGAATATAAAATTCCATGAAATATCAAATTTCACACGTATTTTCAACTATGTATAAATGATAAGTAACGATACTTTCGATACGAAGTTACTAGAAACGATTCTTCAGTATCGTTCAAACTAATACAACCACCACGAGAGCGATTACTCTTCTCCTCTTTGGAAGAAGCAGTTTTCTGAACGCAACTGACAGTCCCCGATTAGTATTCCAAACTGTACACTCGGTAGTGAAGAAAATTAATTATGCTGGCTAATTATTTTACGGGGACTAATTTTCCGTCCAGTGTTCGCGATTAATCATGTGTCTCGTGTGGTAAATAACGGGCCTACGGTTCCGTTTCAAGGGAACTCTGCGATATCGAATATCTTTGCATAATTTTACTTGTTCCGTCTTGAATAATTCAGCATACACAAATGAAACTTAATTCGATCAAAAATTATCAACTCCTCCAGACGACAAGGAAACGATTAACGCTTTGTCGGAAATGTTGCACGGTGGCTTCAATCTTCTTATCAGAAAGATAATTAAAAGCCTATAAATTATACGTCTACAAGATTCAGAATGATCTTTTTGTGTTTTACTTAGGAGTGTAAAAAAGAAATTAAGTAACGTAACAAATACATTTTCGAAATGACTCGTAAGAGGAAAATATTAGGCATTTAAAAATATTATTCATTATTTACCAGAAATGAATCGAAATTGCGTCGTTTGCAAACGTCCCACATTCTTGTAATTAAGCATTCTAGTATTACAAATTTCTATTCAAAATTCCAGAATCATTATGAATGCTATTGTTGCAATATTCAGTGGTAATTACATTAGCAAATCTATTTACCCATCAATCCTCTAATTTCGAAAATATGATACGTATTATATTGATGTACACGAAATATTATCTTCCCTGTGTTCAATAATAACCAATTCAATAATATTCATTTACTGACGAGAAATATTGTACGTAATTTGTAAACAAATTGACCAGGGCAGTTGTAAATTAAACATAATCTTGTATATACAGGGTATCCCACCTAACTAAAATTGCCTTCGAAACTGGACCAAAATAAAAGACTACCCCCTTAACCCTAATATTTTTGGATACCTGAAACTGACGAAAGTCTAAACAAAAGACCGCCAGCGTGCACTTAACCACCTCGAATTTTTCCAGGTACACCGATATCGGTTCCATATCCACGGCTATCGATCTTCGTAGCGGGGTAAGACGTAAATCCATACGTCCGGAGGTAAAAAGAACCCCCGTGGAGGGCGTTTTGGCACCCTGTCGCGAGGACAAAAGCGTTGACCGATCGTATATAGACGGAGTGCGAAAGGGCGATCCGTGGAAAATGAAGTCAGCTCTTCGTTCCGTCAGCGTCGGAGCCAGAGCACCGTTCGGCTGGCGCCTGTCTGACGCCCCTTCGCCTCCATGCGTCCCGTATCACCCACACCCCCCTCCCCCCAACAACCCCCTATTCCCGAGATACCCGAGACGAACGCGACACCCTGATTAAAACGCCAATTCCGTGTGTATCGAGCTCCAAGTTTCGCTATTTCCTTTCGAAATCCACCTTTACGAAGTAAACACATCGGGGGTGGTAGAAAGTAATTATAGCTTCTTGCCAAGGCTTTTCGCTCCGGGTGAATAACAGGCAGTGAGTAACGTTTGTCGGCGTCGATTTAACCCGTTGCCTTGCGTTTTTATTTTTATTTTTTCTTCTTTTTCGGTGAATTCGTACGTCAGAGTTAACTGACTGGTTAAACGCAGCGACGAATAAAAAGAACGTTCGACGATACAACCCGTTCGATGAAAGGCTAGATTTCGAGCCAGTGGCGAGAAATTTTGTATGAAAGTTAGGGAGTTTATCAATGGGGAAAATTGGGTAAAGGTAAGGGCTAGTGTTGGGTATTTTTAAGACAAACAATTTTATTACGTTACGATCCTCGTTGTTAGGTGTTAAGTGTTACCTTCAGAGGAAATATAGCGATAATTTAGAATACTATATTTAATTATAATAAAGATTATAATTAATTCTCATTAATTCTCATAAACAGAACAAAAGAAATATCAGCTTGAAAAGCAAAAGAAAAATGATCGTAACGAATTAAATTATCATTTTATACTGATCTGTTGTCATTCGAACGTTGTCAGACAGTTAAATATATTTAAACACGAATCGATAAACGAGCATGATGTTGTGCAACGCGAAACGATAAGATGAGAACGGGTGTGTTTGGATACAAAATTCGTGGCAAACACGCGTCGGGGGTTTGAAAATACCAAGCATTGTTAACACCGCTCGAAATCACACGCAATTCGCATACCAACGGTACGAATAATTATCATTATTTATCAATACCACACACCACACGCCAGAGGCCGTCCTAAACTGTAATAATGAAATTCATGATGTTCGGAATTTTCCAACGACAATTGAAGATCAGCGTTTAGTACAACCCGTAAATAGAAATGTAATTCTAATCTTCTTGATAACATATGGAGCCGAAAATTAAACCATCATTATTTAAAATTGTTAAAATGCATACACTTTTATATATAACTTTGAATTAAATTCGATTTAAAAATTATACACACGTCTGTACACATTGTACAATCGGTATAGCAAGAATTGCATAACGAAAAAATTATATAGTTTGCGAATAAAATATAATATACAGACAATTTTTAGAAGTGTAATTACAACGTCGAATTCTGCACAACCCTTGCAAGAGAGACGAATAGGAGGACTGGATACATACATCCTGACAAGGTAAACTGAATTTTGAAATATGTGCATGCTGCACGAATGATTCCACATAAATTCATACGCACAAATTACTTGGACAACTAATACAAAACTTCACCGATGGGTTTATTAATTAAATGGAAAGCAAACAATATTTATTAATACACTTTACGGTTTAATATTTTGATAACATTGCGTATTACAATTTATTAAACCGTAAAATTCAATCCGATGAAAATTCAAAACTTTCAAATAAATGAAACAGTCCGTCCATTAATTAACTTCATGTTCAATATACGAACATCAAAGGTACATACATAGTTTGAACAATTCTTCTGCCAATTATTATTATTATAAATTATATCCATACAATTCATATCGTCTTCAATTCGATAATCTGCTATTGTTTCTAATATTGTTAAATAATATTCGACGGAATGTATCAGAAAGTTCTGCAACGCAATCGTGTTAATTTAATAACATGTGCACTTTGTAGACAAAACTGACAGCGTCTGAAGTTTCTCCCCAAAAATATTTAAAAAAAATCATACATACAGTAATAGTGAAGATTACTATGAATATATAAGAGGTGGTCAGAGAGTTGAAACGCCCTTCGCAGAAGACATTATATCATCCTAATTATTTCGAATTTCTTAACAGTACTCTCAAGACGACCTTCCAAAACCACAAAGACACTGTACTTCATAAACTCAGCCATAATATCGCAAGAAGTGGCCACCGCCAGGGGTTGAATTTCCATCCCCCTCCTCCTGCCTTCGAATTACCTCACTTTGAGTCTCCCAAAAGGAAACTCGTACTTTTTCCTTTCCAACAATTTTCTCGAGCATAATGCAATTTCACGGCGCTCATGATTTTCCAAGCTCGGAGTGAGAGAGCCAGCGAGGGGCAAGGGGCAGTTGAAATGAAAAAAACAAGGCGGTAGGAAACGGAACGAAGGCAATTCGAGATCATCGGCTCCACCTAACAGCGCACAGAAATGCGACGTGCCGAGGGCTCGCGGTATATAGGTACAGGTTATGTTTGCACTGTAATTTTCCACCCAACCCGCCGCCGCTCCCGTTCGACGGCTGCGGAGGAACAGAGACGTGGACAGAGAAACGTGGCGACAGAGAGGGAGAGAGAAACCCCCTAGAACGACCACCCACCCCCGTAGACTCTCCACCCATCATGCTGAAATAACACCCCAGGCAGTCCAGCCGCACTCGTGATATGCGTTTATGGGTCCCCGTCTGGCCGTGTGGCTGTGCATCGGTGTCCGTGATGTGCTTGTTATTTATATAATTGCTCAATAGCCTAAATTACGGGCCTTATTCAATCATAATCATCCTCCGGTGTTATTTGCGGACAAGCCCAGCTGATTGTAAGCACTCGACGCGCCACTTGCGAGCCGGCGTCGCGTGGCGTCGACGCCCCGTAATGCCACCGACGGCAACCGCGATGGAATGGACTGCCTCCTGCGAGAGGACGATCCCTTTCGACCGGGTTAATTCGTTGCTGGCGAAATGTAAATAGGGAATGAGCCAGAATGGGACGGAAATGACGCGGCATCTACCGCCGCGAGCCGCGTTCGAAACCCCGGTGTTGTTGCCGGTTGAAACGCGGTTCGATCGAAGATACTGTTTCGCCGGTGGTCCCGATGGATCAGACGAAAATTTAGAGGATTGCTCGATGAAGGAATAATGCAATGGTAGCCCGCGATGGTCGGGAATCGGCATGGATGATTGGGTACGCGAGGCAGTGATAGGGAATTGGTTCTGGGAAATGGTTGGACTCAATGGGGCTGCGGGAAGAGGTTCGTGATGATGTCGAACTTGTAGCTGGATTTGGATACAGGAGGAGAAGGAGGAAGGAGGAGGTTAGCGAATCGAACACTGAGCATTAACACTTGGGCTTGGTGGATTTGAAAATGCTCTAATTGCAGGAAGACTTTGTGTTTTTTCTTTCCAGAGAGGTAATAAAAGGTAGGGAATTTTGTTTATGTCTTATGTATATGTATATGTGTATGTGCAAAACGTGACGTCTTCTGGCATTCTACGTACGCATACAAACAAAAACCAGTACTTATTTTTGCATGTACCATTTCCATCACAAATCACAAAAGCTACTTATACGGACAGCTTTGAAAATTGATCACCATTTATTGACAACGTTGTCGTTAGCAACATAATTTTACCCTAATATTTGGATTTAATATTTGGATAAAATGCAACGAAGAAATAATGAATGTTTAAAGGTGTACGCAGGGTAAATATGCTTGAAGCTAATCAAACATAGCCTATTACATTAAAGGAAATGCTGCTAAAATACAGGAAATACTTAAACATTCTTCTCGAGCAAATTCCGGAATCATTAATAACGCTGTTGCGCAGATTGTAACAGGTGTAATGAAATTATAGCGGTATGAAGTCGAAATTTAGTACCATCATGTCTTCAAATATAAATTAGGACTAAGAAAGTTGCCTGAATACGGGGAACTTGGGAAACTATTCCAACAACATTAAGAGCACAGAAGCGACGAATTATATCAAGCAATTAAATCCTATAATAATCTTGAATATTACCATATACTATGGCTAGAAAGTTATTTTCACGTTGTAACGAATTTTCTTCGAAACATAGCACAATTTCTATCGCGTCTTATTAGGAATAATTGATAGTTAATAAAAGTGTCTTAAATACAAGTAACAAATGAAGCATAAAATATACATCAATAACATTGTTATTTTACAATTTTAATGCCAAGTGGAGCAGCATCTCAGATATTGCACAAAGTTGAATATGCTATAGTCTATATTTCAAAAGTTATGAATCTTATACTTCAAAAACAAAAAACACGAGTCAGTGTAAAAATAATTTCTAACTAATTTAAAAAAGCTCCAACTTTTACAAACAGTTCGAATAAAATCTACGTTACAGTCAATCCAACAGCTATCTATATTGCTTAAGGGATATCAGATAAATCATCCAACATTATCACATTCATAAAAAAGAAAAAAGAAAAAATTCATACACCAGTATTGGCCTAATTCTCAGGTACTGGACATCAACTGTCTGTCGAAAGTAGTAAACCATTTCACTTGAGTGCAAGCTAACACTCTGCGACGCGGGAATTATTGCACATCAAGAAGCCAGAGGTCAGCTACGAGCAAATGAAAGTATTAAATTATTATATTAGAGTGGTATACGCCTTAATGTCACCATTTGCTCGAATCCAGCTAGGAAGGAAGGAACACGGGTGTTTGTGTGTGCACACCAGTTCGGGATAAGTCATTCAAGCAGAACAACGAAGGAAGAGACAGCTCTTCTAGGCTCGGATGGAACTGAGCGTGCGTTATCTACGAACTGCCAAGAATCCAGATCCACATTACGGATCGAAAGTAAAGTGCACACCCCTCGGTGACGACCTAACATCGTCCTGTATCGTCAAACCAAGACCAGTTCTAGCTCTCTTCGGATCCTTTCTCCTCTTTTCATTCCCAGCCACTCTGCTGCTATCCACACACCAGACACATTCTAATTCAGCAAAAAGGATGAAGCGTCGCACAACCCTGAATAGCCAACGGATACGATTTTCCGAATGTTTTTCGAAATGAGCATACAAAATGGACAATTAACTATCGAGCTTATAAGAAAGTTTGATTATACACTTCAATTGGTGCGTAAATTTATGTAAGAACCTTTGAAATAGATGAATAATAATAATAACTTTAACTTTATTGCCTTAGTAATATTACTAGAGAACAATTCTTCTAATTCTAGAGAGCAAAAAGAAAATCACAAAAAAATGAATATGTGTGAAAAAAAGGTCTAACGTTCTAATGATACGATCTCATAACCATCTAACCACAATATAATTTTCTTGGGGAACATGTTTACCAAGGAAGACAACGAAGGCGAGACAATGACGTAATTTCCTTAATTTGTTTAAACAGTGAATTCTTCAAATATTTGTGGCCCTCGAGACTGGATCGTATCGATGAAATGTGCCACTGGCAATGACAATTCACTCAAGGATCAGTAACGTGAAACCACCCACACCCTCAGATCAATCATTTTCATCACTCACTACTTCTTCTAACAGATCATTCGATTTCCGTAATTTTTCAACATACACAGTGGTGTGAGTAATTATAGGCTCAAGAATGCATAATATTTTAATGAACAAAAAAGTCAAAATCGAATTTGAACCAACAACTCACCCTACTGTATATAAAAACTTTTAAAAACCATCGGAGACTATATTATCGAGGTCGATCATCAATTTATTAAACCAGAAAAGTATAATGCCTAATGAAAATGATTTTTGACTCCGAAACTTTCGATGCGCATGATTCGAATGTTTCAATAGGATTTGTTCGATATTCCAGTGTTAAATTAGAACGTAACGATTTTCATCGCAACGTCTTCTTTTATAACCGTAAAGACACATTACCGTGCGCACGCGTACAAAAACAAGCGAGAAAAATGTTTAAGAGATTCGCCATGGCGAAAAATAATACGGACGCAGCGAGCAGCAGACGACGACCGCCGGTAAGAATGAATTATTCCACAGCTGAGTTAAATTAAAATTATGGTTTATTCTTAATTATGTAAAATTTATACACGTACCTCGATTTATTTATTCCACCACTTTGCACTATGTGTGCAATACGCAAAAGGTCACGTACAAAACTGATAAAACAATTAATCACGAATTGCGATATTTATTTTGCTGGAATGAATATATCGATTTTATTGTGAATTTGTCTGCTAAAATACTGAAAATTTTGGTATCACCTAAAATAATCGGTTTATTTAAGGACATAGATATTTTTACATAGAAATTTAAATAAAGTGATAGATGATCATGGATACAAAGGAATTGCGTCCTATTTTGAAATGTTCTACCTTTGAACAAAGAATTATAAGTCTGTTTACTCGTGATACATTTAAAAATGTTTAATAAAATACTATTTTAAATCTTTTATTTTCAGATATACACTTTTTGTAAAGCTGTTGTGGCAGTACATGTATTAGTTTTTGAATAACTTAGGGACGGTACAAAATTTTATATAAAAAGTACCGATATTCTTTTCTCACGAAAACATAATTTGGCATCTAATTCGCCACGTACGAATCACTTAAATTTCGTCTCAACTTTATTCCCAACACTTTCGACGCCAAATGAGATAGACAATCGATTTCTGGTAATCCTATCTAACGTGTCACTTGTGTTTCAATTCATCATTCGGTACTCGACGAGCATCATGGGAATAATTAGCATTTGATGCTGCATGGAATTTAGGGTCCGCAGTTGGAACGTGTGGTAACGTTTGCCCGGTCGTCATAAAAAGTAATCTGCAATACGATTTTATTTCTTTTAAAGACCCAAGGATAAACGCAATCAAGCAATTGGTTTCACAGGCTTGGCCAGTTAAAACCTCAACCCAATGGTAAGAGTTTCATCCATTTGTTCAACGATTTAAAAGGGTCGCTATTCGCAGTCTACCGGCGTACATGTGGCGGCAGACTGTGTACGCACGGATGTTGTCGAAAACAATTAGAAAAGTGCTTTGTTGAAACGTTTCGAGAGCGTTGCTGGATGATATCGACTCAGCATTTGATTCTTCAAAGCGAGACGGAATAACTACTTCATTTTACGAATATAAACAGCTTTTACCGACGGGAAAACGTTGTCTCCGTCTTTGCGTTTGGCTGTTGAAAAGCATTCAAACAATTATGGAAGATGACTTTGAAGTAAGATAAATTTTCCAGTTAATGATTTAAAGAGCGTAACGAACACGAGGACCTTTTGGTAACTCGGACAATCATTTTGGATTAAATACACGCATTACGTTTGTACAACATGTAGCAAAATTGTATCAATAAATATGTGTTGTTACACGCGAGCGACAACACATCCACAACTTTATAAAATTGTTAATATTACATTATATCCATTAGACAATATCTCCGTTGTCGAATAGACAGATTCTTTCACACGATACCTAAATTCACAGAATTTTCTAGCAATTATTTTATCAGGAAAATTTCCAAAGCAGTCATTCGGTGGATATAAAGTATCTCTTACTTGCGTTAAACAGATTAATGTTAAATTATACTTAAATGTATATTGTGTCATGGTTGCCACTCATGATAAAATTAATATAAATCCAAATTTTAATACTGATTTTATGGTATACAAAATGTAAACCTCAAAACATTTCGTTAATATGTAAATCTGATGAGGATGAAAATAATTTATTTCAGAGAATCGAAACGTTATTGCATTTATATTTCGTACGCAATACATCCGATTAAAGGATAAAGCACCTATTGAAATTTTTATTTTCATTAATGCGTTAGATCATGTTGCTCAAATTGGTGGTCTTTAGTAGCAAAATGCTTTGTTAATTTTTTATAAAATTCTATAAAACATTTTCTTAAATTATAATACCAATATACGTGAGTTAAATAAAATGGAGCATCAATGTTAGAACATATATTAAACTTTCTACTGTATTAATCCCAAGGTTAAAAATTCAACAACAGTAAATATACGGTTGAATGTGAACTTGTGGTAATAACGACATAAATGACGTATGTGTGAGAGGAAGAAGAAATTATTCATTCGATTCTTGCAGTACCGTGGAAATCCTTTTCGCGTGTAAAAATTGAGAATGTTGAAACGAAGGATGCTGGCTATCTCTAGTCTGGGGTTCCCAGCACGTAAAAGGAGCAAGAAACAATATGCGAAAACACCTAACTTCGCATAGAACAGATATCGGGCGTGGCAATCATTGAACTTTCAGAGCCTCTTTGCCTTCCGGCAATGTCTATTCTTTGTGTATCGTATACGATTTTCCGAGCGTGAACGAACGGAAGATTGCTGAACTGCCTTGGTTTTACTTCCAGAGTTTCGCTTCAGTTATAGCAATGCGCGCCTAGAAAATCAGACTCATAAGTAAATTTTTGTACGGCCTGAGAAATGGTTACAGAAAGTCTAAACTAAAAATCTAAATGTTAACTGACGTCATGAATTATTGTGTTGTTGCTGACGTTGTGAAAATAGAATTTGGGTTTAATCGTTAATTAAGAATGAAATTTACGCGTACTTTTTCTGTGAATGGTCAAAAATTTAGTCATTTAATTGATTTAAGGATAAAACTTCTATCGGTATTTTTATTTTTATGATTCCACCCAATGCGCATGGGTGAAACAAAACATCTGTTTGTTGCATGTCGATTATATTCTAGGCGTTAGCCGTTCTCTCAATTTCAATCTCTGTCTCTCTATAAAGGCTTTGGATTACGAATGGTGAGAGAATGGGAACAGGAACTAAGTACGAAGGATCGAATAAACCGTGGGTAGGCGGATGTCGAGCTTCTAATTAAAATCGGATGACCCGTAGAAACGGTCCGTCGACAGTGTTCGGTGTTAGTTGCATATCAACGGTAACGCAAAGTCAGCCAACCAAAACCACAAGAAGCAAAGATAGTGAAGCGATAAACCGAACTCCGATTATGTCGCATCCAAAACTGCTTTGAAGAAACAAATTATACGTAATTAAGAAAACTTTTGACATTTTAACTGCCACTCTATCTGAAAATAAAATTTATTCGTTATCCTTGACTAAAAAGTGTATTGACAGGAGAAATCGAAATATCTAGATAAATATATGTCAGTAGACTAATGATTTCAAACAACGAATGGAAGGTAAGCATCCTTCTTTCTGATATACACTAAAAATTACGATCTGGATTATATTAAGTTTTATGTTGGACTAATCTCTGAACTAATGTTGCATAAACGTAGTAAATGAAATACTACGTAGAACTTCTATTTAAATAAAATTCTTCCTAACTCCAAATGGTAAAATGCTAACATAGTTCCACTTTAAAATTTGTCCACCATTTTTTTTTTGATACCATATATATTAAAGAAAAATATACATAATGTATCTCTTTGTTAATGTCATTATCTGGAACTGTATTACAGAGTTATCTGATGGTGTGCAGTTTAAATGACTCACTCCCTTTAACTTTATAAACGAAATGTCTATTTATTTTAGACCTCGCCGTGTAAATAGTCTCACAGTTTCGCGTGGAAAAGAAAACTCAAAACCCTTTCAACAGAGTGGTAACGATGGAACCATGGCACGGCTTCAAGATCTTAAATGAAAATTTTATAAAACCACAAAACTTTTACGTTTCATATTAATTAAATTTATATTAAAACGTGTAGCAAAGTACGTCTGTGGAGAAGCGAAATGTAAAACAGTAAGGGAAAACGGGCTGTCTATGGTCAGACGTATTATGTGTCCCACCTAATGAAAATTATTACTGTGTAACATTTTGGAACGCGTCACATTTTGCAAATTATTTCTGTGAAAAAGGATTCGCATAGATTTTCAAAGATCTGCGTTGCACTTATAAATTTTAGGTAATGAAAGTTAATATTATATAGAGTAGAGTTGGAATTATTACCACTGTAATTAATTGTGACATGATAGGAATAAAGAGAACATTTGTCAATAATAAAAATTACACAAGAAATGGAGCCATTAGAATTAATGTAAGGTGGTGATAAATTGCAATCGTAATGTCTTTCTTGTCTTATAGATATAAAACCTCGGTTGTGTAAGATCCAATATTTTCAGGTGATGAAAGTTTTTAACCATTCAATGCTGTTAGTATCCTGTGATCTTTTTAAGTTAAATACAGAATTATTGCAATAATTCAATTGTAACGTGAATGCAATTATTACATATATACTACACGATGGTAATATCTTCTCTTTAAATAGAATCTGTTTAAAAATATAAGGACCATTACCATTTGTTTAAACACAATTCCACACTTGTATATTTAATTAATTTGAGAAATACAACGAAAACAAACTTATGAAAGCAAGACACTCGCCGAGAAACAATGAAATAACATTTGTATAAATAATATAACGCCACTCATTGGATCAAGTTTTAAATCGTCGGTAACCGAACGAAGGGAAACTTCGGAAATTGTACTCGTCCAATTTGAAAAAACTAATTTCTACGGAGAGGACAATCATCGTTCACTGAATTGTATTTCGTTCACGGGATAGAGGTCCATCTTAAGCTTCCGTTTAAACGAAATAGTTGGAGTTCGAAAAGGAGGTCAAACTGAGGAATCTTCTCGCATGTCGAGGAAACTAATTTCAACAATGAAAAAGAACACGATTGCCGTTGAATCACGCGATTGAAACCAGTTGTAGTATAAATACTACAAACGACATCGCGATTTCGATAGGTTTCAAAGGACAACCCAGATGCTTGGCAGTGATACTACAAGGGTATTACCAGCGTCAGATCCGTTTAATTGTTGCCCAACAACGGTTGTCTTAATGCTTCGTGAGTAACCGGCGGCCTGGCTTTGGGAAATCTAGCTGGTCCTTTACATGTTTCGTGTAGAACAATAAGGAGACGATACTATGACTTTTCGTGAGGTGAAACAGAGTACAAACAGACGGAAATTAACATTAACTAGTCATTTTTACTCTTGGATTTATAATTTCATTCTAAAGTTATTGACAAATTTATTCACAATGCCTTTGTCGCAATTTTGAGTGACAATTATTAAAATAGAGAACTAATTGTAGCAAATATATTCTTTCGAATAGGAATGTTTGTGAAAAGATTGAAAATTTTACAGTTTTCTATTCCCATTTGCAAGTTTAGAGCAACTTTCTCGAAGCTTTTCACGTGTAACAAGTCAGGGAGTAACTGTTTGAAATAGTCAATTTCTACTGATGGGTATCTTTTAAGACGTCTATTAGTAAATAAACTCTTCTAGAAGAAATTAACTTTTCTACAAAAAACATGTTTATTTCTCCTGGTAATTTTTAATCCTAGTAGGAGAGAAGTCTACCCAAACTATAATTTCAACAATGAGATGAAGGGCGTAACATTTAAATGATTTCATATTTCACGCTTTATTGCAACCATATGTACCTTAAAATAAAAAATCGAATATACTCGACAGCATTAGTGTTCTATTAGAAACCAAAATTGTAAAGTCCCCTTGGGGAAATCCTTTATTAATATTTATTGTACCACTTTCTTAATCCAAAGTAAAATCTCGTCTAACTCGTTGCGGACTCCTATTGCCCTGCTCACTTGAGAGGAATCACTTTTCCATCGTTCTTCTTCATTTCCGGAAACTCGGCTGCGTTCGATCTATTTGTCAAACTTTCACGGTGATTTAAAATATTCCGCTTTAAACGTATCGTCCTCTAGCCGCGAGCAATTTCGTTGGCTGTTCCATCGCGCGTCAGTGAAACTGTTCAAACATTCAGAGCGGCGAGCAGAACTATCACCGGCGACAATTTTGTTTAATCGCTGTCTAATGCCTCTAATGTCTCGACCCTATACCTTTGTCTGTCTAAGGAAATTGCAGTATAGTTCTCTCCCGTAAGCCACATCGAGCGTAAAACTCGATTCCTATTACGAGGGGCTCATCCTGATCTCAATTTGACATTTCCACGAAATCTCCGAGAGCAAATATACAGTCCCTGGATCGATCGGATATATTTATGGCGATAAACAATCGATATATAAAAATATATAACAATACATAATAGAGAAATCAATGACTCAGAATGTACATAAACATATTAGGGGGATACTCTTTTAGTTTGGAGTATTTGGACTAGTTTCGGGCCGATTGTTAGAATTTTTTTGCTGCCACAGTACTTGACAAAAACTTTGGAAATTCGGAACGTTCATTTGTGGATACGTTAGGTGTAGAAAGTAATTCTGTGCCTTTATAATCAGTCATTTACAACTCGAAATATTTGTTGCTTCGCTCTAATACAAGACTAGATACTATCGATATTTTTAAGGGGGACTTAAAAATGGAGATCATACTCTGGGCTATGATAGCATGAAGAAATCAATGATTTCGGGACGTACGTAAACAGATGATGGCGGTCCGTGAGCTCATTGCGCTACAAACCGCAGTGTTTGGTTAAGATTTCGCTGAACGTACCACATTCGGGATCTGCGCGATCCGTGGCAATCAATAAACACCAATAATCACAGAAGGTACGTATTCGTCCTTAATTGTGTTGACGTCCATTAACAAAGACAAATTCCGCCATAATCGCATAATTAGGAGACAAAGCACAGGATTTCTGGTAATAGGAGACTACTAGCGTCTACTAAAGGATGCGGAGAGTCGTATCGAATCTAAATTAGATATTTCTTGGTAACGCAAACGCGGATTTAGAAAATAATATTACTGAACCGCTCGATATTAAATGTATCGAGGAAGAAGAAAGAATAATTATATAAGTAAATTATACAGTATCAACAAGTATTGAATGTCTATGTTCTTTCTAAAAGCAAATTTTTATTGAATTCTAAATTTATATATAAGATAAATTCTACTTAACTATGGTTTTTACTTACTTAAATTTGCAAAATATAGATGTAGGTAATTTCCATCGAAAAGTTTCTTATTTTTATTGTTTCATAAGCGTTACGCGTCGACCTTCCGTCGGTCTTTCTGTGAAGTTGCCCGGACGAAACAAGCCAAGGCGTTTCATCATCAGCTAACAAAGGCTTTTACGCGCCAGAATAGATACTTTGATCATTTCGGTTTTAGCCGGATGTGCACGGACCGGAATAAAGATAAAAGACGTGACTACCGGTGTGCCCAGAACTACGACTGACTCGCTACTTAGTACAGCTTAATACTGTTTAATTAAATGCTCTTTCGATCATCCTTTGCCCAATTTGTAAAGCACGCGAGTAACAATCCTTAGGACTTCTACGAATGAACTTGTAATTACAACAATCTGTTCTGCAAACGAATCGAATAATATTTAAAGCCAACTCTCGATGGTTTTGCATAAATTAATTCGAAATTTTGATCATTATTAATGACCACTGAATTTTACAATTCATTTAAATCTGTCTAGCATTTTTTAATTTTATTGTCTGTGGTTCTTAATAATTTCAATGTATGGAATTTAACGATAAATTTTGATAAATGTCATTCTTTAGGGAACAAAACCTATATTTATCTATATAGACTTAGTACAGTTTTGCTAACTCTTATAGTAGGATAACAAAACCTTATAAGTCTTATTTTTCTAATTTCACAGTTCAGCCTGTGGAATGTTTGTTCAGCTGTGAAAATTAACAATGTTTTTCTTAATTGGAAAGAATATTTTTTAATCGAACTTCAGATGAATATGAAATATTTCGTTAAAAACTTATTGTAATTTATGGATCCAATTATAGTAAAAAGTAAATCTTGCAACATTCGAGGTGAATTCAATTACCTATAGAAGTACGTGATCATAAAGTATAAATATAAAATTAAATCGTGTAACACTCACCGAAGCCAATACCTCTTCGCAATGGATGTGTGGCAGCAAATAACGTCATACTGGTCGGCAATCCAAACAATCAATATGATGTAAAAAGCAGTTGTAGTATCGTTGAAAAATTCGGACATGATTGCCTCCATTCCTGCAACAGAATATCATCTTTATCAGTTACCAAGTATATTATAGTATAACCTTTATTAATTAACTCTTAAAATTGACTCTTAAACTCTTAAAAGTGAAATTTTTTGAAAAACTTCTTTTCAGTATAATCCTGCATAATTTCATAACTTACAATGTAAATAATGTTTTCTTTTGTCAAATTGTGATTCGATACAATTATTCGTTAAAAAGCTATCAAAATCATGTGCAGCATGTATAAGCTTACTTTCAGAATTTTAAATAAAATAATTGAACTATTTGTGCATATTTATAAAGTTTATATTAATTTTAATAACTTTATTCAAAAAATTTTCATAATAGCACTAGTATGAAACATCAGAGAAATGGCAATAACTCTTCGTATACAGATTTAATTTCAAAAGTTTAAATGAAATTTCTAAACTATTTATCCATGTTTATACAGTTGACATTAATTTTAACAACTTTACTGAAAAGAATTTTTATAACAATAGTCGTATGAAAAACCAGAGAAACATAGAGTGCATATGATAACTGTTCCAAGATGTGTCTGACCATAGACACTCCATTTTCCCTGCACGGCTCACACTTTCTTACGTAAATATTTCGTATGAAATCCTTTAAATTTTAACTGGATGATATACTTTACATTAATCTGAATAATCTTTACTCGAAACAATTTTCAAGATATAGCACGTGTGAAAAATTACATAGAGATGTGGTACTCTCTATACACTGCCATGTGGCTGACTATAACGATCCTTTTCTACTTGCGTGTTCTACTTCCTTTCTTGCAAATCTCAAACAGAATTTCTATTATAATTAGACGTGTTTATGAAGGTAATGGAATAAAAATTAGACATTGCTCGAATTCGATGCCCTTGTGAAAATTTCGTTTACACGGAAGAAATTAGAAAAATAAAACAATCAAAAAAACCTAGTCCTTTAGACTTTCCGAGAGATTTTCCATATTTCAGACTCTGAGCCCAATAACATTGTATCATAAACCACCTAAATTGTTAATTCACAGAATGTTCGTGCCAGAGAAAGAAAGAAAGGGAATGCAGGCTCAAAAAAAAACAGAAATAAAAACAAAACAAATCGCGGAAATCGATACACGCAATCGTCTGCTATCAAACCCGCAGGCTCGTCCTATTAATCGAATAGTTTCCGCACGATTAAAAGTTCGTGGTACGGTGTGCAAGACTCGCTACATATAAATTTAATACCGACCCACGGGCCATTATGCTGTTAAAACAATACATTTGGCGCATTTTGCCGGGAGTTTTTATTGTTTCGTAGGCGTTGAACGTTAAATCTCACTTATCGAGTGAGGTATCGCGCAAGTTATTTCACTTGAAACAATTTTCCTTCAAACTAACTGCGAATGAAAATTTAGGTAGCACATAATCATGATCATAATGCAAAAATGCGGTAGGATTAATAACGATTTCTTCCATTACGAAGAGGACCCAAACCAAGATCGAAAGTATTGGTTCCTTAAAAGGATACACACATTTGTCACAGGTAAAAATCAAATATCTTTTTATTTAAGATTTAAATAGATATTTTAATCCGAACCGTGATTTTACAGTAAAAGTATTTTTACAGAAGTGAACACATATTCATCCATAGAAAGTCAACATATATATATATCGGAATCCAGTAATTACACGAAATCAAGAGCCCTACATAAAACAGACGAAATTTTAAAGTTTGTTAAATAAATTTTCAGATAATAATACCTAATAGAAAATAAATTTCATTTTCATGATTTTGTCATTCTCTATAAGGTCATATCATTAAAGTATTGGCCTGCAGTCAAAGGGTTAATTCTTGGGAAAAAATCCTTAAATTTTTCCCATGACAACTGAGTACCAAAATTTCAAATACATACTTGGAATCACTATAAATTCTTTCTCATGCCAGCTTTGAAAGTAATAAAATAGGGATACAAAAGTAAGTGAATACAAGTATTAAAATTAAAAGAAGAATAGCTAATTTTTAAAAGATGTCTAACGTAGCCAATTTTTAGTTAGATCTCATTCACAGGGAATACAATTAATCTATTAGAAGAAAAGCATAGAACACCGATGTATGCTCGCTGGCGTGTTTCCTAATGAATTGTAACGATATGAAACCTCCCTGGGGACCAAGCGGAAATAATAAAAGTATCCCAGGGCGTGCCGTGCCCAGGTCACGAAAATGCAAAACGACCAAAGCGAAATACGTCGCCTTAGGGTGATTAATGGCTACGTTAAAAGTTTTCTAAAAGAGAATCGAGACGATCCTCTTTTCGAGTAATTCGCTACATCCGCCATCAATTAGCATATCTCGAATCTTAGAAACGCGGAGGGACAAATCCTTTTTTCAGCCTACGACAAAACCGTAGAGAAAGGGAACGTAAACAATACTTGAGTTGATTATAAGCATAGAGTGGCGAGAATCTCATAGCATAGTTTCAAATAAAGAATAAAACGTAAACAACTTTCGATCTGTTATTCGTTCAATAAAAATTACAGTTTGAATTACATATTGAAATTGTATATTCTTTACCTGAATAACTGTTCGACTGAATAAACATTACGTTTCATTCATGACTTTATTACGATAATAAAATTCTGTTATCACCGTTCATGTGTCATGGATTCCAACAATGACGTTGACTGCATTACTCAATAGTGACTTAATTTATGAATATATCAAAAGTATTCTCTAAAAATATATTTCAGTTCTAATATGCGAAACCTTTTACATAGAAAAACGTAATAAATATGTATAACGAAGTCTCGCCGAAAATTTCGGAGAATCGTGCAATTTCAGGATCCGCATCCGAGGCCAATCGCTTCGATAAACAAGGGAATGCCTCGAACCACGAAAATAAGGGTTGGGGGGAACACAGCGGGGGAATCTAAAGAAAACCATTACCATCGCGTAATTACCTCCCCTTTGACCGAACGATATTCGATCTTTGGGGTACCTGACGTTTTGGTTTTCGAAAAATACCGCTGGAACGATATTAGACGAAGAAGAGAAAACGCCGATACGCACAAAAAGTGCCGTGGAGGGGGTGGTTGGTAGCAGTAGATGAAAGCACTCCGCAACGAGCAGAATAAATAGTTTCTAGACAGTGGATGAGACCTCGGATAATTAGTTTCTTGATGGGACACGGTGCGACAAAACGAAAAGAAAACAACGCCAGGGGAATGCTAATGAGTGTCCCCCAGCGGTTTACATCCCGAATATAGGCGACATCAGAATGGTACAAATAGATCGACGACGTGTCACATGTATCCTGAAAAAGTAGCGGCAGGATGAAGAATCATTCGTTAACAGCCTGGTTAGTTAATTGTATACATCGACAGACTATCCATTGGCGCCTGGAAGAGGTGACGTCATGATATATTGAACTAATCGAGTTATTCATTTGTTACTGTTAAATACATTAATGTTAGTCGTTGGTTGCTTGAAATAATAAACATTGTCAAACCTTCTGGTACAGGTAAAATAGGTATTATGTAAATGATAAAAAATATTTTAAATATACTCCTTATTTCGATCAGTGTCTAGAAACCGTTATTACTAATTGTCAATGTCTGAATAAGACCGTCTCATTCGGGGCTTCATAAAAATATTAATAGCATCGAAAATGAAGGTGATAAGAATGATTTTTTTGTTAAAAACTTTTCGTCAAACGTCATAAAACATTTGTCTAAGACACTTTTGTTCATCACTTTAATAGTTTTGCCAATAGAATCAGAGATATGACACTTGCCAGAACAATAAATTTTATTACTTTATACTAAATTTTAAATTCCACCCATTAGAGGAAGGATATTATCCACAATATATCATTTTTCCAACAAACGTATTAAAAGCTTTAATTTGTTGAATTTACTTGAACATGATGGCTGCTACATTTTGATGAAATGTAAACTGGAGAGCCGTTGATAATTTTAACGTTCACAATTTAATTCAAATTATTTTTCACTGTACATGTATCAATAAAACGTAAATAAATTTAAATTTTGTAAATGTGTTCTGTATGCCTATCGAAAGATATGATCCGGCGTTGCGAAATTGTAAAGAGCATTACGCACAACCAATATGTTAAACCGCACGCAATTAATATATATGTGAAGATCTTTTTGGGCAAGTACAATAAATAAATTTATCCGAAATATTTTTGTAAAATATCACCTTTCATGCTAACCACTGTATTCACACTTAATCTTAAAAGTTTTCAAAACTGTACATTAATTTTGTTCGAAACGGGATATTAATATTAATTTAAAAAAATTAATTCTACGTGCACTATGTATATTTTTGGATCCTTTTCCATATAAGTGTACGCCATAAAAGCACAAAAGCAACAATCTTATAATTACATCAAGTGCAGAGTGGTTCTTAAAACGTGAACACATGCTCAACATATAAATTACTTGTCAATACGTTTACGCTTGTGCAGCAATTAATTTGAAGTTGTACACATTGTAAAGGGTCTTCAGGATTTTGTCTTTTAACAAAATGCAAATGGAATACATCCAATTTATTTACTTCAAATGAAATGAAATAGAGAACGATATCCTCAAGAATGCAATCGAAGATCAATGTCACAAATATCATTGTTTAAGTAACAACTTCGAGACGCATTAATCAGTTAGACACAGGCCCCCGCCAAAATGATCTTAACGCCGGATAATGCGCGGATAATGCACTCATTTAAATGCATACTAGCCGGACATT